>NC_047018.1:19562756-20162828 GCF_902652985.1 Pecten maximus
TTTTTATTCCGCACATGGAAATGTTTTGACTGATCGAAGGTAGCTAGACCATGTAAGTGATTTTAAATGTATGGCCCTGATTGTATACAACAATGTATATATAGCCTCATAAATAAAATCACAGAATACTAAATACCTGTGAATTGGAACAGGTAAATCTATATAATAGTACTCGAGATCGCCTGTAACGATTCCGCTATTTACCTGTAATTACCTATTGTTGTTGACACTGCAGCAATTAGCCAATCAATAATTCTATACAGGTAAAAACAGAGTAGGCTGTGTTACATTGTTAGGGGATTTAAGACTTCAAATAAAATTGTGAAGAAGAATGACCCTTGACCAGAAAATTGACACCAAGCATTAAGTTCCACCTGTATTAATTGCAGGTGTTCCTTTTCAATGAGTGTGTGTAGCGGCTACAATCTTGTACTTCCTGTTTACGATGTATACAATGTCCGTCAGGAATAATAGCTTACAACATCCAACATCCTTTAGGAAATATCCAACATCTCTTAGAAACAAGCTCGTCAATCAAGGTATAGAGACACTATTACCACAACTCCTCAATCTATACACAAAGTCTGCCGACAAGACGGTACCCAGACAAATTCCATGTAATTTTCTGGAGAGATTTCAATTTGTCTTTTCATCAACGTTTGCTTCTGTACTCGATCTGTCACTTTGTTGCCAGAGCTCCTTCAAGCTGCCTGTAAAATAAACAGAAAAAAATATTAAAGATTAAGCGTTAACAGGTTTCCTGAATCTCCTCTTCACTCATACGTCAAATTCTCTGCCTAATGGCACCAAAACATTCAGGATTGCAGCGACCACCAAAATTGCATTATTTCACTTTCATCTAATTTTTAAAACAAGAATTCAGTCTCTGAAATGTGATTTCATTTAAAACTAATAATGTATCATGGTTATCAAATTCATATAACATGTCAAAAGCTGCATAATCACACTACATTCAAACATTTTTATTCCACTGAAATAAATGATATTATGATTCTTTTATGATTATGTGATCCTCAAAATATATTTTTATATGGGTTGCCATATTAAAAGCATCATCAATGGATTTTGGATAAAGAATCTTTAAGCTTAATCATGTAAAATTTTTTATCATTTAATTTCTTTTGGGAAGAATTATTAAGTATGTTACACTGCTTTCAACATGGAAGAAGTTTGTTTGAGAAAATTTGAGATGCAACTGATTTATAATACATCATACTGCAAGCCAGAGAAATTAGATCAATTTCAAGGCCTCCATGTTAGTATATTTAAAATCTCTCTCTCTCTCTCTCTCTCTCTATACATATATCTTTTCTGTAAATGTACTAATATATGTTACAGTTTTCTGTAAAGTACTATGCTATTGTAACAGAGCACATGATTAATTAGATTTAAATCACAGCCTACGTATATATACGATTGATCTGGACCACCCCCAGCTCTCTAGCCCAGATAGAGGAGGATATGTTGTGTTGAGTATTTACCAGGGTTATGCTATCAAATCCAAACAAATTGATCCAGAACTTGTATAACTTCCACCTGTATCTTACTCCTATTAGTGCTATACACCATGGTTTCCATAACAACAATACTCATACTCCAATAAAATGGAGATATATAATATTTTGCCATGATTATGACTGATGCCTTCAGACATTCTGCTACAGTGGGAACACACTAGTGTTTGCTGGCATATACCGTTCAGGGGGAAATACTAGACACAATGGAAATACTAGACACAATGGAAATACTAGACACAACGGCATTAAAATATTCAACAAAGACTGCTTCAAATGTAAAATCATAATTTTCAATTTCTTTGTAGTAAGTTTGGAAAACAAGAATTAACTGGATTGAATCAGAAACTTCTTAGAACTCTAAGCTGATACTGTAAAATACACCAAATATAATATCACAACCAAACCTTCCTTTGGAGTCTATGTTCTGTGAAAACGAGATCTACAATCCTGTAGATTAATCATCCCTTCAATTGTGGACTGGACAGTTCACCCCCTTTAGGTCATTTGTAATCAGTATTAAATTTGCTTTATATTCTGTAGGCCTCACTTAGCGTATATATGAATAACAAAATATAATATCTATACATATCTATAATCTTTTTTTTATAGTTTTACAGGTGAAATATTAGTAGTTACCAAATTATATGACGTCAGTACTGTTTTATTTCGTCAGCATTTAAAACACTTTAACGAATATGGTAATACACAACTATCACTTTATTGGGGAGTATTGTTTACATGGATCAAATATACAGGAACTTATAGAAGACATACAGATCAATATTTAAAATTAAAACAGAAATCAATATCCTGAAACCTTTTTTGAAGTGTATCGTAAATATCACTCCACACTTCAATCAGATAGCTTTTTAACACATTGGTTATGTCTTTAATCAAATACTTGTCTTGAAACCTACCTACTGCTGACACTGATAACATACAGTTTTCGGCTTACTGAGGTTTTGGTCAATATACATGATTATATTTGTTTATTTAAAAAAAATCTTTGTGAAATGAAATACCTATTGTTATGGATCTGGGGTTGTCATAAAGAATTTTAATGAGATGTATATAGGACTGTTTAAATCATCTGGGAAATTAAATTTCTCTGCAATGTAAATTGAAAGACTATGTCAGCAATATTGGCTATCTGCTTGATCATCAAACCAAGGAACAGATCAAGTAACTTACACTAAGCATTATGATTCTTTTAGAAGTAATTTGCATATTCCAACAGAGTATATGACTATATTCATAATTATCAGTTTATTGTTAATATAGTCTATCACATCTTAATACTAAAGGTTAGAAACTTTCCACACATTTGACATCTTGTGACCACTCCAATACTCTAGGTAGAAGTCACAGCTCACAGTAGAACCTCTTCGAGTATCTTACCACGTCAGTATGAACTTCAGCACCATGGATGCATTCATAATGACAAGCTAAATGCTACACTATTTTTGCTTGGTCTCATGACCTTGAACACATGTAAAGGATTTTTGTGCAAACAAAGTTGACTGCCCTTTCCCACAGTAACCTACACGTCAAATGTCAGTCCTTTCCCCTAGTAACCAACACGTCAAATGTCAGTCCTTTCCCCTAGTAACCTACATGTCAAATGACAGCCCTTCTCCCTAGTAACCTACACGTCAAATGTCAGTCCTTTCCCCTAGTAACCAACATGTCAAATGACAGCCCTTCTCCCTAGTAACCTACACGTCAAATGTCAGTCCTTTCCCCTAGTAACCAACATGTCACATGACAGCCCTTCTCCCTAGTAACCAACATGTCACATGACAGACCTTACCCTAGTAACCTACAAGTAAAATGACAGCCCTTCTCCCTAGTAACCAACATGTCACATGACAGTCCTTCCCCTAGTAACCTACCTGTCAAATACTATGATTATATATATGGAAACAAAGGTAATGAATTGTACATATTCCATATTGCTACCTTTAAAAATTCCAGATTTTATTTAAATACCAATTTGTCTGGACTAAATGGTAGAAGTGATGAATGTCATACATAAAACCAGTGAACTTGAGCTCTAGCTGTGCCAAGCTTTAAAACGATCTCCATGATTTGATTATCGTAATAGTGCCTTTTACGCTGGGGACAATAATTTGAACACCAAACGGAGATCACACTTAACAAAAGAAAAAGGTAGGAAAATATATCTCCAAAATTTCCCATTTATGGAAACTCCGAAGATGTATTTAAAAACAGCTACAATAAGTTTGCTTGTAAATTCTGTCAAAACTATTGTACAAGTACTAAAAGGTATCATAATTTTACAATACTGCTTGACAGCTGGAAATCATATAGGTGTTAAGTGTTGATTTGAGGCTAAAACAGTTGATTACATGATGGTAAAGGGGAGTTTATACTGGCTCAACACCGTTACCTTACAGTGAACAGGTATATATAAACAATTCTCAACTTCTTATTACAGTGCAGGCATACTTTAGAATAACGAAAACAAAACCACAAGTTTGATTTCTTTAAGTATTAGCGAGTGTATTTCTCTGTAGGAATTACATTGGCTCGGTTCCCTACCTTAATGATCTATAAAAATAGCCTGGGACTACTGAGTACAGGAGGGAATACCCTAGTACGTAATCTGATAAATAACGTGTGGCCTGTGTCTTAACACATATAAAACTAATGTGTGGCCTGTGTCTTAACACATATAAAACTGTGTGGCCTGTGTCCTTAACACATATAAAACTAATGTGTGGCCTGTGTCCTAACACATATAAAACTAATGTGTGGCCTGTGTCTTAACACATATAAAACTAACATGTGGCCTGTGTCTTAACACATATAAAACTAATGTGCGGCCTGTGTCTTAACACATATAAAACTAATGTGTGGCCTGTGTCTTAACACATATAAAACTGTGTGGCCTGTGTCCTTACACATATAAAACTAATGTGCGGCCTGTGTCTTAACACATATAAAACTAACGTGTGGCCTGTGTCTTAACACATATAAAACTAATGTGTGGCCTGTGTCTTAACACATATAAAACTAATGTGTGGCCTGTGTCTTAACACATATAAAACTAATGTGTGGCCTGTGTCTTAACACATATAAAACTAATGTGCGGCCTGTGTCTTAACACATATAAAACTAATGTGTGGCCTGTGTCTTAACACATATAAAACTAACGTGTGGCCTGTGTCTTAACACATATAAAACTAATGTGCGGCCTGTGTCTTAACACATATAAAACTAATGTGTGGCCTGTGTCTTATCACATATAAAACTAATGTCTGGCCTGTGTCTTAACACATATAAAACTAATGTGTGGCCTGTGTCTTAACACATATAAAACTAATGTGTGGCCTGTGTCTTAACACATATAAAACTAATGTGTGGCCTGTGTCTTAACACATATAAAACTAATGTGTGGCCTGTGTCTTAACACATATAAAACTAGTGTGTGGCCTGTGTCTTAACACCTATAAAACTAATGTGTGGCCTGTGTCCTAACACATATAAAACTAATGTGTGGCCTGTGTCTTAACACATATAAAACTAATGTGCGGCCTGTGTCTTAACACATATAAAACTAATGTGCGGCCTGTGTCTTAACACATATAAAACTAATGTGCGGCCTGTGTCTTAACACATATAAAACTAATGTGTGGCCTGTGTCTTAACACCTATAAAACTAATGTGTGGCCTGTGTCCTAACACCTATAAAACTAATGTGTGGCCTGTGTCCTAACACATATAAAACTAATGTGTGGCCTGTGTCTTAACACATATAAAACTAACATGTGGCCTGTGTCTTAACACATATAAAACTAATGTGTGGCCTGTGTCTTAACACATATAAAACTAATGTGTGGCCTGTGTCTTATCACATATAAAACTAATGTGTGGCCTGTGTCTTAACACATATAAAACTAATGTGTGGCCTAGCTGTGTTATAAACACATAAAACTAATGTGTGGCCTGTGTCTTAACACATATAAAACTAATGTGTGGCCTGTGTTATAAACACATATAAAACTAGTGTGTGGCCTGTGTCTTAACACATATAAAACTAATGTGTGGCCTAGCTGTGTTATAAACACATATAAAACTAATGTGTGGCCTGTGTCTTAACACCTATAAAACTAATGTGTGGCCTAGCTGTGTTATAAACACATATAAAACTAATGTGTGGCCTGTGTCTTAACACATATAAAACTAATGTGTGGCCTGTGTCTTAACACATATAAAACTAATGTGTGGCCTGTGTCTTAACACATATAAAACTAATGTGTGGCCTAGCTGTGTTATAAACACATATAAAACTAGTGTGTGGCCTGTGTCTTAACACCTATAAAACTAATGTGTGGCCTAGCTGTGTTATAAACACATATAAAACTAATGTGTGGCCTGTGTCTTAACACATATAAAACTAATGTGTGGCCTGTGTCTTAACACCTATAAAACTAATGTGTGGCCTAGCTGTGTTATAAACACATATAAAACTAGTGTGTGGCCTGTGTCTTAACACCTATAAAACTAATGTGTGGCCTGTGTCTTAACACATATAAAACTAATGTGTGGCCTGTGTCTTAACACATATAAAACTTATGTGTGGCCTGTGTCTTAACACATATAAAACTTATGTGTGGCCTGTGTCTTAACACATATAAAACTAATGTGTGGCCTGTGTCTTAACACATATAAAACTTATGTGTGGCCTGTGTCTTAACACATATAAAAACATATCTTATTGATGGAAATTTATCATGGTGCCTAACATAAATCTGATTTTGTTTTCTGAATATATCTATTGAGAATATTGCCATGGTTACTGATCAGGGTAATGTCCAAATTATATCTTATATATCAAAGGTTTAGAATTTACACTAAACAATCTAATATTTTGTATCTAAGAAATCCTGTTTCCAGTAAAAATATTTTGTATCACAAAAGCCTGTATATCTTTTAAATGCTTTATATGAAAAAATCCTGTGAGCATCCTGTAATGATATTAAACCTGTCTAGTTTAATTGGCTATCTGAAATACCTATATCCCCCTCCCCCTACACCTCCATCTCAAACCCTCAGTCTAGATCAACTGTATACATCCCCTTCCCAAAACCTCAATCTCCAACCCTCAGTCTAAAACAAACATACATACATCCCCTCCCTCCCCTCCAACCCTAAGTCCAGATCAACATTTACATCCCTCCCTCCCCCTCCAACCCTAAGTCCAGATCAACATTTACATCCCCTCCCTCCCCCTCCAACCCTAAGTCCAGATCAACATGTATACCACCTCCTTAAATTGATTTCCAATGTCGGTACAGTTAATATATAAGCCATGTAGACATCTGTTGACTTCTATAATCAGAGTTCAGGTATTGTTCCACAAGCATGTTTACTAAAGTTCATTCATTAAAGGCAGCAACAGGTGGTCTTATCATCACAAAGCATTCAATATTTCAGTATTTTCCTAAAACAACTAAATTCAGGGTATATCATTAGGGTGCTACAGCAAGTAATACCTGACCGCAGTATTCATTCTATGATGAATTCAATATCAGTGATGTCAGACCACAGTATTCATTCTATGATGAATTCAAAAACAGTGATATCAGACCACAGTATTCATTCTATAATGAATTCAATATCAGTAATACCGGACCACAGTATTCATTCTATAATAATTAATTTTCCATTGTTTGTACGCAGAATGTGGCTTTCTGATTGGTTGAGATTTTTTTTCATACCACTATGAAAAAATTTCTGAGAATGCCGCGAAAAATGTGACGTCACAATACGACAATTGACGTTGTGTATTGATTTGAGAAAAAGAATCCCATATAAGACCAGTAAGATTGTACATATAACATGCTTTAAATTGGAAATAAATTTAAAAAATTAATTATAAGTGTTGATGTCAATTATTTTTTGGTTTCATAGGGGTACGAAAAAAATATTTTGTTTGCAAACTTCTGTAAGAATTCGCTATGCGGATTCATACAGTTTGCAAACAAATTGTTTTCATACCCCGATGAAACTAAACAAAATTGACATCAATGCTTAAATGAATTCAATATCAGTGATAACTGACCACCGCATTCATTCTATGATGAACTCAATATAACATTCTGAAAGTCATTTAATAGAAAATTCAGACTTTTGAATCAATGTATTAAACAAATCCGCACAAACTTTCAAATTTTAAACTAGCTGAGAATTTTCTTTATTATATATCTTAAGGTCATATGCTACCTTGGACATAACACCTGTGATTTATCTCCCTTTATCAGGGGCTAACATTTTGTATACATTCAAAAATCCCTGTGTCATATCTCCACCAAGTATCAATGTATGGACTCACAAATTGCTTCAACTTTTAAACAAAATATTTTTCTATTTTTTTTTCTTAAAATCCTACAAACATTTTTCAATATCTCCATCAACAAATACTGTTATCTATAACTTAAAAAGATTACAAACTAGTATCAAAATGCTTCAATCCTTCAAAACATATCTTTTTCTTGCTAACATGCCATGCTGAGTTTGCAATCATTATCTCAACACGGCACTACGGTCCCCGATAAAACAGACATTATTCATCTCTTGTTACGATTTAAAAAAAAGATGTGATCTTCTGCACCTGGAGCAAAATCATCACAACCACAAACATATTGGAATGGACAAGTCAAAGGTTTCCTCCAAAACCAAGTTATCAACAGTGCCCCCTCCTTGACCAGTCAAAGGTTTCCTCCAAAACCAAGTTGTCAACAGTGCCCCCTCCTTGACCAGTCAAAGGTTCCCTCCAAAACTAAGTTGTCAACAGTGCCCCCTCCTTGACCAGTCAAAGGTTTCCTCCAAAACTAAGTTATCAACAGTGCCGCCTCCTTGACCAGTCAAAGGTTTCCTCCAAAACTAAGTTATCAACAGTGCCGCCTCCTTGACCAGTCAAAGGTTTCCTCTAAAACCAAGTTATCAACAGTGCCCACTCCTTGACCAGTCAAAGGTTCCCTCCAAAACTAAATTTATCAACAGTTCCTTCTTATGGACTAATCAAAATTTCCCTCCAAAACTAAATTTATCAACAGTGCCCCTCATGGACTAGTCAAAGTTTCCCTCCAAAGTCAAGTTATCAACAGTACCCCCTCATGGACCGTCAAAGGTTCCCTTGTAAACCAAGTTCTTAACAGTACCCCCTCATGGACCGTCAAAGGTTCCCTTGTAAACCAAGTTATCAACATTGCCCCTCATGGGCCTGTCAAAGTTTCCCTCATAAACTAAGTTATTATCAGTCTTTGACAGTCTATTTCAGTTAAATATAATGTTGAAACTTCCACATGAAAAAACAGTTTTAGTAGTCTTATAAATTTAACATTTTCATATTTGATTTAATACATCTATTGTGCAATGTTAGAAGATGTTAAAATCATTCTCTATTTACCACAACAGACATTCTTACAGAAGTCTACTTTAACCAAGGAGAGAAGTTTTCTTGGTAAACAAAATACTTCAAACTCTACTCACCTGGATATCTGACAACTCCTATTTAAAACAAATTGTTTGGGTGGTTACACAGAGGAGGTATCAAAGGAGAGCACTAGTTAGAGAAACGGCATGTCATATACAGCTATCTCCCTGCCTGTAATTCCACCGACAGACTAGGAGATTCATTGATCTGTCCCTAATAAATACCAGACAATATCTCCACGCCAGATTCACACAGGTCCATTTAAACTTTACACAGTGAGGGACTGAAACAACATCCATTGACTTGGTCATGTAGTACCTGCTTAATCGTCAACTACACTGATATATATATACATATTTACCAACACAAGGTCAATGTTTTTGTAAGGAGCTTATGAAACAGCTTTCTGCTAAAACACCTTCAGAGTAAAACTGCTTGTCTTTATGTATACTTGCTTTAAACTGTTGGACCTGCTTTCACAAATCTTCCCTCATTGAGCTTGCCAAATTCAATAATACCGCCACATTGATTGTGAATCCTCAATTTTATTTGGATGCAGTGCTTCTGTAATGGTTCCCCTGATCTGCTCCATATGTCCTTGCCAAATAAGTTATACAATTCAACATGTATCGTCATGTTATATGTAATTCAGATCGACTGACCATGACACCTGGTACATATGTTCTAGAAATAATGAAGATCTTTAGATATTTCATCTAGATCAAGCCTTTAAAATAATACAGCATAACCTATTCTATCCATCCAATCCAACATACTGACTGCATTAAAATCTGTAAAAAGTGATTTTAACAAGAGATCCCAGAGGGATCTTGGCACCCACCATTGAATGATCTTTATAGGTTCCATGTCAGATTGATCTTTTCTCTACTTTTCCCTTCCTCTAAGTCTTACTAATCTGTGTAAATTCAGAAACAGGCCTCAAGTACTTTTCAAACAAGGGGAACCTATATATAAAATTTAAGATTTAGCGATAATGGCTGTCTGTCGGCCATGTTGTTTTCGGATTGGTCCCAAAATGCAATACCAGTGACCAAGGGGAACCTACATATGAAATTTGAGAAAGATCCCTTCAGTACCTTCTGTAAAATAGCGAGAACAAACTTCAATTGTCAAAATACAAGATGGCTGCCTGTCGGCCAGGTTGTTTTCTGACTGGTCTCAAAATCCACTATGCATAACTAGGCACAGAGGGGAACCTACAAATGAAATTTGAGAAAGATCCTTTCAGCAATTTCTGAGAAATAGCGATAACAAACTTCTATTGTCAAAATCCAAGATGGCTACCTGTCAGCCATGTTGTTTTCCGATTCGTCTCAAAATGCAATATGCATAACTAGGCACCAAGAGGAACCTACATATGAAATTTGAGAAAGATCCCTTCAGTGCTTTCTGAGAAAGAGCGATAACAAACTTCAATTGTCAAAATCCAAGATGGCTGCCTATCGGCCATGTTGTTTTCCGATTAGTCTCTAAATGCAATATACATAACTAGGCACCAAGGGAAACATATATATGAAATTTCAGAAAGATCCCTTCATTAGTTTCTGAATAATAGCGATAACAAATTTCAATTGTCAAAATCTAAGATGGCTGCTTGTCAGCCATGTTGTTTTCCGATTAGTCTCAAAATGCAATATGCATCACTAGGCACCAAGAGGAACCTACATATGAAATTTGAGAAAGATCCCTTCATTAGTTTCTGAGAAATAGCGATAACAAACTTCAATTGTCAAAATCAAAGATGGCTGCCTGTCGGCCATGTTGTTTTCCGATTGGTCTCAAAATGCAATATGCATAACTATGCACCAAGGGGAACTTATAGATGAAATTTGAGAAAGATCCCTTCATAAGTTTCTGAAAAATAGCGATAACAAACTTCAATTGTCAAAATCCAAGATGGCTGCCTGTCGGCCATGTTGTTTTTTTCGATTGGTCTCAAAATGCAATATGCATAACTAGGCACAAAGGGAAACATACATATGAAATTTGAGAAAGATCCCTTCATTAGTTTCTGAGAAATAGCGATAACAAACTTCAATTGTCAAAATCCAAGATCAATTGTCAAAATCCAAGATGGCTGCCTGTTGGCCATGTTGTTTTCCGATTCGTCTCAAAATGCAATATGCATAACTAGGCACCAAGAGGAACCTATCTATTGGACAAGTCAAAGGTTCCCTCCAAAACAAAGTTGTCAACAGTGCCCGCTCCTTGACCAGTCAAAGGTTTCCTCCAAAACCAAGTTATCAACAGTGCCCCCTCATTGACCAGTCAAAGGTTTCCTCCAAAACTAAGTTGTCAACAGTGCCCCCTCATTGACCAGTCAAAGGTTTCCTCTAAAACCAAGTTGTCAACAGTGCCCCCTCATTGACCAGTCAAAGGTTTCCTCTAAAACCAAGTTATCAACAGTGCCCCCACATTGACCAGTCAAAGGTTTCCTCTAAAACCAAGTTATCAACAGTGCCCACTCCTTGACCAGTCAAAGGTTTCCTCTAAAACCAAGTTATCAACAGTGCCCACTCCTTGACCAGTCAAAGGTTTCCTCCAAAACTAAATTTATGAACAGTGCCCCTCATGAACTAGTCAAAGGTTTCCTCTAAAACTAAATTTATCAACAGTGCCCGCTCCTTGACCAGTCAAAGGTTTCCTCTAAAACCAAGTTATCAACAGTGCCCCCACATTGACCAGTCAAAGGTTTCCTCTAAAACCAAGTTATCAACAGTGCCCCCACATTGACCAGTCAAAGGTTTCCTCTAAAACCAAGTTGTCAACAGTGCCCCCTCCTTGACCAGTCAAAGGTTTCCTCTAAAACCAAGTTATCAACAATGCCCCCTCATTGACCAGTCAAAGGTTTCCTCCAAAACTAAATTTATCAACAGTTCCTTCTTATGGACCAGTCAAAAGTTCCCTCCAAAACTAAATTTATCAACATTGCCCCTCATGGACTAGTCAAAGTTTCCCTCCAAAGTCAAGTTATCAACATTGCCCCTCATGGACTAGTCAAAGTTTCCCTCCAAAGTCAAGTTATCAACAGTGCCCCTCATGGACCTGTCAAAGTTTCCCACATAAACTAAGTTATTATCAGTCTTTGACAGTCTATTTCAGTTAAATATAATGTTGAAACTTCCACATGAAAAAACTGTTTTAGTAGTCTTTTAAATTTAACATTTTCATTTTTGATTTAATACATCTATTGTGCAATGTTAGAAGATATTAAAATCATTCTCTATTTACCACAACAGACATTCTTACAGAAGTCTACTTTAACCAAGGAGAGAAGTTTTCTTGGTAAACAAAATACTTCAAACTCTACTCACCTGGATATCTGACAACTCCTATGTAAAACAAATTGTTTGGGTGGTTACACAGAGGAGGTATCAAAGGAGAGCACTAGTTAGAGAAACGGCATGTCATATACAGCTATCTCCCTGCCTGTAATTCCACCGACAGACTAGGAGATTCATTGATCTGTCCCTAATAAATACCAGACAATATCTCCACGCCAGATTCACACAGGTCCATTTAAACTTTACACAGCGAGGGACTGAAACAACATCCATTGACTTGGTCATGTAGTACCTGCTTAATCGTCAACTACACTGATATATATATACATATTTACCAACACAAGGTCAATGTTTTTGTAAGGAGCTTATGAAACAGCTTTCTGCTAAAACACTTTCAGAGTGAAACTGCTTGTCTTTATGTATACTTGCTTTAAACTATTGGACCTGCTTTCCTCATTGAGCTTGCCAAATTCAATAATACTGCCACATTGATTGTGAATCCTCAGTTTTATTTGGATGCAGTGCTTCTGTAATGGTTCCCCTGATCTGCTCCATATGTCCTTGCCAAATAAGTTATACAATTCAACATGTATCGTCATGTTATATGTAATTCAGATCGACTGACCATGACACCTGGTACATATGTTCTAGAAATAATGAAGATCTTTAGATATTTCATCTAGATCAAGCCTTTCAAATAATACAGCATAACCTGTTCTATCCATCCAATCCAACATACTGACTGCATTGAAATCTGTAAAAAGTGTTTTTAAAATGTGCATTTTTCAATATTTATAAACTCTATATACCAATTTTCAGCTTGAAAGGACAATATCTCAATTTTGGCCAATCAGAGACCTCCATTATCAGTCCCCTGTCAATCAAACCAGGGGAACTGTAGGTTTCCTGCCCGTTCCAGGGTTTTTGGGTCAAGGTTACTATTTTTCAAGGGGACATGTATTGCTTTAGCTATATTCTCTCAGAATGCTTGTGTTCTAGAAACACAAGATGCCTCAAATTATTGGCATTGATAAATTACATCACTTCACCAAGTTTCCACAATGTTTGTTTCACTTAGTGGCTAGTACTGTAATGCATCTGTGACCTATGACCCCATGACCTCTGAAGTTTGTAAGAAATGTGGCTTCCATGGATACAATACTTCAACGTACAATATGTAAACAAAAAACTATTTCCAAAGATAATTACCACAAGGACAGATTAATGCACTTCATAGTATCAAAGTTGTGTCTTCAGACATACACGCTAATTCCAGTATTCCCCTGTGTGGGGGTATAAAAAATGTATTAATCAAATTCTTATTTCATAGTTCAGAAGATGTGCATATCACCAGCCACACAACTTAACTGTTATAAGGAGAGAAGAGGATGTGATGTCATAGCTGTAGAGGTTTACAGCACAACCAAACAGTAAACAACTGGTACCCACTGGCAGGTCCAAGTGGTAAGCCTATTAGATATGGACTATTTACAGCACCACCAAACAGTAAACAACTGGTACCCACTGGCAGGTCCAAGTGGTAAGCCTATTAGATATGGACTATTTACAGCACCACCAAACAGTAAACAACTGGTACCCACTGGCAGGTCCAAGTGGTAAGCCTATGAGATATGGACTATTTACAGCACCACCAAACAGTAAACAACTGGTACCCACTGGCAGGTCCAAGTGGTAAGCCTATTAGATATGGACTATTTACAGGTGGAATGTTTACAGCTACTTTATCTGTTTGGTCACCAGTACAGATCCAAATACTACCACACCATTCCATATAAACACCCCTGTATTCACCCACTTGAACTTGACTGGGAACCAAATTTTCTATTGATAGTAAAAGTGACCATGACCTTTAGCCTCAAAAAGATATCCAAACAAATTTGTTATCAACTCATATAGCACTCCAAATACTACCATATCAATCAGCATAAACTACCCTTCTTGATGATGTCAGTAAAAATATTTACACAGAAGGGTGTTTATTACACCATATATGGTACAAGTATATCTACCAATACAACTGAGAAGGGTGTTTATTGCACTATTTCTGGTATAAGTATATCTACCAATACAACAGAGAAGAGTGTTTATTACACTATATCTAGTACAAGTATATCTACCAATACAACAGAGAAGGGTGTTTATTACACTATATCTGGTACAAGTATATCTACCAATACAACAGAGAAGGGTGTTTATTACACTATATCTGTACAAGTATATCTACCAATACACTAAAACCTCAGCAATAGACCTACTGGAATATGGCCTTACTATAATAAAAGTTGTTGTTGTTGTATAAAACTGGTTTTAATCCATTCCACACCTAGGATCTGTATATTTTATGGACTACAGACAGACAGGAACCTTTTGCCTATAAGGAACACAAAAGTTTTTAATGACGATAACACTTGATTCTATAAAAACTGGCGTACACTTTAAGTTGAAGTATGATAATGGCTTCAAATAAATAATTTTTTTGAAGAATAAGCATGTAACTATTTGTTTCTTTTCCATATGAAAAATTTGTCCTTATATATATATACATGTATATAACCATTATATCTTAATTACGACATCAATCTCTTCAAGATATATTTTGTGTTTATAAAGTAAATGTCTTGAGCCGATGATAAAAGTAACCATTCCAAAACTCCCAGATACAATATCATATATTTTTTAAAAGCAAATTCTGTTAGGGTACAGGTGCCACCAACAATGCATTTTTGAAAATATTTAAAATCTTTATGTGCATTTAAAAACAATATTGAAATTCAAAAATGATATTAAATGAACAAGTTAAGATGACAGTCTCAAGGAAAACTATAAAAAAATTAACAAATATTTCTAACAAATATTTGGCAACCATAATTAACTCTTAAGCTAACCATGCTTTTGACTACTGATATCTGACGGAATATTTTAAAGCTGCATGTCTAGTGATGGGTTTTGACCTGTGACTTTAACACCTTTCCCTAATGTCTCCCTATAGGGGATTGTGATACATGTTTTCAGGTATTTTTATCTGTATTTACAGCCCAATTTCAATCCCAGTTTGTCTACATTGTCAGTTTGACTGAACATCAAGTTACAATTTCTTAATAATTAGTCTGACAATTTGTCCTTAAGGGAAATCATCACCAGGAAGAAACAAGTGTGTCACCATGTAATGGGACTTAAACTCTTCTATGATTTTCAGGAGAAATAAACAATGGTAAAGAATAAGGTGTTTAAAAAGTTTTGTTATTTGTATTTAGAGGAGGGGGGGGGGGGGGGGGGGGGGGGGGGGGGGGGGGGGGGGGGGGGGGGCTGCAGGTTTTCCCCTTTTGTATCATGATGTTAGATTGTCTGATTAGCACCATGCAGTTCCATAAAAGATTAAAAAAAAAAAAAAAACGGTCCAGGAAAACAGAAAACAATGATGACAGGGGTGATGACAATAACAACTGTCTCGGTAATGCACCTGGATATATGACAAGTTACTTTTTGCCTTGTTATTGAAAACCTTTTACAAGCTGACAATATCATAATAAAAGTAATTTATCTGAAAATGAGACAAAATATATGTTAAAATGTTATTAGCTTAATGCTGTGGGTTCTTCATGAACAAATAATTATTTGGAAAAAAAAATCCATTTCTTCTTTGGATTGAGGAAAAAACCCTATACCTTCCCTTGTGTTAACATAGGAATGTACAGCTAATTAACATGTCTTAATTAACACAGGAATTTACAGCCAACTATAACACGTGTTAACACAGGAATGTACAGCCAACTTACATGTGTTAACACAGGAATGTACAGACAATTAACATGTGTTAACACAGGAATTTACAGACAATTAACATGTGTTAACACAGGAATGTAAAGCCAACTAACATGTGTTAACACAGGAATGTTCAGTCAACTAACATGTGTTAACACAGGAATGTACAGACAATTAACATGTGTTAACACAGGAATGTACAGCCAACTATAACATGTGTTAACACAGGAATGTACAGCCAACTAACATGTGTTAACAAAGAAATGTACAGCCAACTAACATGTGTTAACACAGGAATGTAAAGCCAACTATAACATGTGTTAACACTGGAATGTACAGCCAACTAACATGTGTTAACACAGGAATGTAAAGCCAACTATAACATGTGTTAACACTGGAATGTACAGCCAACTATAACATGTGTTAACACTGGAATGTACAGCCAACTAACATGTGTTAACACAGGAATGTACAGCCAATTAACATGTGTTAACACAGGAATGTACAGTTAACTAACATGTGTTAACACAGGAATGTACAGCCAATTAACATGTGTTAACACAGGAATGTACAGACAATTAACATGTGTTAACACAGGAATGTACTGCCAACTTACATGTGTTAACATAGGAATGTAAAGCCAATTAACATGTGTTAACACAGGAATGTACAGCCAATTAACATGTGTTAACAAAGAAATATACAGCCAACTTACAAGTGTCGACTAAGCTTTTTGTTGAAAAAACTTCTAAAACACAACTAAATGATAGAAAGACTGTGCCAGTATTACAGGAGCTTATATGCTCAGTAAATTTCAGTGGACTTAAATTGATTTTTTGATGTAGTTTGGGACAAAACTCTCTACAGTCATGTTGAAATGTAGGGATTCCTATAAATGTCATTCAGTCATATGATAAAGTCTTGTTTAGGTCAGAAATTAAATAAAAACACAAACAACATGACATCATTCCATGAGATTGTGACACTGAAATTCCCAGTGCCTTTCAGCTTTCAGTGGATTAATATAAAAACACCCAACATTTGGATACTTCTAGAGCTAGGTGCTTCTGTGCCAATCAAATCACCATTTATTTAAAAGGATTTCCTGGCCATGTCTATCTAAGTTTAAACTGTAGGATGCCGACATAATCTGTGAACGACAGCAGAACGACATCAGGCTGTCCTCTGCCTTATACATGCTGTCATTGCCAGTGCCAAGACATTGAATTTTATAAAATTTATTCTTTTTGTATTAATTAATTTTTTCTTGTTCTAATAAATATTGTTCCTGGATCACATTCACAATACACCTGTCAAATATTGGTTATGAGGTATGATACATGTTTATTTTATCTTAATTGTGGCACTTGTGGGATATGCCATGGTGACAATAATATAATATCAATGTGATGCCATGGTGACATATAATATCAGTGTGATGCCATGGTGACAATAATATAATATCAGTGTGATGCCATGGTGACATATAATATCAGTGTGATGCCATGGTGATAATAATATAATATCAATGTGATGCCATGGTGACAATAATATAATATCAGTGTGATGCCATGGTGACAATTATATAATATCAGTGTGATGCCATGGTGACAATAATATAATATCAATGTGATGCCATGGTGATAATAATATAATATCAATGTGATGCCATGGTAACATATAATATCAGTGTGATGCCATGGTGACAATGATATAATATCAGTGTGATGCCATGGTGACAATAATATAATATCAATGTGATGCCATGGTGACAATAATATAATATCAATGTGATGCCATGGTGACATATAATATAATATCAGTGTGATGCCATGGTGACAATAATATAATATCAGTGTGATGCCATGGTGACAATAATATAATATCAATGTGATGCCATGGTGACAATAATATAATATCAATGTGATGCCATGGTGATAATTATGTAATATCAAAGTGATACCATGGTGATAATAATATAATATCAGTGTGATGCCATGGTGATAATAATATAATATCAATGTGATGCCATGGTGATAATTATATAATATCAGTGTGATGCCATGGTGATAATAATATAATATCAATGTGATGCCATGGTGATAATAATATAATATCAATGTGATACCATGGTGACATATAATATCAGTGTGATGCCATGGTGACAATAATATAATATCAGTGTGATGCCATGGTGACATATAATATCAGTGTGATGCCATGGTGACATATAATATCAGTGTGATGCCATGGTGATAATAATATAATATCAATGTGATACCATGGTGACATATAATATCAGTGTGATGCCATGGTGACAATAATATAATATCAATGTGATACCATGGTGACATATAATATCAGTGTGATGCCATGGTGATAATAATATAATATCAATGTGATGCCATGGTGACAATAATATAATATCAGTGTGATGCCATGGTGACATATAATATCAGTGTGATGCCATGGTGACAATAATATAATATCAATGTGATGCCATGGTGACATATAATATCAGTGTGATGCCATGGTGACATATAATATCAATGTGATACCATGGTGACATATAATATCAGTGTGATGCCATGGTGACAATAATATAATATCAATGTGATGCCATGGTGACATATAATATCAGTGTGATGCCATGGTGACATATAATATCAGTGTGATACCATGGTGACATATAATATCAGTGTGATGCCATGGTGACAATAATATAATATCAGTGTGATACCATGGTGACATATAATATCAGTGTGATACCATGGTGACATATAATATCAGTGTGATACCATGGTGACATATAATATCAGTGTGATACCATGGTGACATATAATATCAGTGTGATACCATGGTGACATATAATATCAGTGTGATACCATGGTGACATATAATATCAGTGTGATACCATGGTGACATATAATATCAGTGTGATACCATGGTGACATATAATATCAGTGTGATACCATGGTGACATATAATATCAGTGTGATACCATGGTGACATATAATATCAGTGTGATACCATGGTGACATATAATATCAGTGTGATGCCATGGTGACATATAATATCAGTGTGATGCCATGGTGATAATAATATAATATCAATGTGATACCATGGTGACATATAATATCAGTGTGATGCCATGGTGACAATAATATAATATCAATGTGATGCCATGGTGACAATAATATAATATCAGTGTGATGCCATGGTGACATATAATATCAGTGTGATGCCATGGTGACATATAATATCAATGTGGTGCCATGGGGACAACTAGAACTGTCGCCAGGATGGCTGACTAATAACCCTGCAATCTGCACGAGTCAATGGTGAATTGGAACTCTTAATTAGATGCTAACTAAGATAACCCAGTAATATAGTGACCAGTTGCCATAGCAACCATAATTTTGAGGAAAAGAAAGTGAGATGCACATCTGCATATGTTCCTCTATATTTGTGTGAAGTTTCATTGAAATCGGCCCTTCGGTTTAGGAGGAGTTGTCCGGACAATCTAAAAGTTATGGTTCTTATCGGAAAACCTGTTTATAGTGACCAGTTGCCATAGCAACCATAATTTTGAGAAAAAGAAAGTGGCATGCATATCAGTGATCACCATTGCCTGTTTTAACGTGGCGGCCCGCCACCCTTAGCTGGGTACCGCCACGCTTACACAACCAAATTCACTCGATCCGCCACGCATGTAATTGTTACCTAACACCCCTATTTTGTATCGACTTCAAGCAGAAAACTGACCCGTTTCTATAGCGTCCGATACTCATTACCTGTGGCCCCTGTTTTTACAGGTGAACTAGGCCTAATTGACAAATTGTGATCTTGGTAAGGTGCCTCACCGTTATGTTTTGATACGGTCGACTGATCTCTTGATCACACCTATCGATGGTAATAATTAATCAGTAGTAGAAGGTGTACCGTTCTGACCATGGGAACAGATGTGATTGTATGGTTTCAGTCGATCGCGATCGGGCATCAGAGAATTACCATCATCGACATCGGAAAAACCGACGGTCCGACAAGATTATTTTTTTTCACAAGAATTAATATTGAGCTGGGATAAACAGACTGATAATATCAATACCTAAGCCGATGTTTGATAAGCATGGATTCATTTTTGAAAACTTCACGGCAATGTCACTATGAAGAGAGGAGCATCAGCTCCTTTTTTGTAACACCATGTGAACAGCCAACAGACTGAAATCTTTCATACACCGCGCAAGCCACGGCTACAGAAATGCGCACGAATTGTGTATGAAGATGACGAAGGTAAGCTTAAAATTAACCCTTATTTGATTTGATAGATAATGATAATAATCTAATGAATATCTCGTGCATTAGTTTTCTTGTCACGTGCTATTTTTAGAAAGTACTATTAGAGTGATCTCCCTTCCAAAAACGATCTCAAAACGTCCAATAAAATAAAAAATTTCAGAATCCAATCTAATTAAAATCTAGATGGTCATTCTCACTACGCTACGTTATGTAACGTAGTGATAATGACCATCTAGATTTTAATTAGATTGTCTCAGAATCATTCCTAAATATCTGTATTTATTATTTGATAAGTGTTATCTAGGTATTTTATTTTCTTTTCTTTAATTATTATTAAATAAAGATAAGTTAATTAGCACCTCAAGTATATACAATGTAACATGTACACATTTGCAATTAATATGTACTAATTTGATTATACAAATATTTGTTCAAATATAATAAATTGGTTGGGTTTTTTTTTTTTTTTTTTTTTTTAATAATATGGTTATGACCACAATAAGATTCGTTAAGCTTTTCAAAAATATTTATTTATTTATTTATTACCACCAGCAGGAACGGGCTCTCTCAGAGGATTTTGAACTCTCTGATGATGGGTGTCTACCCAGGGAGTTCCCTACAAGAAAGCTGCTTCTCTCTGGAAGGGACATGTGCAACAGCAGAATTTCCATGTCATTTGGAGAGACAAAGTGTGTTTGGCTTCCATTGTTCATAATGAAGACTATTTTCAGGAGAAAATTATAGTTACTGTGTTGAATTTATATCTTAATTGAAATTATATTGTGGCTTGTGCATTGCTTTAAATACTTTAAATATTCTTGTACATTCTGATAGTATGTCCAGTAAAAGTTGCTATTTAGTTTGATTTGTAGATGCTATTAATATGTTCAATGATAATATTATAGTGCAATTTATCAAATTTATAATTGAAATGTTTTAACTTATAATACTTGACAATGCATTATGATCTTGATGTGAATGTTTATCATATTTATAACAGTAAAAGATGATATTTGAGTTTGTTTTATTCAATGTTGTTATATTGAAGAACTGAGGTTGAAATGGTTTTGTGAAAATAAATTGATGATTGTCAAAATGAGGAATGTATGTTTGTAGTTTTTTCAAGTAATGGTATAAGCTGTTATTTTGTTTTAATTTAAAAGATATATATGGCAGAGAGTGAGCAAATGATTAAAATGCATATCTATAAAACATAATTAAATCTCTATTCTTAATGTCATAATTGATCATGTTTCTCGAAACGTCGCACCACGTTGCTGCATGACATCCACAAAAGTACATGTTCAGAAGAAATTTTCCAAAAAAATTTCCTCCACCCATCATTTTGAAATTGTGGTGATCCCTGAATATCTACACATGATCATTAATATGTGTGTGAAGTTTCATTGGAATCTGTTATGTCTGATGGTATAACAATGTAGATCTGTAATGTCAGTACATAGTCCTCTGTTACCTATATGATCACTCAGTATTGTAGGCATGAGAATACACACTGACTCGCGCTGGCATTTATATATATATAATCAGTATTATATATGACATAACCTATGAAAAGAATATTGACATTGTACCAATATATTAGTAATGATATCAGCTTTTATCAGTTCAAGGCCTGCCACTCAACTTTCATGCAGTAACCTGAGAATCAGTTATTAGAACTACAATTATGTACCATTATTATGTTGCTATATACTGTATAAATTAACTTCAATGAAAAAATCCATTAATGATTAGAGGTAATGTTAAATTCTGTTGACTGAAGAATAACTATTGAATGAAAATATGAATTATACAGTAAAAATTGATATTTTCATGGTATTGACAGAAATTGATATTTTAATGGTATAGTGTTTTCCACAAGCGATAACAATGTTTAATTATCAAAATCCAAGATGGCCGCCAGTCAACCAATTTGTTTTTCTGATCAAAATCTAAATTGGCATAAGGGACCAAGGGGAACCTACAAATAAGGTGTACCTCCAGTACTTTTCAAGAAAATAGCAATAACAAAGTTCAATTCTCAAAATCAAAGATGGCCACCTATTGGCCATTTTACAAAAAAATGTTGATGAGTTGATAATCTAGGATACGCGGTCTCCAGGTGATTGAGTACCTCAGTTTTCAAGTTAACTAGGCTTAGGCCTATCACTATGTAAATAATGAGTCCGTCCAATAACATGTTCAAGCTTACATGTAATTTCTATTACAGTTCGTAATTAGATTCGCTAGATTATAGATGCTATTCAGATGATCATTTGTTGGAATATTCAGCTATCATAATTATGCAATTCAAGTTTAAAAAAATCTCTTATGCTTAAACTTATACAGATATTTACAGCAATAAATTCACTAAAAATTCTTCTTAAAAAAAAGTAATTGTACAGTCCTCCAGGTAATCTATGTCATCGATTTTGCTACTCATGGCATTTTTACCTGGTAAATACCTGGGTGGGCGTTGTTTTGCTGCAGAGGCTGGCTGTGGTAACTTTGATCATAACTACATGCTAAGGTCATGTGATGCCCGGAGGAACTCTACTAAAGACTCATTAATGGTAATAAAGGTCTAATTAACTGCCCTTGTGTGGGTTCCTGGTTGCTGTGAGTCACACACCCAGTAAATTTTGTCTTGGTTCAGGTACACCTTTTAGCTCTGGTCAATGAGATTATACACTTGATCGTCCACTGAATGTGTATTCATCATTATCTACAGTTTACTTCTACTCAGCCTCAATGGATGATGTGAATACAACATTAACAACCTCTTTTTTGTTCAAATGAAGATAGCAGTTTTCATACTGTAAACACTTTGGCTATTTTCAAGGACCTTGAAAAAACAATACAATTCAAATCCAGTGAGTAAACATCTGGAAAAGATTATTTTGAATTAGCTTTTGCACTAATGATATTATCAATATAACTTTAAAATGTTAAAACAACATTGACACATTGTAGAGCGCTACATGTGGAGAAAATTCCCCTAGAGTATAATTAAAACTGAAAGCAATGAAGAACATGTGATTTATATCTCACTTGTGTATCAGATTAAACAGAGAAATCAGAATATTGTTAAAATTTAGTCGTTTTGTTCCAGATGCATCAAAATACTGCTAAACTTGAGTCGTTTTGTTTCTGATGCATCCGAATACTGTAAACCGTTTTGTTCCCAAAGAATCAGAAAATTGTTAAACTCTTGTCGTTTCTTTCCTAATGAATCAGAATAGTTGTTCACGCTAAATAAAATATGAAAATATCTGACCCTGATGCATCAGATTTCTATAGTAACAGGATTGCTGGAAGTGAATTGGGAGACAATTAATGCAAACAGAACAAACATACGAACCCGTTCAATTGTCCTCATATCCCAAAATATCTGTGAGCATCTGTGTATTACATCATCATAATAGGTGTTCCCAAAATACGCGCATGTATTATGTATTATTCATCAACTGGGAACCATGATGGATGGGAAATGTTCCAAAAACTGAAGTGAGAGCCAGATTAACCTTAGCTAGCAGGGTGCCAAAATGTTTTATCTCACATACCCTCGGTAAACTGACCGTACTGGATCTCCTGAAGCCAATGACCTTGGTCTGAATCTGGTCTGGTTGTACAGAAAACAATAATAATGTCAATCCTGGAATCAACACTTGTTACTAGGGCCTCTGGAATACCTGAAGTTACTTTTACCAACGGAACTATAATACAAGTAGGTTTTCTCAGCTGGTGTACCGACTGATAACATAAAAGGTATATCAGTCCTGTATGTGTTATATTGGCATTTTATTGTTATCTTTATGTAAAACAGTGTAGAAGGATATCAAACACTAATTTCTGTTGTATTTTTGTAGAACGGTGCCAATAGCAAGTTTATATTTGTCCTTCCTTACAGAAGAGTGCCCCACTTTCATTTTAGCTTTCCTAGAAGTGTGCCAAGAAGACAAATGTATCCTTTTCTATCACATTTATCCTTCAATAAGCCCTGCATGCCTAGAATGAATGCTATGTCTATAGATGTTCAGTAGCTACCAACAAATGTTACTTCATTGTCCTGTGATAAGTCCTTCAATAAGCCCATGCCTAGAATGAATGCTATGTCTATAGATGTTCAGTAGCTACCAACAAATGTTACTTCATTGTCCTGTGATAAGTCCTTCAATAAGCCCATGCCTAGAATGAATGCTATGTCTATAGATGTTCAGTAGCTACCAACAAATGTTACTTCATTGTCCTGTGATAAGCACACTGTCTGATTTTGAATTAAAGTTTATCTAATTAGTGATGTTAATGTAGACCTAATTTGAAGCAGACATATATATATCATCAACAGGAGTCACTCCAAGATAGACACTCACAAAGCTTGTATACTATAGTAGGAAAAAAATAATCAGGCTCATCAAACAAACAAGAGGCCCAGAGGGCCTGTATCGCTCACCTGGATTTCATGAGATATGAAACAAGAATGATGATTAAGTATATTTGTTACTGGTATTGCTATGTCACTATATCATTTTATACGGGTACTTGAGGTTTTAATGTCCAAAAAAGGCATAAACAATGAAATGAAATTGACTTTTGGTGCAACCCCATAGGGATGCTACCACACAAATGTGAGTGATATCCATCTTAGTTTCAGAAAAGAAGTTGTTCAAACCTATTGACCCCTTTTGACCCCGCCTTCTGCACCCCAGGGGTCAGTTCCTTCCTTTATAAAATTTTAAATCCCTACCCAAAAGGATGCTACCAGTCAAATACGAGCTGTTTCAGAGAAGTTGTTTATATCAATTTAGCCAAATTGACCCCTTTTGGCCCTGCCCCTCAGCCCCCAGGGGGTCGGCCCCATCATTTGTACAATTTTGAATCCCCACTTCATAGTAATGCTACCAGGCTAATATGAGCAATATCTATTGCTCGGTTTCAGAGAAGAAGGCGTTTATATCAATATATATAGCCCAATTGACCACATTTGGTCCCACCCCTCAGGGCCCTGGGGGGTCAGCCCCACCATTTGTACAATTTTGAGTCCCCACCCTATAGGGATGCTTCTGACCAAATTTGGTCAAATTCATATCCAGTTTCAAGGAACTTACTGAATAATGATTTGTGGACATATATATGGTAGAATGCTACATATCTATCCTACTCAGGATCCGTTAGTTCAGCCTACTTCAAATGTGT
Organism: Pecten maximus; assembly: GCF_902652985.1. Taxonomy (NCBI): domain Eukaryota; kingdom Metazoa; phylum Mollusca; class Bivalvia; order Pectinida; family Pectinidae; genus Pecten; species Pecten maximus. The sequence goes on from NC_047018.1 coordinate 19,588,340, forward strand.
GATTTCATAACCATGGGTCAGTTTTGTTATGTGGACAACAAAAGAAGTTTGGATAAGATTCAGCTATACTGCATTCACATAGGCAGCATTCTACTGTATAAACCTCAACTAAAGCATTGTTCCCTTCATTTAATCCTCCACAGTTAAATTGAACTAGAACTATCGCCAGGATGGCTGACTAATACCCCCGCAATCTGCACGAGTCAATGATGAATTGGAACTGTTAATTAGAGGCTAACTGAGATAACCCAGTAATATAGTGACCATGCAGTTGCCATACCAACCATAATTTTGAAAAAAAAAAAGAAAGTGGCATGCACATCTACCCATGATCCTCTATATTTGTGTGAAGTTTCATTGAAATCAGCCCTTCGGTTTAGGAGGACTTGTCCGGACTAACTTAAAATTATGGTTCTTATCAGAAAACCTGTTTATAGTGACCAGTTGCCAAAGCAATCATAATTTTGAGAAAAATAAAGTGGCATGCACATCTACACATGGTCCTCTATATTTGTGTGAAGTTTCATTGAAATTGGCCATTTAGTTTAGGAGGAGTTGTCCGGACAAACTTAAAGTTATGGTTCTTATCGGAAAACCTGTTTATAGTGACCAGTTGCCATAGCAACCATAATTTTGAGAAAAATAAAGTGGCATGCACATCTACACATGATCATAATATTTGTGTGAAGTTTCATCGGAATTGGCCCATCGGTTTAGGAGGAGTTGTCCGGACAAAATGCGTCTACAGACTGATGGATGGACGGACGGACGGACGGACAACCTGATTCCAGTATACCCCCCCTAACTTCGTTGCGGGGGTATAACAAACTTTATTCTCAATGCCATAGCCATACTACATATCAAGTTTGATTGATGCTTTAACACACCCAAACCTTCTTCAGCAGTCGATTTAGTTTTAATCACAATTTTGATCATCTTTCCAGGTATCAGGTCATGAATTCTAAATGTTTCTGTTATCGTGAACAGATTTAATCAGTATTTCATATATGACTTCAAAAAATAATCAATTACAAAACATTTTATGACAATCTCATTCTACAGAAGTTGGCAGTACGCCTTGGATAGGATTTCACACACAGTTGATACTCAACGTCTTCATTCCCAATCATCACCATGGTTACAATACCTGATACTTTTGTCCTGTTTCTCATGACCATAAAAATTTCAATAAAACAGAGAATATCATAGGTCTAGAGATTCTGAGTAATGCGGAACCTTTGGAAGGTGTTCTGGCACCCATACTGAAGGGTAGGAAAGTTGTATATTGAGCTATACATAAATTATACCTGCATCTCCACCTACTCATACAATTAGGCCAATTTTACATCTGTTAAATGATACATATTGGTAAATCTATTTCCAAAATGGATGATAACATCAGAGCTATCAGATGTATATATTCCCCTCACCTATAATAATTATTTCAGGAGAAACTATACACAGCCAATCAATGAAATGAAACTCTTGTCAGATGAAATAACCTCAGCTGCCACAAATCATCAAACCGATTTACAGAATGTTGTAGAAATTCACCTAAATGGAAGGTTCTATCACAACAAGAGGCCTAATGGACATGTGTTGATCACCTGTACTGCAGCTTCTGAAGTGAACATTTCAACCCAGATATCATAACTGACATGTGCAATATCATAATCCTAGGATTACGGTGTTGAGGAACAAATATTCAAAATTATAGTTCATTTGAAACCCCATCCCCCATCCAACCTTTTAAAGGCCTTCAGCATACATGCTTCTTGCAAAATATTACCACACTAGGAATTTCAGATAATCACAAAATAAAAAGAAGGATGGCCTTGGTCATAACTCTAGATTGATGGAAAATCATTAAATGAATTTTCTGTTAAAGGTACTTTGTATTACATTTGTTAAATATATGGTAAAAGGCGAGTGACTTGTTAATTTCTTTGGTAGGTTAATCACAAATGAGCAGCTAGGGTCAACATGAGGTGGATTATCTATGTAGTAGCTGGTGGCTACTTCATTAACCAACATATAAAAGACCTATTACATAATATTCAGAGCAGACACAACCATGACAGCAGTGTTTTAAGTATAGATAGAATGTAACACACTACAAGTGTCATTAGCCTAGCACTTTACAATCATGAGCTACCACAGCCTGAAAATATGGATGAAGAAAATATTTTTTAAACATTTCATAATTATCTTTTATGTTTGCCAATAAAGTAAACAAAGCATCGAGGAAGAGAAATACAAGTGTGAATGAACTCTGTGAAAATCACAAAGTGATATATAAATATACAGCAGTCACAACATTATACCATAAATATGAAAATACCAATTATACAATCAAGTTTGTTTTCCCCCTAGTTTGCGTTAATCACCATACAATTTTCCTTCCAGCACATTATATGCACCTTTCACATAAACCAGTACAATTCCTGAATCATTAAATCCATCCATAGGACCATCCTTCCTCTAGATCCAAACAATAAAATTGCTCAAAATGTCATAAAACTGCCATAGCTACCAGCAGTGTTTCTGGCTGAAGATAATTTTTAAATGAAGGTAAATGTCACTCATAGTGATTAGACAAATTATCACTGTGATTATCAGAAACCCCTTCCTGCAGGCATCCCTAGGGGCACATGTCCATAACGAAAACAACATTAAACAACAAAAATTCAGCAAAAACATCTCTGCAGAGTTCTAAACTAAAGTCATTGATTAAAATCTAAATACTAAATGAATTTCATTCAAAATTTATTTTCTATCTGTTTCATTTTGAATAATTAAACGTTTTCAGGCACATCAATGTAATGATGTACTGTATGTGAGTGTTGCATGCTGGGTATTTCTAACTACTCAACCTCACAAAAATGTCACACAGTTTTCCTGTCACATTCCTAACCTTGGTTTGACTCAATATTACCAAAAATCTCAAAATGGAATGTTATGCATTTGATATATGTGGCTACAATGGTTTGTTTCCATGGTTACAGGTTTATGTTGAAAGGTTTGTTTCCTGATTTTAACAATGTTTTGTCAAAATAAAACAATGTTGGCCCCACCCCTTTAAAAAAGATAAACGGCATAGTTTTAATGCTGGTGGTAATAATTAATGAAAAATTGCTGGTGAAATAAATAGATCACAAAATCATATCAGTTTGTATATCATTTTCGGTGATAATAAGACTGCATTTGAATCAGGAATATAATTTCATTAGTGTGTCATTTGAAAAGATACATCCCCTTATTCAATTTGCATTCAATCTTAACTTTGTTTTGTTTTTAACAGCATATCTGCATTTTGCATTTTCCGCTACATTGACCAATCACAAGCTATATCTTGACCAGTAATGCCACCTGTCGCGTCATATCTGGGTCCAAAAGAATATTATACGGCTATGCCAAAAAAAATTCTGTCAAAACAATTTATTATGGTGAAAGCATTATGAATACAGGGTACACAATCACTTATAAAAGCATTCTAATTTATCATAGAAATTCAATTCTTTTCACTAAAATAGATTATTAGAAATATATCCCCTTGTAATGAACGTTTCACAGGTTTCTAATGTGACTGCGAAATTCTGAAATAAAACTGAGACATTTTCAAAACCTATGTGTTATAACTAAAAATCTGTAAATAACACTCAAATGCCAAACCTTAATTCTTCCTGAAACAATTTCATAGCAACTGCCTGAGTATATACAATGTGATCAACAATCCTTAAACCGTCCTCTATGACAGGATTCTATCACGTTTATTCTTTGAAGTTTGGCTGCAAAAATAAAAATTGTGAAAAACAGCACATTTCAGGCTCAGAGTTAGATATTCAAAGTTTTTGCATGGAGAGAAATTGCAACCATATTGCACATTGATAGGCACTGCAGTTCTAAAGAAACGCTAGACTTACTTACCCTCATGGGAGCTCAAGGCAGTCTACGATGTAATATTTACAAGCCAGGAGAAAACTTTTCCTACAGACTGTTGAGTAAACTTTGACTATTATTGTTGTCCCTGAACAATATATAGACAATTAGTGACTATCACACCACAGGACATGTATACAGTAATGATGCTGGACTGGTAGTCAAGGACATTATATAATGGCTGGACTGGTAGTCAAGGACATTATATAATGGCTGGACTGGTAGTCAAGGACATTATATAAAGGCTGGACTGGTAGTCAAGGACATTATATAATGGCTGGACTGGTAGTCAAGGACATTATATAATGGCTGGACTGGTAGTCAAGGACATTATATAATGGCTGGACTGGTAGTCAAGGACATTATATAATGGCTGGACTGGTAGTCAAGGAGATTCTATAATGGCTGGACTGGTAGTCAAGGACATTATATAATGGCTGGACTTGTAGTCAAGGACATTATATAATGGCTGGACTGGTAGTCAAGGACATTATATAATGGCTGGACTGGTAGTCAAGGACATTATATAATGGCTGGACTGGTAGTCAAGGACATTATATAATGGCTGGACTGGTAGTCAAGGACATTATATAATGGCTGGACTGGTAGTCAAGGAGATTCTATAATGGCTGGACTGGTAGTCAAGGACATTATATAATGGCTGGACTGGTAGTCAAGGACATTATATAATGGCTTGACTGGTAGTCAAGGACATTATATAATGGCTGGACTGGTAGTCAAGGAGATTCTTTAATGGACATTATAAAGCTTGCAGAGCAGAAATATCAAAGACTGCTGAAAGTTTAGAAAGGTCCACAATCTAAAGAGGTTACTGTATAAAAGCTTAAAGGGTCAACAATCTGAAGAGAGGGTTATAGGAGGGTCCATAGATTCTAGGAATCTATAAGTTAGAAATTAAGGATTGAAAACTTAAACAGCTGCCACAATCTAAGAGCATGGAAAGGGTGCAAAGTTTAGAACACTTAGAAGATTATGAAAACTTAGAATGGGCCAAAAACCTAGGACAATGAAGTTGAAAGCATAAAGGAATCACTATCTTTGAAGCTGGTAGAGTTGGATCATTGCTCTGGGAGCTTAAGTTAAAACAAAGAGGGACCACAGTTGTAGCTGGAGACCAACTAAAAGTTCCACAATCTAATAACACTGACATGGAATATTATCAGTATTCTGTAGAACAGAGATGAACAGATTACTGTGGGTTTTTAGAGATTTGATTTGGTGGTATGGTATCTTAGACAGCACTGTTGTGTTATCACTATAGCTAGCTGAGCTGGTATTTAGAAAGATTGTTACATTTCAGACCCACCAGATACTTGTGCTGCAGTATATAAACTACTAGATAAATCATTTCACCAAATACATCTCTATGGAAATAGAACCCATGCTATATCGACACCTGCATAAATCTAACTAAAGCTGTGTAATCAGACACCTGTAAATATAAACTCAACCTGTGTAATCAGACACCTGTATAAACAAACTCAACCTGTGTAATCAGACACCTGTATAAACTCAACCTGTGTAATCAGACACCTGTATAAACTCAACCTGTGTAATCAGACACCTGTATAAACTAAACCTGTGTAATCAGACACCTGTATAAACTAAACCTGTGTAATCAGACACCTGTATAAACTCAACCTGTGTAATCAGACACCTGTATAAACAAACTAAACCTGTGTAATCAGACACCTGTATAAACAAACTCAACCTGTGTAATCAGACACCTGTATAAACAAACTCAACCTGTGTAATCAGACAACTGTATAAACTCAACCTGTGTAATCAGACACCTGTATAAACTCAACCTGTGTAATCAGACACCTGTATAAACTCAACCTGTGTAATCAGACACCTGTGTAATCAGACACCTGTATAAACTCAACCTGTGTAATCAGACACCTGTATAAACTCAACACGTGTATAAAACAGACAATCATTCAGGTATAAACCTGTACAATCTCTGTTCAATATGACTTTTCATTCAGATCCCACTGTGTGTAAACTGGACTCCTGTGTACATATATCTAATGGTCTAACCTGTATAATCTGGACACCTGCATAAATTATAATGCCTTTAAAAGAAACTTGTTCCAATATAGATCATAATCAGGGCTCGAACTTAAAGGTAGCCCGATAGTCTGAGACTAGTAGATTTTCTACCCGGGCTAGTGGTTTGAAATTCCGGTAGCCCGACTGACTAGTGGAAATCTTGTTTAACTTTATTTGATAAAAATGTCGGGCTAGTAAAAATCACAGTGTTATATGCCCGACAATATTTCAATGAACAACTCACATACCTTTGTGTATTATTTATTCGTATGTTCGCTGAAAAACGATTCTCCACTTTCCGTTTTCACTCGATATGTTTGCCGTGTGTATACATTATTAAACGTCCGAGAGTTCCGAAAGCATTACCATCATAATAAAGTCCGAGGATTCCGATGTTGAGCACATGGTAAGTCTTGGTCATGTTCGCGTTTGTATCGAAAGAATTATTAACGGCTCATTCAGGTTCGTTTTTGACAACTCGATTTTTGACAATGGTAAAAGCGTTCGTAGTAACTGAATATGGACCGCTTCATTCAACGTCTTAGGAAACGGAAAGTGGGTGATCGTAATTCTGATGATAATGAGGATGTGAAAGCAATAAAAAAGAGAAAAAGATCACAAACGTGAACGGAAGTTCAAAGAACAGCGGCAACAAGAATGTCCCGTGGGTCGAAATAGACACCACAGGACAGTCCATGGTATGCAAGGCTTATCCAGAGATAAGTGATCGTAAGGGTGCCTTTGTTAAGGTTTGTTTTAATATGAGAATAGACACACTAATTGTTCATGCATTGACAGTTCAGTGTCTGACAAACGTGGTCAAAAGTTAAATCCTACTGTACAAAAGAGAGTCAATGCATTATTTGAGTGTGTTCTGTTGCAAAGCATGGTCGACCATATTCTGCCGTTTCTCCAAATTCCAAAACTTATTCATTTATTTTATTAATTTAAGTTATTACAGTTTATATCCTGATTATTATCACAACAGATTAGTTAAGTATTTACTGCTGATCTGTTACACATGAGGACATATATATATGTACATGTACAATATCATGAGAAACATGATAATAAATATGTCACAATTTAACATCGATATTCATTGTTATATTTCCAATATTTTTCGGGCTAGCAACTTTCAATTTTACTAGCCCGACTGGGCTAGTGAAATTTACATTTGGACTAGTAAAATTTTGAATGGCTAGCCCGACTGACTAGTGGTTTTGAAAATAAAGTTCTAGCCCTGATAATTCTATGTTCATTCAGGTCCCAACCTGCGTAATCTGGACTGCTGTGTACAGATATTTAATGTCCTAACCTGCATAATCTGGATGCCTGTATAAATCAGACCAACAAAACTAAATCAAAGTGTGAAAACTAATAAAACAGAAACACATTTGACCAAGCCCTGTGGTACACATTTAAAACACTTCCATCATAATATTAATGAAAAAAATTAATAGATCCAGAAGGGTAAAACAGTTGGACAGGACAAGGTAAGGACTAAGGACTGCATACAACTGGTAGCTAGATTCCTATCTAAGGTTCTGCACTCACCAATCAAATTAGATATCATTTGATGAAAGATTCATTCCAGCACTGTCTGCTTTGATTAAGCCAGACTCCAAGGGGAAACAGATCTGACAGCTACCTCACTAACCGAGGAAATCATATAATGTCCTAAATATTGTAGATATGGACAGTGGTCAACATAATAAAAGGATTGATGGTCTGTATGTCCATCAGGGTTTGAGGGGAGAGTGAGGTCCGATGTACACAGGTGATTTGCTCTATGCATCAGGTGCACAAATAAGTATTTGAGTCTAGGGTTGACTGAGTATAACACTGAGGTTTTTGTAATAAACAAGTGTTGAGTAACAGGTGGATGTAAATTCCTATCTAGAGAAAGGAGTCAGGGATCGAATGATACAGTGGACACTGTCTAAACCGAACTTCACAAAGAAATTTGGTCGGTTTATAGAAAGGTTTCAGAGTATCTTATGTCATTGCTGAGTACAATAGGTACACACTAAAGTTGTATTTTATCTATAATGATGCATTCACAAAGCTAGGAAACTAAATCAAGTAGTATTAGGTGTTTTTTTTTATTAACAATAGTGCATTCACAAAGCTTGGAAACAACATTTAATTGTATCAAGTTGTTTTTACTATTATCATTATCATATTTACTGATACTAGTACATTCACAAAGCTTAGAATCTACAGTAAATTGTATTAACTGTTATTTTTTGACAGACAGCAGGGAGAATTCAGAAATCTGTTGGAAAGGAATGATGCCCACAGCAAGACCAAAATGGTGACTGTATAGGTAATTCTGGGCCCCAAAGTTAATCTAATAAGCTATGAAAGAGACCCCATCAAAACAGAGATTTTTAATAATGTGATTACTATAGTTTCATGATCTGTCCACCACTAACACAAATTAGATCAGCTGGAATGGCAAGCAGTCACTCTGGTGCTTGGTTTGGTAAAGCTAAAGATTTACCATTCTGAAAACTTATAGCGAGGTCACATATCTTATAGCAAAATTTATCATCTCACATCGAAAATTTTGTGGAATGTGCGAGAAAAGTACAAAAATTATAGCAAAAATTATTTACATTAGATACAAGGAAGAAAAAGACTTCAATGACAAAAGACAAAAAGACAATTTGGAATGAGACAACACTTAACACCAGGGAAAACAACATGAAAACTTTGTGTTTTATAGCATTGCAATATTACTGTCTCCCATTATACATGTGTGACAAGTTTATCTGATACTATATCTGATATACAGAATATATTGATCCAACAAAATCTAAAGGATATCAACATCTGTTAATCTAGCTGATGGAATTTACATGTAAATATCCAGATAGTCGATGAGACATGCATGTCAAAGAAACTCATTAGACCATGATTATATATGTTTTCTGTACATTTGAACATCTGTGGTAGCATTGGCATGGGATGTCTTCCTAAATGCCAACCACCTGAAATCAGATAACAGTACAAGTGATTCTTGGATGTCACAGACAACTTAATATTGAGCACAAATTTGTACTCTTATCTAAATAGTTTCTCTACCCATCTATATGAAGTTTCCTCAAGTATCGGCTTTGGTTGTGAATACTTTTTGACTAAAACTCATTTATCAGGACAGGACAGACCTAGAAATCCTTATACATTAGTTAAAGTACAACTAGAGGCTGAAGTCAATGCTCTAGCTAAGCTGTCATCAACCAACCTACAATCAACACAGCCGATTATGCTCCTTCAAATGACCGTTTACAAGAATTCAATTTTCCAAGATTAATTTCTAAGAATTTGGAATTGACACACAACAAATTAAGATCAATACAAACATACAACTTGTCAAGTTAATCAAAATATCTCAACAGTGTAAATTAAGTGTCAACACATGTGTGGTGTTACCTGTTGATGACCGATTGATAGTGTTACATGTTGATGACAGTGATGACTGATTGATAGTGTTACATGTTGATGACAGTGATGACTAATTGATAGTGTTACATGTTGATGACAGTGATGACTGATTGATGGTGTTACATGTTGATGACAGTGATGACTAATTGATAGTGTTACATGTTGATGACAGTGATGACTAGTTGATGGTGTTACATGTTGATGACAGTGATGACTAATTGATAGTGTTACATGTTGATGACAGTGATGACTAATTGATAGTGTTACATGTTGATGACAGTGATGACTAGTTGATGGTGTTACATGTTGATGACAGTGATGACTAATTGCTGGTGTTACATGTTGATGACAGTGATGACTAATTGATAGTGTTACATGTTGATGACAGTGATGACTAATTGATGGTGTTACATGTTGATGACAGTGATGACTAATTGATAGTGTTACATGTTGATGACAGTGATGACTGATTGATGATGTTACATGTTGATGACAGTGATGACTAATTGATAGTGTTACATGTTGATGACAGTGATGACTGATTGATGGTGTTACATGTTGATGACAGTGATGACTAATTGATAGTGTTACATGTTGATGACAGTGATGACTAATTGATGGTGTTACATGTTGATGACAGTGATGACTAGTTGATGGTGTTACATGTTGACAGTGATGACTAATTGATGGTGTTACATGTTGATGACAGTGATGACTAATTGATGGTGTTACATGTTGATGACAGTGATGACTAGTTGATGGTGTTACATGTTGACAGTGATGACTAGTTGATGGTGTTACATGTTGATGACAGTGATGACTAATTGATGGTGTTAAATGTTGATGACAGTGATGACTAATTGATAGTGTTACATGTTGATGACAGTGATGACTAATTGATAGTGTTACATGTTGATGACAGTGATGACTAATTGATAGTGTTACATGTTGATGACAGTGATGACTAATTGATGGTGTTACATGTTGATGACAGTGATGACTAATTGATGGTGTTACATGTTGATGACAGTGATGACTAATTGATGATGTTACATGTTGACAGTGATGACTAATTGATAGTGTTACATGTTGATGACAGTGATGACTAATTGATGGTGTTACATGTTGATGACAGTGATGACTAATTGATGGTGTTACATGTTGATGACAGTGATGACTAATTGATGGTGTTACATGTTGATGACAGTGATGACTAATTGATGGTGTTACATGTTGATGACAGTGATGACTGATTGATGATGTTACATGTTGATGACAGTGATGACTAATTGATAGTGTTACATGTTGATGACAGTGATGACTGATTGATGATGTTACATGTTGACAGTGATGACTAATTGATAGTGTTACATGTTGATGACAGTGATGACTAATTGATGGTGTTACATGTTGATGACAGTGATGACTAGTTGATGGTGTTACATGTTGACAGTGATGACTAGTTGATGGTGTTACATGTTGACAGTGATGACTAATTGATGGTGTTACATGTTGATGACAGTGATGACTAATTGATAGTGTTACATGTTGATGACAGTGATGACTAATTGATAGTGTTACATGTTGATGACAGTGATGACTAATTGATAGTGTTACATGTTGATGACAGTGATGACTGATTGATAGTGTTACATGTTGATGACAGTGATGACTGATTGATGGTGTTACATGTTGATGACAGTGATGACTAATTGATGGTGTTACATGTTGATGACAGTGATGACTAATTGATGGTGTTACATGTTGATGACAGTGATGACTAATTGATAGTGTTACATGTTGATGACAGTGATGACTAGTTGATGGTGTTACATGTTGATGACAGTGATGACTAATTGATAGTGTTACATGTTGATGACAGTGATGACTGATTGATGGTGTTACATGTTGATGACAGTGATGACTAATTGATGGTGTTACATGTTGATGACAGTGATGACTAATTGATAGTGTTACATGTTGATGACAGTGATGACTGATTGATAGTGTTACATGTTGATGACAGTGATGACTGATTGATAGTGTTACATGTTGATGACAGTGATGACTGATTGATAGTGTTACATGTTGATGACAGTGATGACTAATTGATGGTGTTACATGTTGATGACAGTGATGACTGATTGATGGTGTTACATGTTGATGACAGTGATGACTAATTGATAGTGTTACATGTTGATGACAGTGATGACTAATTGATGGTGTTACATGTTGATGACAGTGATGACTAATTGATAGTGTTACATGTTGATGACAGTGATGACTAATTGATGGTGTTACATGTTGATGATGGTGACAAGTCCACAAGGGTTAAAAGGTTTAATTATTGAAGAACTATATGTAATCTATGTCTACAACTAGAAGAGGAGCGCATTCATACAAGATGGGAGGATAACATCCCCTTCACCAGCCATGTCATTGATAACAAAATCCTATACTCCTGTTCATAAGTAATGCCTTTGATTATATTTTTTTATGTGAAACATTTGCAACAAAAAACAATCCAAATATTGTTTCCCCTACTAGAAATACATCCAAAATTTTGTAATAATAAAACAATACCAGTTTAAATTCAGCTATGATACCTTCTCATCTTTATTAAATGACAGTGACCACAGGAAATTAGGCAGAGAGAATTGGCCATTAGAAATGGCTTCAGCCTTCAGCTATCTCTGCATGTAGTCAAATATGTATTAAGGGAAGTTGAAAATCCGTCTCTTATGGAGTGGTCTCTTAATAGGGATATCTTAGATTTAATAAATGTTCATAAGCTTTTTATTCACTTTATAAATTGCAATAATGATTAATAATATATACATGTATGAAAAATAAATACATTTTTGATTATTATTATTATACTATCATTTCTATCATCAAATATATTTTTGTAATTCTTTTAGCATAGCAAACCACATCGATTTCAATTTTGAAATATATTTTATTGGTTTATTACATTAGTTTCCAATGCCTGTATACCAATTATTTATAAATATTTTTTTAACTCTTGAAATCTTGGTCCAGACATCCATCCTGATTATTATTTACGTTACTGCATTTCCTACTTTTTAAATGACTTTTTCACTGGCAAATATCTGTTTTAATGTCTCAAAAAAGATAACAAATCATGATTTAACAGTAAGTTGACTATTTATGCATTCCTTAATTGTTATATTTCTCATGCAAATTTTTGTATCTTATAAGTCAGTATGTCTGAAAATCATCAGAATTCTAGACCGTAAACTATTTGGGTGCTATTAGTGCGAAAATGGCAATGGAAGGCATTTTGGAGACTTCTGGTTGCTTATTAGAGAGTTGTTGTTATCACAGGAATAACAAATTGCAGTCACGTCAACAGAGTATAGCTAAAAGGCTTGGGAGGAACTGAAATGGTCACTTAGAACAGAGAGATGGTTTTACGGACAGATTTAACTGCTATCATTTCCGGTCAGTTTACAAAATTCAGAATTATGGCTATAATAAGTCCCCCCCCCCCCCCCCCCCCCCCCAATCATCTCATTAGTAACCAAGACAAAATCAATGCACCAAATTTTTCTGCCACTATGCATGTACATTTTGATGTACATATTTGCCTCAGTTTTAATTCCACAACAGCTAAAACTGATGTGTGCAGTTTCAAGTAACATGAAACAGCTTTTAGCAGCATAGGAATGAGGTGTCAGCCTTGTAACCACATGTTTGACACAGTTCTCTATCATGTTTCAGCCTCCCCACTCCCTCCTCATTTATTCATTTATTTATTTATCTGTTAAAGCTATAGAATCCTATATTTTCAAGGACAACAGTAATATTGATTGTGAGGATTCAAAAGCTGATAAGCTGACTTGTTCCTCTTGGTGTAGGAGGAGGGGGCTGTGTGTGTTAGGGTGGTAATTAAGTTGTTTTCCTTCTATTTAAATTTAATTATACTTAGATTACTAATTGTCTAATGCAATATTTTTTATACATACCCTGGTTATATTTCAAATGGCTGTATTAAACAGATTTGGTACATATGTACCCTGGTAATATCATTACTGGTCAGAGAAGATTGCACTTTCTTTAGTTATAAGCCTATCACAAGAGAAATGATGTTGATATGTGTGAATCAGAGTCGCATGATCGTCACTGAAGCTGTCATTAATTATCCACTTTCAAAGTAAAATATCTTCTTCAAATTTACCTTTAAAATTGAAAAATATTTAAAGACATGATAAATGTTAACTCACTTTATGTTAAGTTGACCAGACTTCCACACTGTCACCAGTCAATCAAGCGATTTGTTTTGTGTAAGCTTGTCAGAAGTACAAGTAAACATATTCCCTCTTCATATTTCTCATGTAACTTTTCAAAGCATGACGTCAACACATCGTTAATAAGCAGTATCGGCTTTCAAACATTATCAGACAAGTCTTATTGTCTAAAAATAGCTCAGCTTTCCTTTTCTGCAAGTTGTACACCATACACATTTTTTCACAGCAGAAACTGCCAGCATCAATTTTGAGAGGTAGAAGAGTGATGGAGTTACTTCCCTTGGTTAAACAAAACTGTCTACTAGTGTCAACATTGTATATACATGTCAACTAAGAGCACAATTGAATCATAGTATATACCTGTCTGCAAAGGTCACCTTTGAATTATGCTTTAGATATTACCTGCCAGTGAGAGATCACCTTTGCGTTTATAGAAATACCTGTCTATAAAGGTCACATTTGTGTTTACAGAAACACCTGTCTATAAAGGTCACCTTTGTGTTTACAGAAACACCTGTCTATAAAGGTCACCTTTGTTTACAGAAATACCTGTCTATAAAGATCACCTTTGTGTTTACAGAAATACCTGTCTATAAAGATCACCTTTGTGTTTACAGAAATACCTGTCTATAAAGATCACCTTTGTGTTTACAGAAATACCTGTCTATAAAGATCACCTTTGTGTCATAGACAATATTTACCTTAGTGGTGAAGGCATAACATATCCACTTTTCAAAAATGAAATTTACAGAAGGTAAAAATATATCCAGAGTTTATCACCATCACCGTGTTCTTAATTCCTAAAACATATTGATTCTTATAATTATATTCAAATGAGATATGGTATAACAGAATGTCTGTGACAATTAATGAATGTCAGAATATTTTTCTCACATCATTTTTTACATTTAATATTTATTTTACATGACAAATAGTTATTATTTTTTCTTTAGACATTGAATTTGATTATTTTCACCATTATTTCTATTGTGAGCAAAGAGATTGTGACTGATATAAGTATGGAAGTTACAGAGGGTAAAACTGTTTAAAAGCTACACAAAATTATTATGATTTTTTAAATTTTTTTTAGTACATTGTACATTCTTCTATTCTTAACTTTTATTTCCGCCCAAAAATACAATTCTGTAAAATGAAAGAAGATGAAAAAGCACATCAACAACATATGTAATAATTATAACAAAGACAACACTTACCTATGATCTCCTTGTGTATATCATGGTATCATCAATCAAAGGGTCTTCTTCCTCATGTTATCCAGTCATCACCTGGGACAGGTCAATGGAGGTCATAGTTCACAGGTCGGGGCAAGCAGCAGAAGTTAGTGACCACTTTTAATAATTTTATGTTTGCACTACTTCCATGAAATCAATAACACTTTTGTTTCATATTCTTAATATCTTGAATTTGTTTTAAGTTTGCTTTCACATTTTATGAGTTGAATTCCTCTTTTGCAGAAGTTTCTCCTTTTGGTTCCTTGCTGATCAACATTCAGCCATTAATTACACATTCGTCTTTATAATTTTACACATTTCTCCTTTTGGTAATTTTTCTCCACCAATAATATACATTCCACTCTCCACGGTACCATTATCTGTGTGATTCAAGGTCAACTTCCTACCGACAGCGAGCCTGATTAACATACACATAACTTTCCATTACCTGACACCACAATTCCGCTACCAACAAATGAACACCACACCACTGCAAGTCGAAAATAGGTTTCCATGATGTTTCTGTCAAGACTTATCCAATCTTTTAGCTGAAATACCATGTACAACACATTTCTGTTTCCATTTCTACCTGTAGGGCTCACAAGATTTTTATCTATCAGCAGTCCCTTGGCATCTCCCCTATCGAGTTCCTCTTCATAGTATTGTTCCAATACAATACTGATGCTTAAAATCCGTAAGGTGGTTTTTAAATTCTCAATCCTGTTAAACAAAACTTTTGCTTTTTCTTCATCAATCTTTCTTTGTAAGTTTGCTAAAAAAATCAATTCTGAATTCTGTTAAAATCTGCAGGCTATGAAAAATCTTAACACATCTTTACAACATAATGATCTGATTTCCTGTTCAGAGGAGTAACTTAAATCCTGAGTGGAGAAATTATACAAAACCTTTGATTCCAATACAAGGTTTCTTGTGACTGAAAAATTGACTACTATTGCTCTTTCTTAAAAGAAAAAACTTGCAAAAATTTGTTGTTGCACGCAAAACACATTTGCACATTTAGTAGCGAGTTTTAGAATATATTGGTCCTGTACCTGGAAACTGATTTCTTGGCTCAAAGGTTTTGTACTGATAAATGATCACAAAGTCCCAACGATACATTGCATCCCATTTCTTATCATATACACACTTAATCATAATTACTGACTAAATTCTAACATTATTACAAGCTAGAACAGAATCCGCACCAAGAGATAGAAATCATTACTCATTGTCAAGGACGACATTTCTTAATTACATCTATTCTTTTCACACAACAATGAAATAAGTTTGACTATTTACACATATAGTTTGCAAAATTAATAGTTTTTAGTTAAAATTTCTGCTGTTGAAAACCATAAAAAAGTTAAAAGGCAACACCTTAAAGAAGATTCAGCCCCCCCCCCCCCCCCCCCCCAAAAAAAAATCGATTAAATTGGAATTAAATTTATTACTTCTTATTTCAAAGCAAATTCATGTATAATGCTTAAAAAAAAACGATATTAAGAGGATGTTGAATGGTTTGCCGTTGGATGTAACATATTTCACAATTATGACAGAATATCAAAATTTTCATGAGAGCTAAGCATGAGTGAAAAATATCGACATATTTCGTCATATGAGTAAAACATATGTAATATTCAACGGGAAACCATTCAATTTTCTTTTTGTTGCATTTTTATGCTAAAAACAAAATTAAAAACATCAAAAAATTAAGACTGTCAAAAGTGTGAGAATCAGTAACATAATTCATGCTGTTGTCTCCTTGTGACATTACTCCATGTCAACGTGAAGGCAACATTTCGAAAAGGACTGATCAGCTTATTTTAAGCATTTTCTGCTGACATCGGAGAATCTGTGCATGAAAAGCTAACATTAACGTAAGTATTTTGTCAAAAACTAGTCTGAATATTTCAGAAATACAGCAAATTACCCATCTATCTTTCTTCGCTTTGATTGGAAAAATTGTCAAATTTCAAAGAGTTGAATACAAAGGTTCACTCTGATTGGTCAAAAAGCAAAAACTTTTAATTTCACTTCAAAACTTATATTTTCACTGCAAAATCTTATATTTTCACTGATTATTGCAGCAGTGAAAGTATAAAGTTTTAGCAGTTTGGTAATTTTCTATATTTCACTGGCAAAAGTACAATAAATATATATAATGATATAATGCATCTTTATCCTGCATACTCCATTTAATGGCAAACACATCTTACATATTACATTTCTTTTCTTCATCAGTTACAGATACCATTATGCAAGGGGAATAACTCTAGTCACCTTGAATCATGTTGACTGAACTATATATCTGTGCTACAACATGTTAGTCCATTGAGAATTCAAATGAATTTTTTTTGCTAGATGGTACCAATTACCTTCCACAATAATTAATATAGTAAGGTTCTTGCTGGTTGTATCTTTTGAAAATGTCTTTTAAAATGTTTTTTTTTTTTCTATGATTATTTTAAAATATGCACCTGTAAACATCCTTGCCTTATTGATTACACACCTGTTGATTTATAATTGATATAACAAAACAAAAAACAAACAATAACACACATCCCTGCTATCACAATGTTATACTTTTTAATTTACACAAATAAAGTATATATTCTGATGCAGGAAAGATATATATGTTCTACTGGAAACATATAAGCACTTAATCATTATGATTTTCTGAACAAAAATTCCCCATGGATACATCATTTAGGACACCACTGTCTGTTGTTAAAGGGAAATTGAAATAATCTGATTTGGGCCCATTCTCCCCAATCCCAGTTATTTCTCTCGTTCTAACAGTACTCTAAGACTACAACTGGTTGTCAGCATCTCTTGTCAGACCTGAACCTCTGTATCTTCTCTAAGGTAAGTGTGTGTAGATGAAGTACGCATGTTGGCACTACCCCAACATTCCTATATGCCCTGTTATCTCCTCAACCAATATCAGTCCTCAACCAAAACACAAAAATACACTTTGCCAACTGTATGTATACAAATATAACCAAAATTTGGACAATGCATTTTCTAAATCAGTATTTCTATTTTTTCATGCCAAAACAAAAAATAAACTTTATTTAATTCAGAAGCAACACTAACAATTATTACCTCCACAATTTATCAAAGTTTAACATGGATTATCTCCCTTATACCAAAGAACAGGATTACGTCAATCATTTCTGAAAGACGTAATTAGGGTCGGGAACACAAAATAAATTATCATAAAAACTGTCTAATAAATCAAAACAAAATTTTCCTACATTGAACACCATAAAGATGCCTGTCTAAAATGAACACTGTAGTCAAACCTGTCTATACAGAACACCACTATAAAACCTGTCTATACTTAACACCACAGTAAAATCTGTCAATACAGAACACCACAGTAAAACCAGTCTATACAGAACACCACTATAAAACCTGTCTATACAGAACACCACAGTAAAACCAGTCTATACTGAATACCACTATAAAACCTGTCAATACAGAACATCACAGTAAAACCTGTCTATACAGAACACCACTATAAAACCTGTCTATACAGAACACCACAGTAAAACCAGTCTATACTGAACACCACTATAAAACCTGTCTATACAGAACACCACAGTAAAACCTGTCTATACAGAACACCACAGTAAAACCAGTCTATACTGAATACCACTATAAAACCTGTCAATACAGAACACCACAGTAAAACCTGTCTATACAGAACACCACTATAAAACCTGTCTATACAGAACACCACAGTAAAACCAGTCTATACTGAACACCACTATAAAACCTGTCTATACAGAACACCACTATAAAACCTGTCTATACAGAACACCACAGTAAAACCAGTCTATACAGAACACCACAGTAAAACCTGTCTATACAGAACACCACAGTAAAATATGTCTATAATGCGCACCACAGTAAAACCTGTCTATACAAAACACCACTATAAAACCTGTCTATACAGAACACCACAGTAAAACCAGTCTATACAGAACACCATAGTAAAATCTGTCAATACAGAACATCACAGTAAAACCTGTCTATACAGAACACCACAGTAAAATCTGTCAATACAGAACACCACAGTAAAACCTGTCTATACTGAACACCACTATAAAACCTGTCTATACTGAACACCACTATAAAACCTGTCTATACTGAACACCACAGTAAAACCTGTCTATACTGAACACCACAGTAAAACCTGTCTATACTGAACATCACAGTCAAACCTGTCTATACTAAACACCAAATCAAAACCTGTCTATACTAAACACAACTCAAAACCTGCCTATACTGAACACCACAGTAAAACCGGTCTATACTGAACACCAGTCAAACCTGCCTATACTGAACACCACAGTCAAACCTGTCTTTACTGAACACCACAGTCAAACCTGTCTATACTGAACACCACAGTCAAACCGGTCTATACTGAACACCACAGTCAAATATGTCTATACTAAACACCAAATCAAAACCTGTCTATACTAAACACCAACTCAAAACCTGCCTATACTGAACACCACAGTAAAACCTGTCTATATGAATCACCAAATCAAAACCTGTCTATACTAAACACCAACTCAAAACCTGTCTATACTAAACACAACTCAAAAACTGCCTATACTGAACACCACAGTAAAACCTGTCTATATTAATCACCAAATCAAAACCTGTCTATACTAAACACCAACTCAAAACCTGTCTATACTAAACAACAACTCAAAACCTGTCTATACTAAACACAACTCAAAAACTGCCTATACTGAACACCACAGTAAAACCTGTCTATATTAATCACCAAATCAAAACCTGTCTATACTAAACACCAACTCAAAACCTGTCTATACTAAACACCAACTCAAAACCTGTCTATACTAAACACCAACTCAAAACCTGTCTATACTAAACATCAACTCAAAACCTGCCTATACTAAACACCAACTCAAAACCTGTCTATACTGAACACCACAGTAAAACCTGTCTATACTGAACACAGTCAAACCTGTCTATACTAAACACCAACTCAAAACCTGCCTATACTAAACACCAACTCAAAACCTGTTTATACTAAACACCAAATCAAAACCTGTCTTTACTTAACACCAATTCAAAACCTGTATACTAAACACCAACTCAAAACCTGTCTATACTAAACACCAAATCAAAACCTGCCTATACTAAACACAACTCAAAACCTGTCTATACTGAACACCACAGTAAAACCTGTCTATACTGAACACCACAGTCAAACCTGTCTATACTGAACACCACAGTCAAACCTGTCTATACTAAACACCAACTCAAAACCTGTCTATACAGAACATCATAGTAAAACCTGTCTATACTGAACACCACAGTAAAAACTGCCTATACTGAACACCACAGTAAAACCTGTCTATATTAATCACCAAATCAAAACCTGTCTATACTAAACACCAACTCAAAACCTGTCTATACTAAACACCAACTCAAAACCTGTCTATACTAAACACCAACTCAAAACCTGTCTATACTAAACATCAACTCAAAACCTGCCTATACTAAACACCAACTCAAAACCTGTCTATACTGAACACCACAGTAAAACCTGTCTATACTGAACACAGTCAAACCTGTCTATACTAAACACCAACTCAAAACCTGCCTATACTAAACACCAACTCAAAACCTGTTTATACTAAACACCAAATCAAAACCTGTCTTTACTAAACACCAATTCAAAACCTGTATACTAAACACCAACTCAAAACCTGTCTATACTAAACACCAAATCAAAACCTGTCTATACTAAACACCAACTCAAAACCTGTCTATACTGAACACAGTAAAACCTGTCTATACAGAACACCACAGTAAAACCTGTTTAATATCAGTTCACAGACTCGGTTACATTATATGGTATAAATAGCTCATTGATATAGAAAGGCTTTTGTAGGCACAACACATTAGATTATGTATTCTTACACTGTTAATTAACGACAAACTCTAATTATAGTCATTAGTCCATCAGATCAAAGAAATTGGTACACTTCCAAGCCTCATCCAAAGTTGCTGTTTACTGTGTGTAGCTGACATGTTTAAACTCTGCGAACCTCTGAAGTAGGACAGTATATCAACAACAATGTAATCGCTCCTCGTTTTCATAATGCAATAATATTTTGTTTTTGTATCCAGTTTAAAATGACTCCCCGGATATATCACTTGGTCCAAATTATAAATTTAAAGAGAAGGTTTTGAATATCAGTTCTTACCAGTCCGACTAAAAAAGAACCAGCAAGAATCTTAACAACAATAATTACAGGAGAAAAAAAATACATATTTTCTGTCATATTCTTATCATCTTTTGCTTTTGAAAAGCAGAGATAGGTTAAGTTGTATACGAAAAACAATCAAGTGATGTAAGTTTCAACAGAAGCCGAGTAAATTACGATATCTACCATACCACATCTGGAGCAGAGAGCAAAATTACTAAGAGCCAAGCAATCTGTAGGTATATATCTCCAATCAAATCACGGACAAGGAAAGATACTATAGACATCTCCTATGAGATTCTCTGAATCCTGTTCAACAGACACTACAAATGGAAAATAGAATTATACATTCACAGACATTTATTCATAATGAAGGTTTTACAAGAGCGTCCAGCTCCATTTCCCTGTAAAACTCAGCAAAGAAATCACTGATGTATCTACACAGCTTTGTGATCTGAATATGACGTTGGGGTGAGTGGCTAGCCACTTTAAGAAGAATGAGATCTGGAAGTGGACGATATTGTATTGTTAATGGCATCGAAGCTGTAAATAGCTAGCCAGATGTGTTTACCGAAATACAAGAAATACATAAATATAAAGAAATTGTCACTGTGAATCCAGAACAGCACAGACAGAACAGTACAACAACAAAGCATGCAGCATTCCACATATTCTAGAGATACTGTTAAAGTTGTCCCTTCCTACTATTATAATTTTCCAAGTAAACCAGTATATATGAAGAAAAAAGATGTAAGATGTCAAAATGGACTATAATTTTACCTATGATATTTTCAGGTGTTTGTTATTCTTGTTTATGGTCTATTCTTAACGAAAATCAAATCCCTAGAAAATGACATTTACAGCATTATAACTTTGCAGAAGAAATGCAAAAGAAAATAGTTGTGTTTTTATAAGGCTCCAATATGGGTGTATTATAAAATTAATAATAACTAGCAAAGATAATTACAGCTGACAGATCTAGAGTAAGCCCCTTAATTAGCATATCACAGGTTATACAGTGATGTAGATGATGGAATCCTAATTGTACACCATGTCTCTCGTGATGTATTGTTTTGATGGTTTGCATAAGAATTTCTTCATTTGACGAAAAAAAACCAAAATATCGCTATAATTTTTTGGAAGATATAAACTTAATTACTAGTCAAATCAATAATAGATCCAATTAAAAACCTTCAAAACACATTGATGTTAATAATAAACATGAATAGATATTTGTGTGTGTGTATTTTTTGTGTATAACTAATTTATTGCCTTTGGGATGAAATGAAGCTAGGATCTAAAAGGAGTCGCACACAATTTTGAAATACTTTCATTTGAGTTCAAGGTACACTTACAATGTAAAAACGATCAAAAATGTAAATGTAAGGATTAACCAACACACAATGTGTACTTATCAGTTTTTAGAGTAGTCCACACAAAATCTCACTTAGTGGCATCAAGGGCCATAACTCTGGTAAAATATGGTGAAAACTTTATGGCTTTTAGGGAGACACAAGAACAATAACATGTGTGCAAAGTTTTCGTTGAAATCTATGCGTACTCCTGAGAGGAGTAGACGGTACAAAATTGTGTCTGACAGGGAAAAAAAAAAACGAAAAAATACAAGCATATCTACACATGGTTCCTAACATTCTTGTGTAGTTTCATTGAAATTGTTTAAACATGTTGACAGGAGTAGTCCAGGTAAAATGTCTATCATGAAGACAACCTGAAAAGTCAAGTGATATTAGCATTCTGTAGAATATTTCTGGGAAGGAGAAGTCTGGTTTTAAACCATATCGGACATACCATTAGTGTCATTATTCTGAAAAATAAACTGTATTATTAAATCAAAACATTGGAGCTTCTAATCATATACTGTACTCAGATCAAATGACTCATTTTTCTTGGGATAAGGTGCGGCAAAAAAGTAATGTTCAGGATGTTTCAATTATGACACATTCAACTGAGCTATGAATCTTGGCATATATAACTGACACTAATATACTTTGAAGACTTGATCTCTTGACAATCCAGCATAGTGGAAATCTTTACAGATTGCTATCTAATACTAACAACATCATAGCATATCTGAAATAAAAAGAGAGAACTGTCATCGGAAGATAATTAATACCACCAACACGAGTTAGCCTTCACTTTAACAATCAAGGTTAATGTAAACAGTTACAATCCAAATTTATCACAGATTTCAATCATCAATTTCTTAAGATTTATCAGACAATGGCTTAATTTTTGCCAATCGTATTCTAGTTACCATGGCAATAGAAATTTGTCACCATCCCCTTTTTCACTTTTATACCATGTTTGAAGGAAATCTCAAGAGATTTCATAGACAAAATAAAGTTTTCCTCAATATTGGACCTCTTTTTTGTTTGCCATGACTGTTAACAATCTGGGAAAAAACAGATGCACAAGTACATGTACATTCATTACAGTTTTAAAGGAAGCATTGCCAGAAAAAAAATATATTACTCCTTTTTTAGTAGTAGTAAATATCCATAAAAATACAAAATGTGCAACAGCAAGAAAAGGGTCTGGTCAGCTTTGAATACCAACAATGGGACATAAATCTGTACCAAAGGGACATAAATCTGTATCAAAGGGACATAAATCTGTATCAAATGGACATAAATTTGTATCAAAAGGACTAGAAATTAATTAATACCCAGATGTATAACTTCAGGGATTAGCTATGATATGTAAAACGTTTCACTGAAATGGGAGGACAAGTTCATGAGTAATCAAGAAAACTTCAGATATTTGGTATCTTCCCCTAACATCAGGGAAGGGGTAAAATTTTATTTCACTGAAAAGAAAAAATTGAATACAATCAAACCACTGATTATTTAAAAAGATTTTAACAAACATTTTTGCAATTGGTAAATTGATCATTCATTCTTAGGGAATGATTTTCCTTTAAAAATGTAAACACATTATCATTATATTCATTGATATTACAGAATATATATTTTTAACACCTGTTGACAACTTACATTTCACTTTGCATGGAGGAATGCCGCGATACAGACTTGGGAGATATGTCAAAGTCACTGTCGGAGCGATAGAGGAAGGATTCTCGGCGTTGAGGAAGGTTTTGTAGTACCAGACGATTCCCTGATGGGCTGGAACCCTCGAGGCCATGGCCGCCGGGACCCGTACCATTCTCAACATCAAAACTGAAAAATAAACAGAAATCATAATTATCATCATCATTATTAAATTCTGGTGTCAAATAAAGACATCTTATTATTAAACTGTTGCTGTACAAGGTCCTGTAATTGATAAAGTGATGCCCGTGAAATGATTTTGATTGGTGATTCAGTTACATACAAGTTCAAATTATTGTTTAAATCACATGCATACATGAAAGGTATAATATAGAGCTCCATTAAAAGAATGATTTTTTTTTTTATTTCCGTTTAAAATTTCATATAATTACATAAAGAAATAATAAGAAAAGAAATTTGGCTATGAAATTGATTTAGGTATAATCTTTGTTAAACATTTAATCTGAGCTCAAAGCAATTTCCAAAGTTTTCTTTTTTTAATTTCTCCATTATTTTTTTTCAAAACAGAAGATCTGTAGTCAAATTACAGAAATGTAATTTGTTGAAATGATGACATAATACGTGGATGTGTGGGGGTGGAGATGGCAATCTCAAGTGTGGACTTGTTTGTAATCTCAAGAGATCATATCCTTCTGTCAAATCGATAATAATAAAATACACACAATCCATACCAGACAACTTCCTATCAAGTCAACAGTAGGCATACAATCCCTCAATTTACTCAATGTCAGAATTCTGACAGGTCACGCTTATGCAATAGGCCACTAAAATTCCCATTTTTCATTCAATCCTACTCTCATGTGGCTATGTTATCTGAAATTGACAGATACGTTGACGGAATATTTTGAGGGTGTTACACTGATACTATACTTATTCCTGATAGTCACAGATGTATATGTTTAAATGACATGTAATGAATAGTTATCTTCAATATCTATTACATTAATTCCCAATTTAAGTCTAAGTAACATATTATAAAAAGGTTTTTAATAGCTTTTTAAAATTTCATACACCTCTAATTAACTAATCTGTATATCCAATTCTATCACTAATTCTGGTTGTGTGAAATATATTAATAATGTACTAATACAACATCAACTTTCATTTCTCTCTCTTTCTTCCCCCCCCCCCCCCCCCCCCCTCTCTCTCCCCTCTTTCTCTCTGTCTTTTAATGTCAGTTCTACATCTTTAAAAAACAAATCTTTTGTAACTAGAAACATAATATCACTATTCTTAATGGTCAATGCTATTATAATCATCAACACAACACAATTAAATAAAAAAAAATTGAAATATGTACTGGTATATTCTTTTAAATTTTGTTTTTGTCTAATTGACTGATTAGTCCCTAAATAGCTCCAGAATAGACAGATTATCTAAAACACATGGGCATTTAAGTCCCATCAATGAAGGAATTACCCCAGTACCAGTAATAATAACTGTCCAGTATAGATGTTGGGCCCTTGTCTTGCCACTTAGTAACAGCCAAATCATTGTAATTAGCTCTGTCAGAACTTCCTTCCTCTTATATCAGCAACACTGCTCCATTTTTTTTATCAGTTCTTCTCTGGATCTTTGAACCCTGTGTAAAGCCTACACTTCTATATACGAGATATACCTTTGGGAATACCATGCTTGTAGGTGAAATTAAAAACACATTAAATTCTTAGTATAGCAGGCCTAGTGTTTTTCTACTAGAAGAGTTTGATTCTGTTACCTAAAATACTTGACAGCAACCTTTGGGATCTAACCATTTTTCAAACAATGGAAACCTCCGACAAAAACAATGAAAGCCGCCTTTGGGATCTGGGTTTCATTCACAATGACAATAATACCAGGGATTCCATATACTAGATACATACTTTGAGATTAGGAGTCGTTCAGAAGCAATATATGTTCCCTTTGGAAGTCGTTTTGTTACATCCATATATAGTATTACAATAATATCCAGAACTATACTATTCATCCATTGCTGTCCGCCTCAATAACACTATTTTGAAACTGGTCCTTTGTCATCCAACAAGGCATATAATGTGTTGTGTCATTACCCTCCTGGTGATGATACATGTTATATGTATTGTTTATACATTCTATTTCATCACTTCACATAAACTATCAACAACGTGTATGTTGATTGACCATTGCTTGGTGACAACATGTTGATTTTAAATATAAAACCATGCAGCCAATTAAAAGCCAACAACATAAAAGCACAGACAATCTGATATCAAAACGATGTAGATGTTTTAACACTGTAGGTATGACTTTACCATTATCAGAAAAGCACCATTATCAGATAGCAGTTGTGTCTATTGCTTACAGGGCCCTAGTGTATTCTGTATGTCAAACTTGACATATAAATAAACAATTCTTGTTTTTGATTATTAAAATAACAAAACAATATTTATGTCCTGGTAATGAAAAATGATCATTGTTAATCAGATAACCACAAGAATATTCATATTTCCTCCCCCCCCCCCCCTTTGGTATATATTTGAAAATGTGACTTTATTATGTACCAGCAAGCTAACAAATCTCAGTTAGACATGTGGCACATCAATTGTGATATGATCAACTTGGTGATTAAGGGCAGGTTTTTTTAACCTGACAATCAGAGACACAAGACAAAATAGTTGGCGATGACATTATGTGGTAGAATACAGCACAAAAACACTATTAACATTTACATACAATATTGTTCTTACCACTAAGTTATGAATGCATCCAGAGAATATTTTGTAATAAATATCTCCAAATCAGGCTAAACATTCAACCCAAAACTTAAACCTTTCGATTTGCCCCCCACCCCCCAAATCAAAGCATATCCGTCTGCTTGATATTATAAAGCAAGTGAATAAAAGTGTAGCTGAAATTGATATTTTACACCATTAACAATTGTTAAGTCTGCAGAGTGCTGGTTACTCTATATATATCATAAATATTTTCAAAATGGTGTATCTTGTCCAGTTAATTCCTGCACTACTTCCCTTGACGAATATTTCCACAATCGATTAGGACATTTCATGTTTCATGTGTCAGGCAACTGTCAGATTCTTAAAAAATCTGTAAGATTTATATGAGAAACAGCAGCAGGGATGCTGGATATTGGCAGACAATTAATATTGCTAAAGTTACCTGTCTGAGATGAGGAATATCACAGTTTGATGTCTGCTGCTGCCCGCAGTGCTGATTATCTTGTCAAATGTACGGTGCATTACACACTGCACATGAGGCAAAATTAGGCAATACATATTTACCAATTTATGTACATGTAAGAATGTTTTTTATAAATACCAGCACTGTTACCGTAATTATTGTAATAATGCAACATAAAGATATAAGTTACATAGGTGAAGATTTTAAGTAAACGATTTATAATGAAATTTCAAACTCAGATAATTGAAAAAACTTTCCAGAAATAACCTTTTCTGTACCCTTGTGGTAATGGCCACGGGAGTTGTTCCCCTTGTTTTGGGTGTCTGAGCGTGGAGGGGGATATAGTGATATATGAATCTTGACCATCATGCCTGCTATCAGTGCAGATTTGTATATTTGGGACTGTGTGTAGTCGGTAATAAATTACTACACCATCATAAATGGTCTTTGCCCCCATCAATCATGAAAATATCTATGAAACTTACAACCGAAAATGAATTGTGTTTTGAACCATGGATTATCGAAGTTCCATATGCATAAAGACAATCAGATATCATCACATAGGCCTGCTTTCGGATGAAAAGTTATCCTCTTAGTTTTTTTATCTGTCTGTCACGAGGTAAGAGAATGATTCATCTGCCACGCACAGAGTCAATATAGAGCGAGAACAATGATTGAAAAACAAATTTCTATTGACTGGCAGACATGACAATCCTAAAGGTTCTGTACAAACATCAATATAAATAGTAGCCGATAGTGAAAGTTTATTTTCACAAAAGCTAATATATATATCTTTGGGTAGGTGGAGAGAAATCATTTTAACAAAATTAAATGTTGCTTTTTGGAAGTCATAAAGGAATCATGTTAAAATTTTGAGAAGGTATATATATATATATATATGGATACAGGTGGGTATATATATATATATGGATACAGGTGGTCACTGTCAATGGGTAGAAGGTATATATATATATATATATATGGATACAGGTGGTCACTGTCAATGGGTAGAAGGTATATATACATGTAGATACAGGTGGTCACTGTCAATGGGTAGAAGGTATATATATATATATATATATGGATACAGGTGGTCACTGTCAATGGGTAGAAGGTATATATACATGTAGATACAGGTGGTCACTGTCAATGGGTAGAAGGTATATATATACATATAGATACAGGTGGTCAATGTCAATGGGTAGAAGGTATATATACCTGTAGATACAGGTGGTCACTGTCAATGGGTAGAAGGTATACATATATATGTAGATACAGGTGGTCACTGTCAATGGGTAGAAGGTATATATACATATAGATACAGGTGGTCAATGTCAATGGGTAGAAGGTATATATACATGTAGATACAGGTGGTCACTGTCAATGGGTAGAAGGTATATATACATGTAGATACAGGTGGTCACTGTCAATGGGTAGAAGGTATATATACCTGTAGATACAGGTGGTCACTGTCAATGGGTAGAAGGTATACATATATATGTAGATACAGGTGGTCACTGTCAATGGGTAGAAGGTATATATACATATAGATACAGGTGGTCACTGTCAATGGGTAGAAGGTATATATACATGTAGATACAGGTGGTCACTGTCAATGGGTAGAAGGTATATATATACATGTAGATACAGGTGGCCACCGTCAATGGGTAGAAGGTATATATATATATGTAGATACAGGTGGTCACTGTCAATGGGTAGAAGGTGGACATGTGGATACAGGTGGTTACTGTCAATGGGTAGAAGGTATATATATACATATAGATACAGGTGGTCACTGTCAATGGGTAGAAGGTATATATACATGTAGATACAGGTGGTCACTGTCAATGGGTAGAAGGTATATATATACATATAGATACAGGTGGTTACTGTCAATGGGTAGAAGGTATATATATACATGTAGATACAGGTAGTCACTGTCAATGGGTAGAAGGTATATATATACATGTAGATACAGGTGGTCACTGTCAATGGGTAGAAGGTATATATACATATAGATACAGGTGGTTACTGTCAATGGGTAGAAGGTATATATACATGTAGATACAGGTGGTCACTGTCAATGGGTAGAAGGTATATATATACATATAGATACAGGTGGTCACTGTCAATGGGTAGAAGGTATATATACATATAGATACAGGTGGTCAATGTCAATGGGTAGAAGGTATATATACATATAGATACAGGTGGTCACTGTCAATGGGTAGAAGGTATATATATATATATGGATACAGGTGGTCACTGTCAATGGGTAGAAGGTATATATACATGTAGATACAGGTGGTCAATGTCAATGGGTAGAAGGTATATATATACATGTAGATACAGGTGGTCACTGTCAATGGGTAGAAGGTATATATACATGTAGATACAGGTGGTCACTGTCAATGGGTAGAAGGTATATATACATGTAGATACAGGTGGCCACCGTCAATGGGTAGAAGGTATATATATATATGTAGATACAGGTGGTCACTGTCAATGGGTAGAAGGTATATATACATGTGGATACAGGTGGTCACTGTCAATGGGTAGAAGGTATATATATATATATGGATAGGCAATCACAATACTGGAGTAGGGTGGTAAGAAAATAAGGCCACCTATCACAATACACAGGTGACTATAATATACAGGTCAACACTGATATGCCTCCTTTACACAGGTGACCACTGTACTAAGGTACCTATAATACACAGGTGACCACTGTACTGAGGTGCCTATAATACACAGGTGACCACTGTACTGAGGTGCCTATAATACCCAGGTGACCACTATACTGAGGTGCCTACAATACACAGGTGACCACTATACTGAGGTGCCTACAATACACAGGTGACCACTGTACTGAGGTGCCTACAATACACAGGTGACCACTATACTGAGGTGCCTACAATACACAGGTGACCACTATACTGAGGTGCCTACAATACACAGGTGACCACTATACTGAGGTGCCTATAATACACAGGACAAGTGGTTAGAGGTATTATACTGTAGTACAGGTGGTCACTGTATGGGTAAAGGTGACATATACAGGTGTACAATACACGGTGACCACTGTATATGCAGGTGCTCAATGCAGGGTGACACTGTATGAGGTGCCATACATCACAGTGACCACATACTGTAGGTGGCTACAAAAAGGCCACTTAGGGACTATAATAACAGGTACCACTGATAGGTTCCTTACACAGGTGACCACTGTACTAAGGTACCTATAATACACAGGTGACCACTGTACTGAGGTACCTATAATACACAGGTGACCACTGTACTGAGGTGCCTACAATACACAGGTGACCACTGTACTGAGGTGCCTATAATACCCAGGTGACCACTATACTGAGGTGCCTACAATACACAGGTGACCACTATACTGAGGTGCCTACAATACACAGGTGACCACTGTACTGAGGTTCCTACAATACACAGGTGACCACTATACTGAGGTGCCTACAATACACAGGTGACCACTATACTGAGGTGCCTACAATACACAGGTGACCACTATACTGAGGTGCCTACAATACACAGGTGACCACTGTACTGAGGTTCCTACAATACACAGGTGACCACTATACTGAGGTGCCTACAATACCCAGGTGACCACTGTACTGAGGTGCCTACAATACACAGGTGACCACTATACTGAGGTGCCTATAATACACAGGTGACCACTGTACTGAGGTACCTATAATACACAGGTGACCACTGTACTGAGGTTCCTAAAATACACAGGTGACCACTGTACTGAGGTGCCTACAATACACAGGTGACCACTGTATTGAGGTGCCTACAATACACAGGTGACCACTGTATTGAGGTGCCTACAATACACAGGTGACCACTGTATTGAGGTGCCTACAATACACAGGTGACCACTGTTCTGAGGTGCCCACAACACACAGGTGACCACTATACTGAGGTGCCTACAACACACAGGTGACCACTGTACTGAGGTGCCCCCATTACACAGGTGACCACTGTACTGAGGTGCCAAAGGTGAGAAAAAGGGCACAGTTTTGTGTAAGATTTCTAGTATACACTAAAGTTTAGCCAAGTGAAGGCTCTTTGTTTACTGAATGAGTTCTGCATATCATAATGTTTTAATCAACGTCAATTTATGCATAGGCAGAATAACTCATGAAACTGGGTAATTTACCAGAGATAAGAAAATCTAGTTAATGAAACTTGATGTGGGTCGTAGACTCAGAGGTGAGGAGTGTACTACTCGACCTGTGAATGTTTACGTCTGAAAGCACCTAATTCCGTGATCAGCCAATATTAACCTGACTTAGGCTGATACTGCATTGATGAAACTTCGTACCTGGTTACATGTACTAGATGTGTATATTATCATGCAATAACTGTCCCATCTGCCCTACCTGTAAATACCTACATCTGTACATATATACATAGTCCAACAGTTGATATAATTGACCTAAAAAACATGACCCATCTGTTGGTATATATGCATCATAATTAACTTCAGTCACTTAAACAATATATTAATCAGTGGATCTATGTTACCCAGAACTTGCATTTTGAAATAAACCTCTTTACATTCCCCCATTCAAAAAATGCAGACAGAGTTTATTCACTCAATATGGTATAACAAAAATGTTGTACTTTATTGTGATGATGCTAATTTCATTTTCACAACCATGTGCATAATTGATAAAGCAGCCATCTTTTGGTTTTGTTTTAGTATGCCATGCCACAGAAACTACATGAATTATTTAGAACAAACGATAATAGGACTATCTGTCAGCCTCCAAAAGAAAGACAAATCCCCTGTATGTTTCACTGACATTAGGTATTTCCTGTCAGTGAAATCCATATTTCAGAAATATATGACCACACTAAATTTTACTGATCCATTTCTGAAATAGACAACCTCTGCCAATCAATTTAACACCTGGAAAGTTCTCATGTTTCAAAATGTAAACAGAAACATCTAAGATATGAACTGAATGGAAGCCAGTTAAACTGTCCAAATATTTACATACTGATCATGCACTTAACTGAATTTAAAGTTTACCTCATGATAGTAGTATTATCTACATCAGAGGTGTTTTTTACTTGAGATGGGAGTTGAAGGAGGAGGGGGCACATGCCAGATTGAGATACCAGCTGGCATGGCCCCAGTGGGCTACAAACATCAGCTTTAAAACACACTAGTATCATCCGATCTTTTCTTCGGGTCCTAAGTGTTTCCTTTTTGTAATTGGACATTACATATGCTACCATGTACATATATGTATTTCATAGCTTAAAGGATTTTGAAGGAAAATATTATCATTATCATAACAACTGAAGAAAATTTTTGCGACCTAACTTGCATAGTTTTAACTGAATATTGTCACGAAAGGAAAACATCAATATCATTTGAAAAATATTACTTTAAATTCTTCATGACCTTTTCCATTTTGTTTCTGGCAACTAAAATGAAAATATTTTCAAATCTTGTAAAAAATAACCTTTTCTGATGATTGTTGCCATGTTTTATAAAACTTCTCTTCAAACATTTCTGAAGTTAATGAATACAGCACATCTTCTGGAACATTTGGAGATTAAAGCTGAAATGTGTTTTCATGAATATAATATCAAGCTAACAATTCTTTTCACAAACTTTTCATTGGTGAACACTTTATACATTTTTGGGTTCATTTGCATTAAGCATTAACAGCTTAACATTATGTGTTTTTAAGAACATGAATATTTTGTATTTTGTATTTAAAATCTACACCCATCTATTTTTCAATTTATCACAACAGTCTGGATAAAATTTTACAACTTTGACTTACATCAAAATGTGTTTATTTTGAGGTCTGGTTATACAGGTACTAAGCAATTCATACACTGGTATGAAGTTGAAGGTCTGTTTTTCATAAGACTATATAGGGTCTCTTGTTAAACTAGAAACCAATATCTTGATACAAATTTATACAGGTGTTTTCCTCTATGCATATTTGATTGATGTAGAATTTTCCAGAAGCACTAGCTTCAAATCTAAGTGTGACCAATTGTATATTATTTGAGTTTAATACTTACACAAGAGGACACAAATATTTACACTTGAACTAAGAGCTGTCTGTACTATATAGCAACACTTGTAACATATTAACCACACAATATTTCAGGAAAACTACAGCGACAAGTGTACAACCCTTGGTTACATAAACGCTGTACAAAGCGGGGTGTGTAACTTATAACAAATACAGATTTCATACAGTTGTCACAAAAAACAATACCTTCTTCAATATTAGTTGTTTTAAGAATAAAATATAATTCCAACCAAAAAATTGCAAATGAGATATTAGAAGCAGATGATAAATCAATATAAAATATAATACACTCCCAACTACACAATACTACCATTAAATATACTACACTCCAACTACACAATACTACCATCAAATATACTACACTCCAACTACATAATACTACCATCAAATATACTACACTCCAACTACACAATACTACCATCAAATATACTACACTCCAACTACATAATACTACCATCAAATATACTACACTCCAACTACACAATACTACCATCAAATATAATACACTCCAACTACACAATACTACCATCAAATATAATACACTCCAACTACACAATACTACCATCAAATATACTACACTCCAACTACACAATACTACCATCAAATATACTACACTCCAACTACACAATACTACCATAAAATATACTACACTCCAACTACACAATACTACCATCAAATATACTACACTCCAACTACATAATACTACCATCAAATATACTACACTCCAACTACATAATACTACCATCAAATATTTCTAATTAAGATATGACTTATAAACCGAAAAAGTTCCTATTGAAATATAACAATATTTTGTGTTGTATACGGAGTAACCCTACAAGTTAACCTCTTGTAATCATTTGTCAATCGTTAGAATACTCACAGTATCTTTACTACTCTCCAGGTGTTCTCTCCCTCCCCAGACAAAAGTGCATTATTACATGAATACAAAATACACCTTAAAATTAGGGATAGGATCTCTACTGAGCCCCCAGGGCGACATGACGTAGTAGTATGTCAACTTTCCATGAAACTGTGTAATGACACACATGCTTTCTGACCCTTCCGTGACCCTTTAATAATAGATCTTTGTCAAAAACATCTGTCAGAACGCTTTACAATGTTTAAATATCTGGTATTATATTTTTAATAGTACAACTTATACCGACTTTAATGATTTGAATTCAATTTATGTCTGTTTTATTATAGTTATCTATTGATAAAGAATTTAACTTAATTTGTTGATATTTTATTATCTTAATTTCAAATATGATTGAAAATCGTTTAAGCAGCCAGTCATATGGAAAAACATATACAGATGTAAAATCCAATCTGAGATTTAAAACAGAAAGTATAAATTACTCGGATTCCAGGATGATGTGAAGTAAATGCTACCTGTATACAGGTGGGTGCCAATTAGGTAGGTTTATTTACAGCTAGGTGCACTAATCAAGGTATAAATCGTAAAAGAAATGCATCTCTCTCTCACTTAACATAACAGACATTCATCAAATATAATACACTTTACCTGAACACACGCCCTGTTCCTGGTTCCCGTTTTAGTGACAGTGACCGTCCCAAACTGAAGAATGAGCTATTTTTTGTTTTAAAAGATCGTGATCTGGTAACATTAGAGTGAAGACTCTCCAAGGAGGTCTGTCCGAGGTGTCCCCTTGTATCTGTAAGATCACCTGAACCATTTCCACATTGACTTTGCAATAGTTGTTCAATAACACCAACACTTTTAACTGTACTAGAATCCATCTCGGAACTCACAGAGTTTGTCGGTGGAAAAACGTCGTCTAACTCCGAATTTTCTAGGTCATGATAAATCTCCATTCGTCTCATGACTGACTTATTATGATTAAACACACAAACACACAAAATTTGATATACTTCAATCAGGCTGTCAGCTAATGTGAAGCCGTTATTTTCCCCTTGTACTGTAGTATGTTACACAGTGTTATGCACTGTTGTGTATACACAGTCATTGAACAGCCTCTATACTACAGTCTGTGATAGAGGGGTCCAACATCTACACAACCTCTCTCATATAAGTCTCTGCAACAGTGTCCTATACTAAGGTAATTCTACAATATCAATTCCTGTTAGTGTTCCTTGAATTGTCCTGTATAAAACAACTAGTTGTGTCTGTTCTAACTGCTTGTTTTTGACTGTCTACTTGCCTTGTCAGCTCCACACGGTGTGATAAGATGTTGGGGCTTTAGCCGTAAACACCACAACAACTCATTAAGATATTCTATCCCACTATGGCCGATAACAATTTGCAAATTCAAATGTAAACCCGGTTTTTCTTCACAAAAGAATTACTTACAAACTATTTGAATCAATTCCTGAGCCTGTTACAGTTGTCAAGGTATGTAAGTCTTCTAAAACAAATATTGACATATATGTCTGCTGTATATGTTCTCACATATATGTCCCTATTTAAGTCATCCAGATTTAACATTTCACACTGACTTCTGAAAACTTCTCGGGTATCCTTTGACTTAATACACAATGAAATGTAAATAATGAAACGTTACTCTCCTATTGTTTAATATCTCATGAATTTCTAACTGCTTATTCTGAAAACCCATGTAAACATTGAAAACCTTTCCTCATGTCCAACTGATCATAATTTACATGTATCTTATAAATATGGTTATCTCCCATTAATCTCCTTAAATATTAACATGTATTCTTTTTATTCATACTGCTATACCACTTGATATACTGAAACATCAATCTGATATTTCCTATACACAATTACTTCCCCTTAATATTTGTCGCCTTGCACATTTCCTTATTTATCTCCCAGCTGTTAATATATGGTCCATAGACATTTTTCTAATTGGCACAGTTCAATCTTCTTTAAAATCCAATTATCTCCCCTTGACATCAGATTCCGACTGATGTTCCTTAAATCTCCTGACGAGTATGTCAACAAATCTGACATAATACATCAACCAATATTTTTGTTAATCTATCACCTTAAAAAATTATCATCAAATAACATATATCTCTTAGTATATGTATACACGTATTGGCTTATAAAACATATTTCCACCAGTAAAAATACATCTCCTAATAGCACATATATCCTGTTGAGATATATTGCCCTGAAGGATTGCTGTTTAACATGTATTTATGTGCAGCAAAATGTAACGTGTATTGCCAATGAATCAACATTTATCTCCTAATAAAACAAGTGTATCACTAAAGAATAAAAGTGTATCCCCTAATAACAAGTGTATCACTAAAGAATAAATGTGTTTCTCCTAATAACAAGTAAACCACTAAAGAATAAATGTGTTTCTCCAAATAACAAGTGTATCACTAAAGAATAAATGTGTTTCTCCTAATAACAAGTAAATCACTAAAGAATAAATGTGTTTCTCCTAACAACAAGTAAATCACTAAAGAATAAATGTGTATCTCCTAACAACAAGTAAATCACTAAAGAATAAATGCGAATCTCCTAATAACATGTGGAGTATATGTCCTAATAACACGTATATCGCTGAAGAATAAATGCGAATCTCCTAATAACACGTGGAGTAAAAAGTTCCTATGAGCATGTATATCCGAACTGTACTGAAGAGATACCCAACACTATTTCCTTTTCAACCCGTACAATCACAGTGATATATTGAATCAAGCCTAATTCTTATAGATATTGATTCAAATGAATTCTGGGCAGGGCCATGAGTGGGCTGTATGAAACGTTCATGTGAGCCTTTATCACAGTCTTGCATTTATTTGTCTAGTATATCTTCGCTTGAAATTACTTACATTTGATCAATAAAAGAAACGTGTTGCAATCCTATACAACTTATAAGAAATGCCTGGGTTTGAATGATATAGAAAAAAGAAAAAAGCATTTCATCTGTGCACTGAGGAACTGTTTACACCTAGATAGAGTCTTTGAGAACCAATATTTAGAATTTCTCAGCAGGTAACATAATCCAAGACGTCACTGAAGACCCTATGGTTAGAGCTGAGATTATTTTTGTAAGACAACACTGTGACTTCCTGACATCATCTGAGGGATCAAAGCACTCAATATCACAGTATAGTTGAGTTTCTGAAGTACAGTGCCGTGTCTGTAGCACCTGATAAACTAATGTAGTCTATTTCCATCCCTGGAGATTACCTGGGCTCTTAACTCTCAATATATGTGATGCATTTACATGGAAGTTTATATACACATGTAAATGTTTTTTTTAAAGTAAGATTATGATACAATCTATTCAAGATTCAGGAGGTTCCAGATAAAGCTAATTCCTTCATAGATTTCACAGTAGTAAATTTTAGATAGGGATACAGATCTATGCATGCATAATAACCCTTGGTATAAAACCAGAAAAATAAAAAAAATGGTGTGTGCATGCTTGAATATTGCATATAGGAAATTATGTGTTGTTTGTCATGCAAAATAGAAATATACTGTCAAAATTGTGAAAATTTTTATAGATTCTTACAAATTGGGCTCCCAAAAAACAGTAGATCAGTATTAAACAAAAGATCCTAGAGGGATCTTGGTAGCCACCATTGAATGATCTTGATCAGCCATATGGAAGACTGATCTTTTCTCCATTTTTCCCTTCTTTCCCTATCTTCCTCTTAATCACTTAATAAAATGGGGAACCTACATATGAAGTTTAAGAAAGATCTATAAAGAACTTTCGAAAATGTATCAAAAACAAATTTTGACTGTCAAAATCTAAGATGGCTGTCTCTTGGCCATTTGGTCTTCCCAATCAGACTCAAAATTGAATGGACGTAACGAAGTACCAAGGGCAAACTGTATGAGTAGACTGAGAAATATCCCTCCAGTTATTTCCCAGAAATATCAAAAATAAATTTCAATAGTCAAAATCCAAGATGTTATAGCCAATCGGCCAATTTGTTTTCCCCATAACGATCAACTTAAAATGAAATCGGTACAACTTATGGTACCAACAGAAACCTACATGTGAAGTTTTTCGAGAAATAGTGATAACAAACTTCAATTGTCAAAATCCAACATGGCTGCTTAACCAAAATTTTGTTTATCCTGATCAGAATCAAAATTGAATTGGCACAACTAGGGACTAAAGGGAACTTACATGTAAAGTTTGAGAAATATCCCTCTAGCCTTTTCAAGTAATAGCGATAAAAAAGATTGTTTACATATGGACGATTGACAGGCCACAGATGTAGGGATGATTTGAATAAAAAAGATATTTACATATTTCACAGTTGTGTTATAAGTCCACCCCAAGTCAAAATGTGTGTTTGGTCCTTCATGGCTCAATACATAAATACAGAAATAATTCAGCTCCACTATAGATGATAAGAAAATTTCAATATTCATTAGAACAAGAATTCCATATAGTCGTCTTTACAGAATTTAACATACAAATGTATATGACCTTGAAGTGGATCAAGGTTATGAAGTCTGACAAATTACTTTTGTACTGGGATACAAAACAAGATGTGCATAGTTTTTGACTGTATAACTTCATTTTTTTTATTCATAAGAAAACAATTGCGTTTGTATATCTTATCATTGGTATCATAAACTAGAACAATAGTCTGTAAGACATGAATGCTCCTGCGCCTTAGATAATATAAACGACAGTAATCACTACCATAATAATCCCTGTGTTTGGTTTTAACAAAATCACCAATAAAACAAAGATGCTAAGTGACATCATTATAAATATTTCAGTGATTACCGATAAAAAGTAACATGGACCTTGACAGTTCCATCAGATATCCTATCAGATCAGATGTGCATGCATGACCTTTGACCCTCTAACCCTGACTATTATAATGACTACCAGAATCTCAAAAGGTAAAGAGCTTGTATGATGATGTTATGATACGTGAGGTGTCGAAAGTTCTCGAGATGTGTCCTTGATTTAAAATGGTATAGGATGGAACTTGACAGGACAGACAACATATGTGCATTTATCTTTCAAATTAGAATTTATTCCAAACTAGAAATTGATTCAAGTAGGAGAAACAGCGGAGTCAGTTGTCTTTAAGCCAGCTGTTGTTAATGTATACCATATTTACGAAATATTATTGTTTTAAGATATATGGATGATATTGTAATGAAGTATAAATAAGATGCAGGAATACATATATTTGAATATCAGTCATACATAAAGCATATGATGTCTTCATTAATATCTTTCCTTCAAACACAATGATTATATAAGAATATTCAAATGGCCAAACGGGCCTGATGTCTGTATATTCCTCCCAGTACTGCATTGTCACCTTTTCATTCAATAGGCTTAAAAGCATTTACTCAATGCATCATGTATTAATTTTTACATTTGTTTTGTGGATGTTTAAACCATTTGGACCTTTGCTGAATTTAGCTTTCTGTAGGGAATTTAGTTGGTTGATCCCAAAATGCTGCTGATCATTAGTATCATGACCTTGGGAATCATATTTGACCCCGTGACTTTTAAATGAACTTGGAAGCCCTATGATCTCAACATGCTATATTGGCCTAATTTCATGATTCTACACTTCTTTGTTATTGAGAAGTTGTTTCAAGGAAAAAGTTGATGACATGGGGACATCTAGGCTTTGGTTTGGTTTGTTTGGTTTGTTTTTGTTTAACGTCCTATTAACAGCCAGAGTCATTTAAGGACGTGCCAGGTTTTGTAGGTGGAGGAAAGCCGGAGAAAAACCACCGGCCTACGGTCAGTACCTTGCAACTGCCCCACGTAGGTTTCGAACTTGCAACCCAGTGGTGGAGGGCTAGTGATAAAGTGTCGGGACACCTTAACCACTCGGCCACCGCGGCCCCTTAGGACATCTAGGCAATGGGCAATTCACATAGGCAAATTGTCACCTATAATTCTCTTCAAGTAGGTGAGGCAACAGTAATGGAATTAATCATTTGTTAGAATGTCGTGCATTAATATCTTATTATCAATTATATTGTAAGAATGTCGTGCATTAATGTCTTATTATCAATTATATGAGTAAATACGGTAGCTGTGTATATATTTTATCATTTGGATGTGGGCTAGAACCAACCAATCTGAGTGGTATGGGTTCAAAGTCAGCAGACTGATGTCAGGCCAGGAGGACTAGTAACACAGGAGATCCCCAACCATTCCTGTCTATTACCAGCTGTTGTTTTTCATCCTGTGTCCTGCTGCTGAGAGAAAGGTATCGGCCAATAATCTGCTAGTTCTAATAGGTATATACTCTAAACTAGTACTCCTATCCCTGTATTGCCCTGCCAATATGAATCATAAGTCATATTTCCATGATACAAAAATACAAGGATAGAAAGTGAAACACATGTTTTACTTGTAAATGCCATTTGTACACATGCCAAACCTTGTTCGTGATCCCGAGATGACTTTAGACCCCCAATTTTGTTGGAATTCTTAAGGACGAGAAATGTATATTCTTTCCCCAGTCTGTGATATACATAATAGCCAGCTTACATGGACGTCTAATTGAGGACCATCTATAAGCACTCACAAAACATCTGTCTGGACTTCAAAAATAAACCTAGGCAAAGTGACTTAGACTGCTTGGTCGCAAGATCAAATTTTCCAAGCAGACATTTTATTTTTCGAACAAACACCTTGTAGCTGAAGCCTGCCAATTTTTCCTACAACCCTCATCTATATATACATCTAAAGCGTAACGAGGCTGTCATTTGTGATTTTTTTGGTGGCGCCATGGAGGTTCAAAACTTTTACGATCAATAGTAAAATCCAAGGAAAAAACTGATAATGGAATGCAAATTGAAAAAGAAATGGGTTTAAACATTTGACAATTGATCAATTTGGAAGTTGTTTTTTTTTAGAAATTAGAGAGTATTGTTTTAGTTTAGACAATTGTGATTTGATTTAGTGGCAATATGTTTTGGCACAGTGCCAATGCAAAGTTTTGCTGCGTAGGAACATTAGCGAAGCATAGATAAATGTCCAACTAACGCAAAGATAATACATATTTAGTGCTGATAAAATATTGTTCAAAATACTTAATTCAGTTCCATGTATAGAGTTAATGCCCTTGCAACAGCCAGGGTCATATGAGGACAGTAGTCTGGGAAACACTAACAGCCAGGGTCATATGAGGACAGACGTCTGGGAGACACTAACAGCCAGGGTCATATGAGGACAGTAGTCTGGGAGACAATAACAGCCAGGGTCATATGAGGACAGTAGTCTGGGAGACACTAACAGCCAGGGTCATATGAGGACAGTAGTCTGGGAGACACTAACAGCCAGGGTCATATGAGGACAGTAGTCTGGGAGACACTAACAGCCAGGGTCATATGAGGACAGTAGTCTGGGAGACACTAACAGCCAGGGTCATTTGAGGACAGTTGTCAAGGAGACACTAACAGCCAGGGTCATATGAGGACAGTTGTCAGTGAGACACTAACAGCCAGGGTCATATGAGGACAGTTGTCAAGGAGACATCATAAAAGCTGGGGTCATTTGAGGACATTTGTCAGGGAGACATAAGGCACAAGGCCAAGCCAAACCTCTTAACTAGAGTAATGTTTAATGTACGGTCAGAACCCCTAACTAGAGTAATGTTTAATGTACGGTCAGAACCCCTAACTAGAGTAATGTTTAATGTACGGTCAGAACTCCTTACTAGAGTAATGTTTAATGTATGGTCAGAACCCCTAACTAGAGTAATGTTTAATGTATGGTCAAAACTCCTAACAAGAGCAATATTTAATGTATGGTCAGAACTCCTAA
Source organism: Pecten maximus (assembly GCF_902652985.1). NCBI lineage: Eukaryota > Metazoa > Mollusca > Bivalvia > Pectinida > Pectinidae > Pecten > Pecten maximus. The sequence goes on from NC_047018.1 coordinate 19,630,640, forward strand.
CAAGAGCAATATTTAATGTATGGTCAGAATTCCTAACTAGAGCAATGTTTAATGTATGGTCTGAAACCTAACTGGGCCAAAACTCTTAACTAGAGCAATATTTAATTAGAACAATGTTTAATGTACGGTCAGAACTCTTCACTAGAGCAATGTTTAATGTATGGTCAGAACTCTGAACTAGAGTTATGTTTAATGTATGGTCAGAACCCCTAACTAGAGTAATGCTTAATGTATGGTCAGAACTCTTAACTAGAGCAATGTTTAATGTTCAGTTAAAACTCCTAACTAGAGCAATGTTTAATGTATGGTCAGAACCCCTAACTAGAGTAATGTTTAATGTATGGTCAGAACTCTTAATTAGAGCAATGTTTAATGTGTGGTCAGAACCCCTAACTAGAGTAATGTTTAATGTATGGTCAGAATTCCTAACTAGAGCAATGTTTAATGTATGGTCAGAACCCCTAACTAGGGCAATGTTTAATGTATGATCAGAACTCTTCACTAGAGTGATGTTTAATGTATTGTCAGAACCCCTTACTAGAGTGATGTTTAATGTATGATCAGAACTCTTCACTAGAGTAATGTTTAATGTATGATCAGAACTCTTCACTAGAGTAATGTTTAATGTATGGTCAGAACCCCTAACTAGAGTAATGTTTAATGTATGGTCAGAACCCCTAACTAGAGTGATGTTTAATGTATGGTCAGAACCCCTAACTAGAGTAATGTTTAATGTATGGTCAGAACCCCTAACTGGAGCCGTGTTTAATGTATGGTCAGAACTCTTCACTAGAGTAATGTTTAATGTATGGTCAGAACCCCTAACTAGAGTGATGTTTAATGTATGGTCAGAACCCCTAACTGGAGCCAGTGTTTAAAGTAAGATTATAAATCCTAACTGGAGTCAATGGTTATATGACAACAAAAATCCTCAATCGAGGAGATGTCTAAATGTAAGATCAATGATCCTCACAGGAGCCAATGTTTAATACAAAGACACATTTCTTAGGACATTAGGCATTGGGTTTTATTTTGTTTCCATAATGATTTCTATTTGGTGTTGGTCATTACAGAAACTTTTTTAAAGTATAACAGAATTATCCAGACTTACTGAAAGACCCCGAGATATAAACAATCTACAAATCTAAGACAGTAACAATGTTGTCCAACCATTACAGAGGACAAACAAATAATTACAGCATGTTTGTGAAGTTAATTTTACAAAGGATGAAATTGCCTGTTTTTGTTCCAAATCAATAGCAAAGTCCTTTGTGAAAGGGTTTCCATCAATACAATAGTGTCTTGTTTTACATGGCGTATTCCCGCAATGGTAATTAGCTTATACAATACCAGCAGAAAATCAAAGTCATTTGTGAGTTTGTAGGATCAAGGGTATTATCATTGTCATTCAATTGAAAGAATTAATAGCAACATGTAAATTCAATTACACATTAAATGAGTAAGTGGTGTACCAACAGTTTGCCCTAGTGATCGAGTAGGTGGGCTTAATGTGATACTCCAAATACCAATACTCATACATGGTCATGACGCTAAGCCGAAATGCTGACAATCAACCTCTATTATTGTATTAAGGATTCTCCGAGGAATCCTCCTGGCGATACATACAGAGAAACACTCCTTGCTGAGTTGTAACAGGTTCTATCCCTGTGGTGTCACACTCAGTCCGATTACCACATTCCTTCCTATCATGGCCTCATATTGAAATTTAAAGACAAAGTCGATCCCCAAAGGGACAGCTACTAACACACAATCATTACAAAAGCAATAATGACCAATCAGAGGTATAAACCTATTCATACATTCTTATAAACCAAATATTCCTTAGGCCAAAAATAAATTTAGTTTCTAAGAAGTGCATGAATACAAACTTGGATACCTGGACAAGCAAGAGGTCCATTTGGGCTGTAAAAATCCATTTTTTTCTCCAGCTCATGAAACAAGACAATTTTGTGAGTTTCAGCCCCCCATCAGATGTGAAAAAATCTATGCCAAGAATACAGAGATGATAATTTGTAATAAACAAACTTGTTCTATGAGATACAGCCCTGACAAACTTTTTCTTTGATGTTGGTCAAAGATCAACATATAAGTTTATGTGAATATGTAATAGAGCTTGAACAAATTTTTCCTTTGATATAGGTCAAAGGTCAAAATGAAGTTCTGAGTGACCTAATTTTGACTCATGACACCTTACCTCTCCTAGTGAATCCATGTCCCAAGTATAAAGTGCCAGTGTAAGTAGTGTAGATGATGGAGCCCAGACAAGATAATGTGTGGGAAGATTGAAGGAAGGATGGACACAACCCCAAGTCATGCCTGCCCTCCCAGTTCCCAGTGGGGAATAAAAACACTTGAGAGGGAAATTTTTCATTCATGTTTAGTTCAAACAGGATCTGGATCATTCGTATGTATCCCAAACCTAATACCCTTATTTCTATCATTGTTCAGAAAATAAAATTGCTAAATATTCAACATCTTTAACTTAAGTGTTACTTCGAAAGTGCATCAAGAACAATGAAGAATACAGACATAAACAATTAATTCATCTTGGCAGACTGTTTATTCCGCCTTCATTTCAGTACAGCATAAAAAAATGAAAATAAAAATAAACTTTATCTATTTTAAGCCAACTGTAAAACAACTTATATCAACTTATATTAAACACTTGTGTTGGCCTGGCTGGATTTGCTGAAGGAGTCTTACTGTGGGAGGAAACCAGAGAAAAACTCACATACTTGGGCAAAAGACCCTGCATGTTTTCATGTGTGATTGGAGAATCAAACTGCCTAGGTGAAGGGCAAGTGTGATACCACTGTGCCACTCAACCACACATTATATAATACAATATGGTATAACATACAACCAGGAAGGGAGTCTCTCAATCTTGTCCGATTCCAGACGTCAAGGTTTACCATCTCCAGTACAAAGAAGGAATTCTCTAAATCTTGTCTGATACCAGTCTACATGGTTTACCAGACTCCAGTACAAAGAAGGAGTTCTCTAAATCTTGTCTGATACCAGACTACATGGTTTACCAGACTCCAGTACAAAGAAGGAATTCTCTAAATCTTGTCTGATACCAGTCTACATGGTTTACAAGACTCCAGTACAAAGAAGGAAGGTCTCTAAATCTTGTCTGATACCAGTCTACATGGTTTACAAGACTCCAGTACAAAGAAGGAATTCTCTAAATCTTGTCTGATACCAGTCTACATGGTTTACAAGACTCCAGTACAAAGAAGGAAGGTCTCTAAATCTTGTCTGATACCAGACTACAAGGTTTACCAGACTCCAGTACAAAGAAGGAGGTCTCTAAATCTTGTCTGATACCAGACTACATGGTTTACCAGACTCCAGTACAAAGAAGGAGGTCTCTAAATCTTGTCTGATACCAGACTACATGGTTTACCAGACTCCAGTACAAAGAAGGAATTCTCTAAATCTTGTCTGATATCAGACTACATGGTTTACCAGACTCCAGTACAAAGAAGGAATTCTCTAAATCTTGTCTGATACCAGACTACATGGTTTACCAGACTCCAGTACAAAGAAGGAGGTCTCTAAATCTTGTCTGATACCAGACTACATGGTTTACTAGACTCCAGTACAAAGAAGGAGGTCTCTAAATCTTGTCTGATACCAGACTACAAGGTTTACCAGACTCCAGTACAAAGAAGGAGGTCTCTAAATCTTGTCTGATACCAGACTACATGGTTTACCAGACTCCAGTACAAAGAAGGAAGGTCTCTAAATCTTGTCTGATACCAGACTACATGGTTTACCAGACTCCAGTACAAAGAAGGAATTCTCTAAATCTTGTCTGATACCAGACTACAAGGTTTACCAGACTCCAGTACAAAGAAGGAGGTCTCTAAATCTTGTCTGATACCAGACTACAAGGTTTACCAGACTCCAGTACAAAGAAGGAGGTCTCTAAATCTTGTCTGATACCAGACTACATGGTTTACCAGACTCCAGTACAAAGAAGGAATTCTCTAAATCTTGTCTGATACCAGTCTACATGGTTTACCAGACTCCAGTACAAAGAAGGAGGTCTCTAAATCTTGTCTGATACCAGACTACATGGTTTACCAGACTCCAGTACAAAGAAGGAGGTCTCTAAATCTTGTCTGATACCAGACTACATGGTTTACCAGACTCCAGTACAAAGAAGGAAGTCTCTAAATCTTGTCTGATACCAGACTACAAGGTTTACCAGACTCCAGTACAAAGAAGGAATTCTCTAAATCTTGTCTGATACCAGACTACATGGTTTACCAGACTCCAGTACAAAGAAGGAATTCTCTAAATCTTGTCTGATACCAGACTACATGGTTTACCAGACTCCAGTACAAAGAAGGAATTCTCTAAATCTTGTCTGATACCAGACTACATGGTTTACCAGACTCCAGTACAAAGAAGGTCTCTAAATCTTGTCTGATACCAGACTACATGGTTTACCAGACTCCAGTACAAAGAAGGAGGTCTCTAAATCTTGTCTGATACCAGACTACATGGTTTACCAGACTCCAGTAAAAATAAAGAATTCTCTAAATCTTGTCTGATACCAGACTACATGGTTTACCAGACTCCAGTACAAAGAAGGAGGTCTCTAAATCTTAGACTACAGTGGAAGGATTCTCTAAAGGTAGCGGTATTTACAGCTAGACAAGCCCTGCTGTACAGCAACCATTGGTCAGAGATAAGGTTACATATCCAGACTTAGTGGACACAGCCAGTGGTGAACACCTCAAAGACTTCTTACTACAGATAGAACTGCCAACAGATAAGATTGCCAACCTAGTTTTCATCACAGAACACAGTGGTCAATCAGGACTGAATAGTCAGTGTAGTTCCCACTCAATAGTGTTTTCTAAAGCCCCAGGTTTTGATCAGAATGATATCTTAAGGAGTGACCTTGATTACGGTCACTGTGTCCAATCCACACATGAACCCTGACCACAGGTTTGATTATTTCCCATTGGTAATGGGATGACTGACATCCCTCATTTGACTGCTGATCAGCTGGTCCTGTGTGAAACAAGCTTTATTCTCTGTATAAGCTAATCAAACTGTCTCATGGTACACCCTAATATATCGACCTGCTTATATTTTATCTTGCCAATGGCCCTGTACTCAGATTCCAAACACGTGCCATTTATTAATATTGGTAATCCTGGTATCATATTCCTAACTCCTCAGTTCAATTTTCTCAGATAGGACTCATGTTGGCCATAACCATGGTTACTAATATGATTTCAGACTGGTTATGACATCTAGTCAGAAACATCAAAATGTCCTAGGAGTGTTAGGTATGGATCAATTATCATATGTACTGGACATTGACCAATTTAGTGACCATTAGCTGGACGTAAGAGATCAAGTGTAGCTCATACTTCAGTGTTAAATTTTTTACAAAGTGGATCTTCTTTCATGTCAAATTGGCTTGCTTCCTCTCTGTTTAAAAAATACACACTTTTCTCTAAGTCATATATCATTCAAATGATTCTATTTTAACCTGTAGAGTTCAATCCATCGTAAATAGCAAAATTTAGGTATACCCAATTAGACCCTATCTTCACATTTAATCTGACTGTAAACAAAAGTAATAATATCTGTGCATACGCAACCTTCCTGCCTGACCTGTTTGCTATTTTTATTAGAATCTATTTGTACAGTACAATATTGGTAATACAAGGATTAAAGAAAAATATCAAAACTGCTTTTCAGTTCTGTTATTCTAAGCCTATTTTATGTGGATGGCAAGATATCATATCAGTTCTATACAGTAGAAAAGTGATGGGACAATTACAATCATTACTTCTATATTAATTTCCAAACATCTGTCTCCATATATTTTCGATTGTGTAAATATTTGATGTTCATTCAGATCTATAAAGCTTTCGAAATGAATAAGTCATTCTTTACAAAAGAAAAAAAAATTAGAAATGAAAAGCCTTTGTTGCCCCTAAATCTCACCTTCTGTACATCCTATACTCCACAGTACAACCTATACTCCACTGTACAACCTGTACTCTACTGTACAACCTATACTCCACTGTACAACCTGTACTCCACTGTACAACCTATACTCCACTGTACATCCTGTACTCTACTGTACATCCTATACTCCACTGTACATCCTATACTCCACTGTACAACCTATACTCCACTGTACAACCTGTACTCCACTGTACAACCTGTACTCTACTGTACAACCTATACTCCACTGTACAACCTGTACTCTACTGTACATCCTATACTCCACTGTATAACCTATACTCCACTGTACAACCTATACTCCACTGTACAACCTATACTCCACTGTACAACCTGTACTCCACTGTACAACCTGTACTCCACTGTACTATCTATACACCTCTGTACTATCTATACTCCACTGTACAACCTATAACCCACTGTACAACCTATACTCCACTGTACATCCTATACTCCACTGTACTATCTATACACTTCTGTACTATCTATACACCTCTGTACTATCTATACACCACTGTACAACCTATACTCCACTGTACAACCTATACTCCACTGTACAACCTATACACCTCTGTACTATCTATACTCCACTGTACAACCTATACTCCACAGTACAACCTGTACTCCACTGTACAACCTGTACTCTACTGTACTATCTATACTTCACTGTACAACCTATACTCCACTGTACAACCTATACTCCACTGTACATCCTATACTCCACTGTACAACCTATACTCCACTGTACATCCTATACTCCACTGTACTATCTATACACCTCTGTACTATCTATACACCTCTGTACTATCTATACACCTCTGTACTATCTATACTCCACTGTACAACCTATACACCACTGTACAACCTATACTCCACTGTACAACCTATACACCACTGTACAACCTATACACCACTGTACTACCTATACTCCTCTGTACTATATATACACCTCTGTACAACCTATACTCCACTGTACAACCTATACTCCACTGTACAACCTGTACTCCACTGTACAACCTGTACTCTACTGTACAACCTATACTCCACTGTACAACCTGTACTCTACTGTACATCCTATACTCCACTGTACAACCTATACTCCACTGTATAACCTATACTCCACTGTACAACCTATACTCCACTGTACAACCTATACTCCACTGTACAACCTGTACTCCACTGTACAACCTGTACTCCACTGTACTATCTATACACCTCTGTACTATCTATACTCCACTGTACAACCTATAACCCACTGTACAACCTATACTCCACTGTACAACCTGTACTCCACTGTACTATCTATACACCTCTGTACTATCTATACTCCACTGTACAACCTATAACCCACTGTACAACCTATACTCCACTGTACATCCTATACTCCACTGTACTATCTATACACTTCTGTACTATCTATACACCTCTGTACTATCTATACACCACTGTACAACCTATACTCCACTGTACAACCTATACTCCACTGTACAACCTATACACCTCTGTACTATCTATACTCCACTGTACAACCTATACTCCACAGTACAACCTGTACTCCACTGTACAACCTGTACTCTACTGTACTATCTATACTCCACTGTACAACCTATACTCCACTGTACAACCTATACTCCACTGTACATCCTATACTCCACTGTACAACCTATACTCCACTGTACATCCTATACTCCACTGTACTATCTATACACCTCTGTACTATCTATACACCTCTGTACTATCTATACTCCACTGTACAACCTATACACCACTGTACAACCTATACTCCACTGTACAACCTATACACCACTGTACAACCTATACACCACTGTACTACCTATACTCCTCTGTACTATATATACACCTCTGTACAACCTATACTCCACTGTACAACCTATACTCCACTGTACAACCTGTACTCCACTGTACAACCTGTACTCTACTGTACAACCTATACTCCACTGTACAACCTGTACTCTACTGTACATCCTATACTCCACTGTACAACCTATACTCCACTGTATAACCTATACTCCACTGTACAACCTATACTCCACTGTACAACCTATACTCCACTGTACAACCTGTACTCCACTGTACAACCTGTACTCCACTGTACTATCTATACACCTCTGTACTATCTATACTCCACTGTACAACCTATAACCCACTGTACAACCTATACTCCACTGTACATCCTATACTCCACTGTACTATCTATACACCTCTATACTATCTATACACCTCTGTACTATCTATACACCACTGTACAATCTATACTCCACTGTACATCCTATACTCCACTGTACAACCTATACTCCACTGTACAACCTATACTCCACTGTACAACCTATACACCACTGTACAACCTATACTCCACTGTACTATCTATACTCCACTGTACATCCTATACTCCACTGTACAACCTATACTCCACTGTACAACCTATACTCCACTGTACAACCTATACCCCACTGTACAACCTGTACTCTACTGTACATCCTATACTCCACTGTACAACCTATACTCCACTGTACATCCTATACTCCACTGTACTATCTATACACCTCTGTACTATCTATACACCTCTGTACTATCTATACACCTCTGTACTATCTATACTCCACTGTACAACCTATACACCACTGTACAACCTATACTCCACTGTACAACCTATACACCACTGTACAACCTATACACCACTGTACTACCTATACTCCTCTGTACTATATATACACCTCTGTACAACCTATACACCTCTGTACTATCTATACACCTCTGTACTATCTATACACCACTGTACAACCTATACTCCACTGTACAACCTATACTCCACTGTACAACCTATACACCACTGTACAACCTATACACCACTGTACTACCTATACTCCTCTGTACTATATATACACCTCTGTACAACCTATACACCACTGTACTATCTATACACCTCTGTACTATCTATACACCTCTGTACTATCTATACACCTCTGTACTATCTATACTCCACTGTACATCCTATACTCCACTGTACTATCTATACTCCACTGTACATCCTATACTCCACTGTACAACCTATACTCCACTGTACAACCTATACTCCACTGTACAACCTATACACCACTGTACAACCTATACTCCACTGTACAACCTATACTCCACTGTACAACCTATACTCCACTGTACAACCTATACTCCACTGTACATCCTATACTCCCACTGTACAACCGTACTCTACTGTACAACCTATACTCCACTGTACAACCTATAACTCCACTGTACAATCCTATACCTCCACTGTACAATCCTATACTCCACTTTACAACCTATACTCCACTGTACAACCTATACTCCACTGTATTACCTATACACCACTTTACAACCTATACTCCACTGTACATCCTATACTCCACTGTACATCCTATACTCCACTGTACAAACCTAGGACTCACTGTACTACCTATACTCCACTGTACTACCTTATACTCCACTGTACTGACCTAGACTCCACGGTATTACCTATACTCCACTGTACAACCTATACTCCACTGTACAACCTATACGTCCACTGTAACAACCTATACTCCACTGTACTACCTATACTCCACTGTACATCCTATACTCCACTGTACAACCTATACTCCACTGTACAACCTATACTCCACTGTACTACCTATACTCCACTGTACATCCTATACTCCACTGTACAACCTATACTCCACTGTACAACCTATACTCCACTGTACATCCTATACTCCACTGTACAACCTATACCCCACTGTACAACCTATACTCCACTGTACAACCTATACTCCACTGTACATCCTATACTCCACTGTACAACCTATACCCCACTGTACAACCTATACCCCACTGTACAACCTATACACCACTGTACAACCTATACTCCACTGTACATCCTATACTCCACTGTACAACCTATACTCCATTGTACAACCTATACTCCACTGTACAACCTATACTCCACTGTACATCCTATACTCCACTGTACAACCTATACCCCACTGTACAACCTATACTCCACTGTACATCCTATACTCCACTGTACAACCTATACCCCACTGTACAACCTATACCCCACTGTACAACCTATACTCCACTGTACAACCTATACTCCACTGTACATCCTATACTCCACTGTACAACCTATACCCCACTGTACAACCTATACCCCACTGTACAACCTATACACCACTGTACAACCTATACTCCACTGTACATCCTATACTCCACTGTACAACCTATACTCCACTGTACAACCTATACTCCACTGTACTACCTATACTCCACTGTACATCCTATACTCCACTGTACAACCTATACTCCACTGTACAACCTATACTCCACTGTACATCCTATACTCCACTGTACAACCTATACCCCACTGTACATCCTATACCCCACTGTACATCCTATACTCCACTGTACAACCTATACCCCACTGTACAACCTTTACTCCACTGTACATCCTATACTCCACTGTACATCCTATACTCCACTGTACAACCTATACTCCACTGTACAACCTATACTCCACTGTACTACCTATACTCCACTGTACAACCTATACCCCACTGTACATCCTATACCCCACTGTACATCCTATACACCACTGTACAACCTATACCCCACTGTACATCCTATACCCCACTGTACATCCTATACTCCACTGTACAACCTATACTCCACTGTACTACCTATACTCCACTGTACATCCTATACTCCACTGTACAACCTATACTCCACTGTACAACCTATACTCCACTGTACTATCTATATTAGACTGCCTCTCAGTATTATTCATGATAAACATAAATCAACAACTCATCGGTTACAACAACCAGAGTATGTTGATTGCCAGAAAATTCCAAAAAACACAGTCCCAATTGGATTCCACAAATTCCGGCAAAAGCCGACATTTTCTTTTTACATTTTTGTGGGGAACACCAGAGATGTTTTACAATGATATTGAACCAGCTAAACTTACGGTGTATATTCTTATCTACTGGTTACTTAAAGCAAATAAATATAGGTCTATTTGGTCTCAATATGTTGCAATACACATCATATTTCTCCAAATGGAGCAATCATGAAATGTGTGGAGTATTTAGGAGATGTCTTAAGTGGCATGTGAGACTTAATTAGCCATCAGGTAACACTGTCTGGTGTGTGTAAAACAACACCTGCTATCCTGGACTCACTTCAGTCATAAAGGTCTGTAGTCATCAAAGATGATGCTATCTGAAAAGCTAATTATGTAGATACTTAATTTTGCTGATTGACAACTGTCAAGAAATCAACTAAATTGTCCTTCACAAGAAGTAGTTTACCTGTTATCCTAACCTGCTTGTCATGCTTTAATCCAATGGAATACCTTACTTTGGGATATTTTGGTTTGTTTGGCACCTGGCATGAATTTAAGCACCAAAATTTACTGTTATCAGTGTTAACATGCCAAATGTTCCCAAAGCACCATTTTCCAGCTTATGTAATGTGGCTTTACATCTCTGAAAACAGCAAGGACTCTTCATCCGCATGATTTGCATAAAATGTTTTATTTTTTCATTCTTTAATAAAGGTATAAATATGGTCCAAGTGACAAGAAATCATGCAATAACTGACTTACTGTATGCTTCACACCTTGAACGTACCTGTGTAAGTAATTAGTACTCACCCTCAGGTGCCTTAACTTATATCCATATTATCCATAACACATGTAACCTCCACAATAGACATTTGATGTGCTCACGGAAGAGGATGATGTGTGGGCAATTTGGTTTTGCAACTGTCGCAATGTTATGTGAATATCATATATAAAAGTACACAAAGTCAATACTAACAACACAGTCTGTCACTTTGCATCCTAATGGACACAAGGATATATTTTCATAAGAAGTGAATTACTGGCTTTAGTTATATTTCAACAAAAAAATATAACAAACAGTTTTGAAAAATTCGAAAGTAAAGAGACTTTTGGATTACTATCCAGATACAATGCCATGCAGTGAAGGTAAAGTGTGTCTATTGAACAATTTTTCTAATAAAAGGAATTATCAATCCCTCAGGAATTCTAGTAATTTCCATCGGTATCTTTCAAGAATAGTATATTTGAAAGTGTTATGTTGTATAAGGAATGGCTCCTGAAGATTCAAAACTTTTCCAGGAAATATTTTTAAAATCAAGAAATTTTCCTTTCAAATTTTATTTCGTTGTTTTCTTTATGTTATTGAAGTTAATCCTTTCATAGACTTCATCAGTACCAGGTAATTACTGATAATCGTTTCTAATTGTTTTTTTTTTCCCTTTAATAAATTGTCATCCACAGACTTTATCCTTCCACTTTATTGACCAATTATTAATTATCTCCCCTTTCTTTCAATATTTGTTATCTCAGTTCACTGCACACACACACATAACCACCCTTTCATGGTCATGTAATCATGATTGGCAAGGAAAGGTGATTATGTGTGCAGTGGAGTGTGGTAATAAGTGATTTATTGGCCACACTTGTCCATTGTGAGAGAACTGACAGCTGAAAGGCCGTAAGGCTATAAGTATAGGTTATTGCACGGATTTCGAATAACAAGGGATTTTTTTTAACCGCACGGTTCCTTTGTATGATTAGAGTTAGTATTGAATGTATTATCCCATACAACAAACGAGGACAGGTTAGGATCCAAATAATAACCTGTTTGGAGCACGTGCACAGGTTAGTATCCAAATAATAACCTGTTTGGAGCATGTGCACAGGTTAGTATCCAAATAATAACCTGTTTGGAGCATGTGCACAGGTTAGTATCCAAATAATAACCTGTTTGGAGCACGTGCACAGGTTAGTATTTGGTGCACAGGTTAGTATCCAAATAATAACCTGTTTGGAACATGTGCACAGGTTAGTATTTGGTGCACTGGTTAGTATCCAAATAATAACCTGTTTGGAGCACGTGCACAGGTTAGTATTTGGTGCACTGGTTAGTATCCAAATAATAACCTGTTTGGAGCATGTGCACAGGTTAGTATTTGGTTATATATCAACCTCCGGACAGGTTAGGATCCAAATAATAACCTGTTTGGAGCATGTGCACAGGTTAGTATTTGGTTATATCAACCTCCGGTCGTGCGTCACAATCGGGTAAGGTACCATCCTGAACTCATCGGATATTGTCCCTGAAATAGTGGATTCCCTGAGGAGTTCCGGATGGTAATGTTTATACCCAAATGAAAGCCATCTTGATTGAAAAAAAAAAACAACGGTAAAATGCTGTAACAATAATTTTTAATTAGTCATACAATATAAATTAATTGTAACGTCAGTCATATCCATTTTTGTATTTTTGCTTTTAATTTAATTACATGAATGTGTATCATTAGTTGTACCTAATTATTTTAACTTTATTATGTATTATGATTGACTATCACCTCACAAAAAAAAAAAACAGAATAAATAAAAGAGAATAACAAACCAATAAAAAATCATATTTAAATTTTTTTTTTAGATTAAATTAAAATCAATTATACATGACCATTGTGAGGGCAAGCTTGTTGGACCAAATACAAACATCGATAAAGACAAAAAAAATTGAAATTAAATTAAAATCAATTAAGAATGGAATGAGAACAAAAATATATTTATTATGATATTATATTAGTGATACCTGTATCAATAGCAAAGGTCATGATCGGTACCCATCTATGTCTATTGCCTTGCTTAACGTTTTCAAAACTGAATTTTTCAGAATGTGGAACATCGATTGGCAAAAGTGTTTTGAGTGATGAAAAAGTCATCATTTTCCGTTTTCTTCATATATTCCTTGTACATATCCTAATATTGGCCAATGATGGTATCGTAGTCTTACACGGCGTCCATTTTTCTTTACATGTAATTTGATGTAAAGTAAAATAACTTCTGCTCCTGCAAGGTGTATTCAGAAGAGTAATCAATCGAAATTCAGAACGAATACATTTAATTTTGTAACATCATGATGCATACCTCCACCTTGGTCGATATACATTATTTACACCCTTGCTTTGCTCGGGTGTAATAAATTCAGAGTGACAAGAACTCTTGCAAAAACTGACTTACTGCATACTTCCCACCTTGAACACCTGTGTAAGTACCGGATAATTAGTACTCACCCTCAGGTGAACTTACTGCATACTTTCACAATTTATCTATTTAACGGGTTTTGCGTCCACTATTACCTATACATGGTTTTGATTGATTCAATCGGCTGAAACTTAACAATAGATAGGTTTGCTGACACTTGTGCTGTGTATATCAATGACTATGCATAGATTTGTGATGATTAATTACATGTTTGTATTTTAACAAAACAGGTTGGTCAGTTGTATGGGTCACAGTAAATCTCTTGGTTGGTGAACTGCCACAAGTTCAAAAGCAATCGCTGTGTGACAACGATAAATATTCCAACGGCGCACAGCTGGGGAAAATAGTCTAATCTCTGATAGGCTCAGATGGCAGAAGAGTAATTGTAACATGAACATCGAAATACACCAAAAATTGACACATATGGTTGCGGGAAACACCAAATTTAGACAGACCAAAATATAATCATCCTGCTTTGACTAGAAAATGCCAAAATTTTCCGATACCAAAATATCGCAAAGCAAGGTAGCGACGGTTCAATATATATACATATACTTACTTAATGTTCTTTTGAACTCCAATTAAAAAAAATATGGAATAGATTGAAATTATTAGTCTCTAAATTGATTTATTCGGAATGCCAATAAAATCGATGAAAAAAACCAACATTTTTATGATTTGCAGTGTCTAACATGAAAAACCTACCACTTGCCAATAATTTGCAAATACCACAAAAGGAGCTAGACAATTTTTTTTTTTTCAGAGAACAACAACTGGTTTCAGTATAATGACTGAGAATATCAAAGAGAACTGGTCAATAATATTGTTAATACAAAGGGTCTGAGAAATTCAAACCAGAGTATTACTGTCCCAGAGATTATTTGACTAGGTCCTGACTGCAGCCGTTTCGCTCAGCCTCAGAGAATCTGATTAAATCATGGCTGTAGGTTTTTAGCTATTTTGGTGTCTATAATCATTGGAAGGTTTCGGATCTGTAGGCCACAAAGAAAAATGCAATAGTTTGTTTTAAATGTTTTAAACTTTACATAATCAACCATCACCTGAAAAAGTAAGTTAATGAAACATTTTACGAAGTTACTGCTAATTTCTTCATTCTACAGAACTATGTTTCTTCATTCTACAGAACTATGTATATCTTAAATTGAAGTAAATTCAACAGAAACATTTAAAATGGGACTTAAATTGTCTGACTATACAATGTAATCGAATAAACGACACAGACAAATATTGAAGGAGTTATCAGCATATCAGCAAAGGTCAAGATTCTGATGTTGTTGTAAATACATTTAAGCTTAGATTAAACTAAAAAAAATTATCTGAGTGCTATAATCTTAGAAAGACGAGGTTACAGGGCCAGTCATACACTAGCTGTAGTATCATACACTAGCTGTAGTATGATGTGACAAGGTTACTGGGCCAGTCATACACTAGATGTAGTATCATACACTAGATGTAGTATGATGTGACAAGGTTACAGGGTCAGTCATACACTAGCTGTAGTATGATGTGACAAGGTTACAGGGTCAGTCATACACTAGCTGTAGTATTATGTGACAAGGTTACAGGGCCAGTCATACACTAGCTGTAGTATGATGTGACAAGGTTACTGGGCCAGTCATACACTAGATGTAGTATGATGTGACAAGGTTACTGGGCCAGTCATACACTAGCTGTAGTATGATGTGACAAGGTTACTGGGCCAGTCATACACTAGCTGTAGTATGACGTGACAAGGTTACTGGGCCAGTCATACACTAGCTGTAGTATGACGCGACAAGGTTACAGGGTCAGTCATACACTAGCTGTATTATGATGTGACAAGGTTACAGGGTCAGTCATACACTAGATGTAGTATGATGTGACAAGGTTACAGGGTCAGTCATACACTAGCTGTATTATGATGTGACAAGGTTACTGGGCCAGTCATACATTAGCTGTAGTATGATGTGACAAGGTTACAGGGCCAGTCATACACTAGCTGTAGTATGACGCGACAAGGTTACAGGGTCAGTCATACACTAGATGTAGTATGATGTGACAAGGTTACAGGGCCAGTCATACACTAGATGTAGTATGATGTGACAAGGTTACAGGGTCAGTCATACACTAGCTGTAGTATCATACACTAGATGTAGTATGATGTGACAAGGTTACAGGGTCGGTCATACACTAGCTGTAGTATGATGTGACAAGGTTACAGGGCCAGTCATACACTAGCTGTAGTATGAAGTGACAAGGTTACAGGGCCAGTCATACACTAGCTGTAGTATGATGTGACAAGGTTACAGGGCCAGTCATACACTAGCTGTAGTATCATACACTAGCTGTAGTATGATGTGACAAGGTTACTGGGCCAGTCATACACTAGCTGTAGTATGATGTGACAAGGTTACAGGGTCAGTCATACACTAGCTGTAGTATGATGTGACAAGGTTACAGGGTCAGTCATACACTAGCTGTAGTATGATGTGACAAGGTTACAGGGCCAGTCATACACTAGCTGTAGTATGATGTGACAAGGTTACTGGGCCAGTCATACACTAGCTGTAGTATGATGTGACAAGGTTACAGGGCCAGTCATACACTAGCTGTAGTATGATGTGACAAGGTTACAGAACTATCATGTGATCTGTCAGAGCAATATGTCTCATATCTTCCTTGAATAAAAATCAATACATTATAATGATGTGTAGTAATTAGCTTGAA
This sequence comes from Pecten maximus, assembly GCF_902652985.1. Classification (NCBI taxonomy): domain Eukaryota; kingdom Metazoa; phylum Mollusca; class Bivalvia; order Pectinida; family Pectinidae; genus Pecten; species Pecten maximus. The sequence goes on from NC_047018.1 coordinate 19,647,510, forward strand.
TCTCGTAGATGACAGTATTACTCAAAGTTTTACAAACTTATAGATTTCTAATGCTATCAACCTCTTATATATAATCCTTAACACGTGTCTCAAACCTTAGCTATCTCTGCCCACCTGTCCCAAGCCTTTGCTATCTCTGCCCACCTGTCCCAAGCCTTAGCCATCTCTGCCCACCTGTCCCACGCCTTAGTCATCTCTGTCCACCTTTCCCAAGCCTTAGCCATCTCTGCCCACCTGTCTCAAGCCTTTGTCATCTCAGTCCACCTTTCCCAAGCCTTAGCAATCTCTGCCCACATGTCCCAAGCCATAGTCATCTCTGCCCACCTGTCCCAAGCCTTAGCAATCTCTGCCCACATGTCCCAAGCCATAGTCATCTCTGCCCACCTGTCCCAAGCCTTAGCCATCTCTGCCCACCTGTCCCAAGCCTTAGCAATCTCTGCCCACATATAAATGCATTAGACATGGATAGGATGCAGTAAAACACCTCATCTTCTCATCAATATTTGTTTTCTCTATCTGTATTATCTTATGACTAAAAGTTGTAGAGTACAAAAACAGTTGTCCCTACCGCACCTTCCCATAGCAACCTACCATACCCCTCCAATCGTGTATTTGTTACATACAGGATACTGTCTGATGTGAGTACCTCTGTGCCTTCATTCCTCGTTTACCCACCCATTATCTAGGACTGACGTAGGTATATGTTTCTGCAGTATCCCAGCAGATGAGTGTCCCTGATTACTGGCAACATTTCTCAAATAACCAGGTATTTACATCATCTGTGGACCAGCTTCCCAACAACTACTACCAGATAGGCACTGCCTGACTTCTGCCAGAAATGTGTATCCAAAAAAAAAAAAAGCTTGACTCAAGATGTAACATTTTTGTTAGAGTAATGACTGAAAAAAATAAACATGACATATTTTTATGTAAATATGGCAAACTGTTCAACTTCAATGATGTGAAATACAATTCAATATGTTCTAATTACTAAATTGATTAATTGGAATAAAAAAATAATAATTGCAAAATAACATTTTTCTTTTTCTCCATCAAAACTTAATTCATTTAGATAAATTGTATAAAATTATGGTACTTTTTGATGGGGAGAGATAAAGAAGTATTTTTGTGAACAATAGCAAGGTAGAAGAGCACGGCTTAAGCCTTAAAGAGTTACTCCCCTTACATCATGTCCAGAGAAGGGAAGTACTTATTTGAGAGTCATGCTGCTATCAGCAGAATGATTTGATGGTTACCATCATGTGACTCCAGAATCTCAAACATAAAAAAAAAGAAAGAAAATGAAAGAAAAAACACATTTTAATTGTTCTCCAATCCCAAAGAGCTTATTACTAATAAAACTGCTATCATTGAAATTTGCACTGGCTATAGGAACCTCTGTAACAAAGATACGGAATATCTTAATGTTAGACTGATAACACAAGGTTTCATTCAAACATCTTTAAATTAATAATGTTCATGTTAATTTATTATATATGAAATGTTAAAAAAATTCCATTGCTGAAAAGAAGTCCTTAATGCACCTTATAGGTGTAGTTGTGTACACCTGTTAATGACGTATACAGGTGTGATGGACAGGTCCGTAACTGGAAATCAAACGACTATCACATGACATGATAGCTGACTCCTTACTTACTACTGTGTACAGTATTTATATAAGGTCTGCCATGTTACTTCTAAACTGCTGTGTCAGATAAGAACAACTGGATTGGAGTTGCATTGTAGATGATTAAAGTTACCTCCCCTTAACCACTACTAAATAGTTTTTCTGTCAGTGCAGTGTGAGAAAACTATTACCTGTTGTTTCACATGCAGCAATTCTAATGACGGTAATCTACACATCAACTCACCATTACCAACACAACAGGAGTAAGTAATCACCAAAAATAATTTCTGAAAAGCTTGTTTACGATATAATGGTGGATTACAGTAAGGAATACAACAGATCCACAGCACTCAGCTAGATATTAGTCATGGCAAATATTTTGTTCAAAGTATTAAAGTTAGTTATTAAACTATTAATTAGCTATTAGCTATTTAACTATTAGCTTAACTCAGTTAATCATATAACATGAAAACAGTATGAAAACATCATTTCACAGCTTTATAATTTGTGCATATTACATGAAAACATTTGAAAAGGTTGAATAGCTGATTATTATATAAATAAAACAAGCTGGTTCAATAATCATTTTGTATTTTCATATATATTCCGAGTGAGAGTGTAGCTACTGCAGTAAATCTTATTACAAAATTCCAGATTCTATCAGAGACATATATAGGTCTCTGATTGTCTCTTTTGGGGAAGGTACAGTACAAATGACCACCACGACAAATGTGCCAGTTTTCTTAGTTTTAAAAACTAAACAATCAAATTCCATCACGCCATCATGTACTGATTCATGGATTTGAAACACATGAACTTCGATCAGTTATCGCAGTAGATATTGTGATTTTGTGGTCTTGCCAGGCTTGAATAACTTATCGTAAACAGTTTCGTCCTAAAGAGAGACTTGTATGTCAGGGTATATACGTCGGACCATATACGTCTCTGTCCTAAATAAACAAACACTTATTTCAGTGGGTCAACAAACAGATTTAAACTTTGTAAGTAACTTGCCTTTAATTCATGTTGATAGATATTAATTTCTAGCGACAAACATCACACTTTGATGCTTCGTGTGAAGCCCGTATCCAACAGGTGCCATTTTGACCGAGAGCTCGCTCACTACATAGAAATCAGGCAACTATAGTCGATAAATGCAGGTTTGGAGTGGATAACACTTCGGTCCATAGCACGTTCCCGTAATATCGGACCAAATCTCATAAAATCTCGTGAAAAACTACCAAGTTGTAAACAAAGGAAATGTTGTTAGCCAAAACCCTGGAGAGAATTATGAAAAACGGGAATTTGTTTGCGCTTGGTTGTTATGCCATCTTTATTTCTAGTAGTTAAACAAGTGTCCCCTGTAAGGTAACGTCAGAATCTCGCAGCTATCTCCCTTCCAACAGTATTTTCAATATAAATTTGCAAAAAATCGATGCAGGTGTAGATATTTACAAGACGTTATTCTTATTGTTTATTCAAAATAGTTCCTGAAATGTTCACAATATTATCAGCATAGTAAATACATTTCTGTGACATCTACTGTACTTTGAATGACGGACTACAATGACATGCCTCATACTTGGAACTAAGCGAATCATTACCCCAAGTTAGAGAAATTACCACCAGAGGTCTCAAATTCCGTACTTCCGCTGAAGTGAAATTTATACTGAATATACCTTTTTTCATGTAATAGCACTTTATTTGTAGTCTTGATAGTCTTGATAAATGCATATATAGTTCAACTACATCATATATGAACCGAAAGAAACAGCAAAATAAACGGTGAAAGGAAATATAACGAAAGTGAGAGATTGTGATGTCACAACTCGTAGGTGATCGCAATATGGCAGGCGTAAACGCCTCCATAAAAACTGTTTTAAATGATCCAGGAATCAGCCTTCACCTTACAAGTGAACTGACGAAAGGGACAAAACATTTTATATATAATAACTGAAATTTCAGTATAGCAGTAGTCTCCCTTACAACTCGTTTGTTTCTATATAAAGCCATCTGTACTACAGCTAGTTACAGGCCAATTGACAAATATCAATCCATGAGTCATTTTCAGAAATTGTCCAAATTGTTGTTCCCAAACTTTAAACTGATTTGAAATATTATTAATCTGCTAAAATTTAGAATTTGCTCAAGTTATTTTAGCAATGAAAATGGACAATATCTTATAATGACTCCTATCCAAGATGAAGAAATGAATTCCTATGTGTCTACAGTTTGTGTTATTGATCAGATCGTAGTAGTCTCATTAATTATTTGTAAGTTTGGTTAGGCTTGAGCTTGAGTGAGAGACTTGGTTATCAAGTTTATGACTATATAAAAGTCAGGTTACATTGTAATCCAATATCAACCCTTCATCCAGAAACTGTTATACTTCAGAATTGATTATGGCCAGTATTGGACCACGTTTGAGCATACAAATAAGTATTTACTAGAAATCTAATGAAAATCAAAGAATTCTCTGAAGAGTTATTTATCATATATGGATGTCCCAGCTGACCCATGTCTTTTATCATGTCTGACAATTTTATACAAGAGGCCCACTGAGGGCCTGTGTTGCTCACCTAGTTGGATTTTACCAAATGTCAAAATAATGTTAATGTTCAATTTGTTAATAGCTTTACTTGTTGAATTTGAACAATGCTACATATGGTTATGGGGTGGGGATCTTAACTGCTTCAAGGATATGACCCAGAAACAAAGTCCAGACTCCCTAGGGGTGTGAAAAGATCCAACGGTTTGTTTTCACAACATGATTGTGTTTAAAGAAACTAAGCCCATGATGTGACGAGGAAAGACCCCAGGGCCTATTTTTACAACAGGGTTGTGTTTATCTTTTGATGCCCAACAATGTTTTATATGGTTATGGAGTCGGGATCTCAATAGGCGTTTGTAGCAATATAGCCAAAATGCTCCCTTAGTTCCAGAGAAGTTGTTAATAGCAATATAGCCAAATTGCTGCATTTTGGCCCTGCCCCTCAGCCCCCTGGGGGTCAGCCACATCATTTTTAGCATCCAGACTAATTAGGTTAAATTCCAATAAGTAGTTAAGAAGAAGTAATTTTTGTTGAATTATTGATGGACGGTTCAATGACAGATGCCACGGTATGGCATAAGCTCACCTGGGCCTTAACAGTGACCTTCACCTTAACCTTGGAACTCTAATCATGAGCTTAGGTATGCTCATACATCACAATTGCATCCAAAAAAATTATAAAATTCCCTGAAACACTGGAGCCATGGCATGAAAGTTTTGAGTTATGTCTGATCATTTTCTATAATTACCAACAGGAACCTTGAACTCTGAAGCACAAAATTATCGGAGTTTTTGCCAAGTTTGACCTTTTGACTTTTGAATAATGTTTAATTAAGATAGCTACAGCAATGACATCAACTCATGATTGCATTGCACAGCTAGAACAGAACAGGATACAAACACGAGCAACTTTATAAGACCCCTCTCTTCCACAACCCTTCTTCCTTTCCACAACCCCAACCCCAACCTCCCTTCCACAGACCCTTCCTACCACAAGCCCAACCTCCCCTCCCTCCAAAAACCCAAATTTCCCTTTCACAACACAAACCTCCCTTCCACAGCCTCAACCTCCCCTCCCTTCCACAATCCCTCCCTTCTTCCCAAAACTCTTTTCCACAACCCTAACCTTCCAATGGACAATATAAATGCAAAATATAGAAGACTAATAATGATAATATTGACTGCCTCATGAAATAGATCCAGGTAGAAAAATTAAAACTAAAATAATTAATACATTTTAAGGAAGTTTCATCAAAATCTAAGCCTTGCTTAAAGAGTTCAGCTTGGAATCCATTTGATGTGCTAAACTCTAAAACAAACACTATCAATCCTACTGAACCTGTAATGATGGTTGAGTGAAGTTTGAATTGGTAATCAATAATCAGAGTAATTTAATGAAAACAAGCATGATGGGTATTGCTAAAGCAATGCATGTCCCCTACTGGCTCCTGCTAAAACAGTAACAGTGAATTTGACCTTGACCCAAAAGCCCTGAAACTCAAACAAACATGATCTGTAGCCTCTCATGTTGAAGTTGCATACCAACTTTCACCAACATACCTTGAAACATGGCTGAGAAAAGTGCAGAGAAACCTTAATGGAAGGACCAACAGACGGAAGAAAACCTATTGTCCCCACAGCCCCCCACCCCCTCCCCCCACCCCGCGTTGAGGACTAATAAAATCATTCATTCTGCATTCATTTGCATGGAAACATTAAAATGGATGATGGCACATGCCTGGCTATTAGTGATATTTTTTTTTTCTTAACAGGGACCAGAGAACTTAGTTCCAAAACTGGCCACACTAGTCACCTCACAGTCAGATGTTACAATGTATGGAAGGATCTTGTTGGATAAATGTTGGGCACTGGGGGATATAAGTATACACGGCACATGACACTAATTTCCTACCACCTTACTTTATCAGACAACTTCTGCACCAAAATCATTGGCAATGCACACAAACCTAGTACCGTTTGTTCCTATTGATTCCCTGATCATCCATGAAGAGGCATTGGATTCACCTGCTAATCCACATCAGGTTTTCTCTGGATATTCGGTTGTTTGCTTTACAGTAAGATCCGGGGGGCCCTCACACACTTCCATATGGGACAAGAAATATCAAAATAAGTTCACAAGACATACCAAGGTCATACAGAGCCTGATATACCAAGGTCATACAGAGCCTGATACACCAAGGTTTGGTTTGGTTTGGTTTATTTTGTTTAACGTCCTTTAGGGTCATTTAAGGACGTGCCAGGTTTTGGAGGTTAAGAGGAAAGCCGGAGTACCCAGAGAAAAACTACCGGCCTACGGAGGGCTAGTGATAAAGTGTCGGGACACCTTAACCATTTGGCCACTGTGGCAAGGTCAACCATAGCCTGATATACCAAGGTCATATAGAGACTGATATACCAAGGTAAAGCAACTCGATATACCAAAGTCATACAGAGCCTAATATATCATGGTCAAACAGAGCCTGATATATCATGGTCAAACAGGCTGATAAACCAAGGTAATATAGAGCCTGATTTACAATGGTCAAACAGGCTGATAATATACCAAGGTCATATAGAGACTGATATATCATGGTCAAACAGGCTGACATTCCAAGGTCATACATAGCCTGATATATCATGGTCAAATAGAGTCTGAAATATCAAGATCATACAGAGCCTGATATCAAGGTCATACAGAGCCTGATATACAAAGGTCATACAGAGCCTGATATACAAAGGTCATACAGAGCCTGATATATCATGGTCAAATAGAGTCTGAAATATCAAGGTCATACAGAGCCTGATATACCAAGGTCATACAGAGCCTGATATATCATGGTCAAATAGAGCTTGATATACCAAGGTCATAAGGTACCAGATACCTGGAACATCATGGTCATCACTACCTGATAAACCAACACCATGTACTATCTGATATCTCAAGGTCATGTACTATCTTTGTATACCAAGAGCATGTACTACCTGGTATTTCAAGGTCATGTACTATCCTTGTATACCAAGGTCATGTACTATCTGATATGTCAAGGTCATGAGCAAATATGGTATAACAAGATCATGCATAATATATGCTATGTCTTGTAATATCTAGTATACCAAGATTATGTAATACCTGCAAAGTAAAGATCATGTAATACATGGTATACCAAGGTCATGTAATACCTGGTATACCAAGATCATGTAATACATGGTATACCAAGATCATGTAATACCTGGTATACCAAGGTCATGTAATACCTGGTATACCAAGGTCATGTAATACAGGGTATACCAAGATCATGTAATACAGGGTATAACAAGGTCATGTAATACCTGGTATACCAAGATCATGTAACACAGGGTATACCAAGATCATGTTATACCTGGTATACCAAGATCATGTAATACAGGGTATACCAAGATCATGTAATACATGGTATACCAAGGTCATATAATACCTGGTATACCAAGGTCATGTAATACCTGGTATACCAAGATCATGTAATACCTGGTATACCAAGGTCATGTAATACCTGGTATACCAAGATCATGTAATACCTGGTATACCAAGATCATGTAATACCTGGGTATACCAAGGTTATGTAATACCTGGTATACCAAGATCATGTAATACCTGGTATACCAAGATCATGTAATACCTGGTATACCAAGATCATGTAATACCTGGTATACCAAGATCATGTAATACCTGGTATACCAAGATCATGTAATACCTGGGTATACCAAGGTTATGTAATACAGGGTATACCAAGATCATGTAATACAGGGTATACCAAGATCATGTAATACCTGGTATACCAAGGTCATGTAATACAGGGTATACCAAGATCATGTAATACAGGGTATATCAAGATCATGTAATACAGGGTATACCAAGGTCATGTATTACCTGGTATACAAAGATCATGTAATACAGGGTATACCAAGATCATGTAATACAGGGTATACCAAGATTATGTAATACAGGGTATACCAAGATCATGTAATACAGGGTATACCAAGATCATGTAATACCTGGTATACCAAGGTCATGTAATACCTGGTATACCAAGGTCATGTAATACCTGGTATACCAAGGTCATGTAATACAGGGTATACCAAGATCATGTAATACTTTGTATACCAAGGTCATGTAATACAGGGTATACCAAGATCATGTAATACCTGGTATACCAAGGTCATGTAATACCTGGTATACCAAGGTCATGTAATACAGGGTATACCAAGATCATGTAATACTTTGTATACCAAGGTCATGTAATACCTGGTATACCAAGATCATGTAATACAGGGTATACCAAGGTCATGTAATACAGGGTATACCAAGTTCATGTAATACCTGGTATACCAAGATCATGTAATACAGGGTATACTAAGATCATGTTATACCTGGTATACCAAGATTATGTAATACCTGGTATGCCAAGATCATGTTATACCTGGTATACCAAGGTTATGTAATACCTGGTATACCAAGATCATGTTATACCTGGTATGCCAAGATCATGTTATACCTGGTATACCAAGGTTATGTAATACCTGGTATACCAAGATCATGTAATACCTGGTATACCAAGATCATGTAATACAGGGTATACCAAGATCATGTAATACAGGGTATACCCAGATCATGTTATACCTGGTATACCAAGATCATGTAATACATAGTATACCAAGATCATGTTATACCTGGTATACAAAGATCCTGTAATACCTGGTATACCAAGATCATGTAATACCTGGTAAACCAAGATCATGTAATACCTGGTATACCAAGGTCATGTAATACCTGGTATACCAAGGTCATGTTATACCTGGTATACAAAGATCCTGTAATACCTGGTATACCAAGATCATGTAATACATAGTATACCAAGATCATGTTATACCTGGTATACCAAGTTCATGTAATACCTGGTATACCAAGATTATGTAATACCTGGTATGCCAAGATCATGTAATACAAGGTATACCAAGGTCATGTAATACCTGGTATACCAAGGTCATGAAATACCTGGTATACCAAGATCATGTTATACCTGGTATACCAAGGTCATGTAATACCTGGTATACCAAGATCATGTAATACCTGGTATACCAAGGTCATGTAATACCTGGTATACCAAGATCATGTTATACCTGGTATACCAAGATCATGTAATACAGGGTATACCAAGGTCATGTAATACCTGGCACACAAATATCATGTAATACAGGGTATACGAAGATCATGTAATACAGGGTATACCAAGATCATGTAATACAGGGTATACCAAGATAATGTAATACCTGGTATACCAAGGTCATGTAATACAGGGTATACCAAGGTCATGTAATACAGGGTATACCAAGGTCATGTAATACAGGGTATACAAAGGTCATGTAATACCTGGTATACCAAGATCATGTAATACAGGGTATACCAAGATTATGTAATACAGGGTACACCAAGATCATGTAATACAGGGTATACCAAGATTATGTAATACCTGGTAGACCAAGATCATGTAATACCTGGTATATCAAGGTCATGTAAAACAGGGTATACCAAGATCATGTAATACCTGGTATACCAGGGTCATGTAATAAGGTTATACCAAGATCATGTAATACATGGTATACCAAGGTCATGTAATACCTGGTATACCAAGATCATGTAATACCTGGTATATCAAGGTCATGTAATACCTGTTATTCCATGGTCATGTTATACCTGGTATATCAAGGTCATGTAATACCTGTTATTCCATGGTCATGTTATACCTGGTATATCAAGGTCATGTAATACCTGGTATACCAAGATCATGTAATACCTGGTATATCAAGGTCATGTAATACCTGTTATTCCATGGTCATGTTATACCTGGTATACCAAGGTCATGTAATACCTGGTATTCCATGGTCATGTTATACAGGGTATACCAAGATCATGTAATACATGGTATAACAAGGTCATGTAATACCTTGTATTCCATGGTCATGTTATACCTGGTATATCAAGGTCATGTAATACCTGTTTTATCAATGTCATTCAAATTGCTGTTTCATTCAGCAGTGCCACCACACTGAGTCTGGTTGTTGGTTGTGTAAGCATTTAATGTAACAGAATTTGTTTTTTAAATATTTAACTATTTACAATCAAATACATATTGTAATGAAATATTGATGGAAGTATTTATCCTGTAACTGTAACTTGTACATTAGATGTTGTTGGTATTAAGGAACAATGTTGTGACTGTAAGGAGGTGTGTATATATATCTTGGCAGCTTTGCCAGTAGGTGTTGTAAATAAACATCTAGGAAGGTATAGAACTACTCTACGACCCCTAACAATTATACAATTAGTCTACTTTCATTTGTCTATAGCTACCAATATATGCCTGTCCAAAAGGGAGTATACAATATAAAGGTGCCCTTGTCATCCCCACCTCCCCAAATCCCCACATGTGTGATATTGGTAGTATGAGGATGCAGTACCACACTCGTACAGAAGATAACATATGTCTGTAGGCCTACTGCAGGCAAGCTACCACCAATCAACATGCACGCATTGTCATCACTGGGGTGTGATCTAGTAGATTACCTGTGACACCCGCCAAGACTTCCTGGGAGCTTCTTCCGCCGGCGTGGTATGTGCACACCAAGTTTTTTAAACTTCTTATAGACAGCGGCAGCAGCCATTAAAATGATAACATGGATTTGGCTGTGGGGAGGTCTCCATATAATCACCGTAGTTACGAAAGCCACACATAATCCCATGTCAAACCATGATGGTTGTAGCTTGAAGTACACCAAGTGTGTATCTCCTCTCCTCCTCCCTCACTCCTTCCTCACAGTAGTATACTTCCACAGTGTATGATCTCACTCTTTCCTTCATTTGTTCCTGATTGTAATCTTTATCACAGAGCACACACGCTCATTGCCAAGACTGACAGTAAAGGGAAGTGTGATGCTCGTTGTTGTTACCAGTTGTTTCAGCTCTAGAAAGTCGGTGCTGATGAATTCACCGGGTTGATGGACCAGGTAGCTATGTCATGATGATGTGTACGATTTGCTGTCCAAAATTCCACAGACACTTTGGCATTTGGCGATGACAGTACAGTTAGATCTCCCATGGAAGTTGAAGCGCATTGCCGCGGCCATCATAACGACACATTACCTCCATCATTATAACACCGTGAGTCTGGTGGACCTGATGGAAGGAGTCCACCGCTAGATTGACTTAAACCTTAATACTATAAAACACACCTTTCAATTTCAGTATTGGACCCAGTGATCCTTCATCTTATACATGTACGGATCATTCATCTATATCAAACATACTAATCTACGAGCACAGATATATTGGAGGTTACCGGGACAGGGAAGCTACTAATTGCTATATACTTGTGATGTTTGTGAGCTGTCGTGTGCGAGAACATGCATGCTGTGCGTTTAGGAGTAATCACACTTTAAACCTGCTGGAAAGAAAGTGCACTTCTTGATCCTGTGATCACATTCATCACTGACGACATGAAACAGTTGCTATATGTTAAGTATATGTCTCAATGCTGCATACAACCATAGAGAAGAAAACGTGACCACCTGCTTCCATGTGGAAATGTCATCAATGATTTGTCATTTGTACAATAGGGAATATTCCAATACTTCCTGAAAGATAAACTTTCTAAGGCAAATTCTTTTCCAGACCCATTTTACATTGTTAACCTAATACACTTTTCAGTACATTGGTGAACATATCACTTTTGTTAACACAAAAACAAACAAAAATTAATATATTATTATATTAATATAATTATACCTGTCCATATTGACCACCTCTATAAAACATCTTGAGACCATATATCAGTTACATTGTCAGATTCAACAGTACCTGTCTAAAATGAGCTCTTATTTAAAACATTGTGGTACCATATATCAGTTAACAATACCTGTCTATAGTGACCACTTTTGAAATGAAGGAAGGTAATTCTAATATTGTTCAGAGAGCCCGGTAGAGGGCATATGCTGTCAGAGGGCACTGCCATATCTGGTTAGAGTTCAAAGTTCAAATCTTCAGACCAATACCTATGACTCAGGTGTATTACACCCCTGTGTCAAAAACATTGTGGTACCATATATCAGTAATATTCATGTCAGAATCAACAATACCTGTCTATAGTGACCACTTTTGATAAAACATTGTGGTACCATATATCAGTAATATTGATGTCAGAATCAACAATACCTGTCTATAGTGACCACCTTTTGATAAAACATTGTGGTACCATATATCAGTTATTATTGATGTCAGAATCAACAATACCTGTCTATAGTGACCACCTTTGATAAAACATTGTGGTACCATATATCAGTAATATTGATGTCAGAATCAACAATACCTGTCTATAGTGACCACCTCTGATAAAACATTGTGGTACCATATATCAGTTACATTGTCAGAATTAGCAATACCTGTCTACAATGACCACCCTTGATAAAACATTGTGGTACCATATATCAGTTACATTGTCAGAATTAGCAATACCTGTCTACAATGACCACCCTTGATAAAACATTGTGGTACCATATATCAGGTATTATTGATGTCAGAATTAACAATACCTGTCTATAGTGGTTCAAGATGGACTACAATATCTAACAGTTTTGAGTTCTTTTAACAGACTGTTAGATAAATTCTGTTGATCTACAGAATTTTCACTAAGAAAACAATTTTCCTCAACTTCCAAATACCACAAAAACCTTTCCATACATTTGTTTCCGTGTCTATTTTGATACATTATGTAAACTGTATAAAGCTAACCATGCATTAATATTTTGGTTACATATCAGCATGTTAACCACTCAGTAAGATGAAGCATAGTCAGTTTGTAAAATAGAAATACACTGAAATTCACTGATAATTGGAGTATTTGAATAGGTGGATTTGGGGTTTGGCTCCTTCTTACGACATGCATCATCTAATAGACATCAAAGTGTATACTAGATGCATGTATCAATCATTTGCAAGCAAAAAATAAATTAAAAGTATAATTCTGCATCAATTAAAGTGCTTTTTTGTTATGTTTTAAAAATTAATTAATTGAAGTATGATTTAGAATAAACGGTAAGCATGAATTGTTTTGTTTACATCCTGACATTGCCAACACTGACAGACACGTGGATCTGCATTTGTTGAAGACATTTCCTTTGTTTCGATAAGTAAACGATCCTCTATGACTAAAAATAACTACATAATCACTACTAGTAGTTATATGTTCATCATTGGAACATGAACTAACACAGGAATCACATTTCTACCTCAATGACGATTGGAAATTGTTTGTGGGGGAAAATGCATCCTAAATATGGCATCAACAGATGAAAATATGCATACTCTACACACAAAGATTAAACTACAAAATCTTAAAATTATGAAGAATTAAATACAAATGTACATTGTATTAAGAGTATTTAAACAACTATTTACATGTATCCCAATACAACTAGTCATTAATACGAACAGTAACAATAATGCAAGCTGCCTTACTCCCAAACAGAGTTATCGTTCCTTACACATATGCCCCCATGATACAATGACAGTGGTAGTAAAGCATGATTTTACCTACAACAAACTATGAACAGGTATGATGGTGTACACAAAGTTTTATCTATAACTATTCTGTAATAGGAAACTGTGGCTCCTGATATCGACTGATCAGGACTGCCTTTGCATGTCGATGAGCGAGGCTAAAGAAACATGAACAATGGAAAAGTAGGCAGCTTTCAAGTGAAAGCATATTTTGTAAATCATTGATCAGCACCCCCAAAAATGTTATATACATTTGTATTTTCAGAATTTTCAATTTGAAATCAGCGGAGTTCAGTGTAATGTTGAAGTTGATGCTGATAAATTAAGATACAAAGACTAAGGAGAAAAAAATTGGGACCCAAGAATTTTATGCAAATAAGCAGGTTATACAAATAACCGATATGCAAATAAGCAGTTCCTCTCTGAATTAAAAATGTAAATACACTTGATATGCAAATCATTTTGTGTGCAGGGAATGTCAATGTCTGTGACATTATCAACACAAAACAACAACTTTAAGTATTATTTACACCTGCTGAGATGCTTATATAAAACACGATTACAAGGAAAATGAAAGGTTGTTAAAATTGGCATGAACTATCGACATGTGTAAACACACACTTTAACAGAAATACACTTGATACGAGACATATCGTATGAGCCAAAACCTTCATTTTTGCATGTTTTTACAGCAAATTCCCCCCTTTGACTTGGCTTTGCTTCAAAAAACCTGGACAAACCATTAGGACTCCTACAACGAAGATTTCTTAAGGTCTAAGAAACCTGATATGTGTTAGAAATGTACAGGGAACTCTATACACATATTGTTCTGTTCAGTCTGTATCTTTGGCAGTATAAATTCTCCCCAAGGCCACTTAACTACTGCTCAAGTGGTATCATTTAAAACACATGACCAACAAATACTGACTAAGGGGAGGTAACTCAATATCATCAACATCAACTAATGTCGACATTATATAATTATGATTTCCTCATAGGATTCTGTTTACTATGACGTCAGAGATCATCTGATATGGATACCACTGATACTTTGAGGATTCTCATGATGATTGTGTCTCAAATTTGAGAACATGCAAATTATCACATTTAAGTCATCTAATTTCTGAGGGAGATCTTTATTTTGTCACTTCTCTCATCAATAATGTTTGGTACAATCTTGTACATATCTCAGTTCATTTTGTTTGTTAAAAAGCACATTAAAAAAAAATCTTTTAAAACTCCAACCTATTGAAATTAATGAACAAGTTTGAAATAAAGTGAGAATTTGAACACTCATCCCTACATTCCTAGACTGTCTAGCAGTGAAGTATAAAACTCTGATCACAACGGAAATGACGGAAGATAACAAAAATACTGATTTCAGTTTAATTTGCTCTTTACAAGATTAGGATCTCTCAGGAAAACTGATCCAATTTCTGTGTGGCTATAAAATCAACTTCATTGTGATGTTTTTAAGATAAGTGCAAAAAATCTGCTGCTGAAATTAAGAGGTTTCTGAAACACTGTATCTACATGTCAGCAAACAACATCATTAACATATAGGTATGACGTGAGAACATCAGGACAAATATACCACTGAAGAGGATATTAACTTCCAACACAACAAACAGCAGTGAAGTTAAAAACCATTAAAGTTTGACATCAACCATCATTTCTATTACATCATACAAAAATGTATTAATTCCAAATGAAAGCTAGGGAGTGAGAGACTATTTTTCTTTTTTTTAAATGACTTTTTCTTAAAGGTCAACCCCACAACCAAACAATAGCACACAATCTTAATCTTTTGTTTCTAAAAGACATTGCACCATCGTCGAATAATTACAATTATAAAAATGTTATTGACTTCCTTTTCAGATAAAAGGATAAAGATCACAAAACCAATGGTTGTCTGTTGTGATATGACTCAGAACAGTAACAACATTATAATGATGCCAAAATTTGCCAGAAAATTATTGACTTTCTTCACCGTTACATCTAAAAAAAATATGGCAACTCGACAATTTTTCATTTGAACATAAATTATAAGCCTTGACAGGAATTGCTAACTGTAGCAAGGCACGCAACCCCTACCAGCCTTCCAGCAACTGTGTGACGCACATAGCTTTTTCTGAGTATGACAGCCATTGCGTCAGAGGCTCTGATGGCTGGAATCTCTGAAAGTAGGGTAAGACCAAGGAGAAGTGTGGTCCATGCTAACAAGATGATGAGCTGTTAGATAATATGATAGATGACAGAACTACAAGTCCCTGGAATTTCTACTATTTATTGCACAGCAATAATGGTCAATGATGGCCGCCGTCTGCTAGTAGCCCACATCACATGGAATTCATCGTGTTTTCACTGTTAAGGATGACGACTCCTCTGTGGTTGCAATCACGTCCAAGTCTCGTTTTGATCTTGTGTAAGGGTTTTTTTGTAATATTTACCAAAATATGGTCAATCTTATTAGCACAAAGACATCCTATTTTTATGGCTGTTTTAGAAAGAATAACTTGTTTTCTTTTGATCTGCTAAATATTTCAACAATTAATAGCATAACTTTTCATATAAAGCGTTAAATCTCCCAAAAAATTATGAAAAAAATGAGTATTATACCATCAACAATTAGGGGGAAGGGGTAACTTAAGTTGCTTTCGTGAGTTAAACAGATTAAAGAAATTGAACTTAAAATGAAAATCCTATTTTTGTCAGTTCTGCAAGCATGAAAGATAATGTATGGATTGTTCCTGTAAAAGGTCAAAACAGCAAAATTCACTTAAAATCAAATATCATGTGATATTGATATTTTGATTGTGGACAAAGTACAAAACAAGCACACTTACATAATTCTTGTTGCATTTTCTGCTATGCCATTTTATCTCCCCTTTCTAAAAATGTTGATGAGAAAAGTTAATACAGGAATTTTTTGACATCACAGAGTTGTACATCCTTAAGGTGGAATGTGGCCTAGACCTTTATTCTGAATCTTTAACATACAAGATTTCTTACTTGCCAAGAGTTTCGATTTACAGACAATAAACTTGATTCAATCCTATACATACCAGATTAATATTTTCATTGTAAATATGTCTAGGTAGTCAACACATATAAAATGTCATTCAAATTTAGGATAGGGTTATAGGGGGTCAATGAAAAAGCATTGTTTACAGAACATCAATAGATATACAGTGGAACTTCGTTAACTCGAACTCGGATAACTCGAATACCCCGCTTAACTCGAAGTACCTCGCCGGTCCCGGCCGAATTCTCTCTTTATCTTAGTAAAAAAAACTCGGAAAATTCGAATTCGGATAACTCGAAAAACTCGGATAATACGAAGTAAAAATTTGGTCCCAACAATAAAAATCCTACTTGAAATGTTCGAATAACTCGAAGTATAATTTTCCTCGATCAGTGGCAAACGCCGACATTTTTTAAGAGCTAAATTCCGTTTGTAATACTGAACATATCGGCACTACTAACCTACATGCTATTATAAGTGTTTCATAAATTCATAAAAGAAATTGTCGGTTGAATCTTATAACAACAAGTCTTGGTGATAAAAAGTACTGCTTTACTTACATCAGGTAATTTCCCAAAGCGGTCGCCGATATCAGTACACACGATAGTCAACAACTCATCTACCCGTTCGCTCAAGCCGAACTAATCTCTGACACACCGGTAGATCTACCCGGCTGATGTTTTTACAGGTGTAGAAATGACACAGTCACCGGCGCCTATTAAATCTTTAAACTGCTGAAACAATAGCGTAATTACTGCCGAGGTGTTCAGAGTACAACTGTAACGGTCAGTGCTGTCTATTAAATCGGATAAAACGCCAACTCAGTTACAGTAACATTTTATACGCACATGCGCAGCCCAATTTCCGGTGCTAATACACATGGAAATGGCGTGGTTATCAATAAAAAGTAAGTAGGCCGATCAAACAGTATTTTATATATGTCCAATAAAAGGTAATGGTTCTGTTACGTTTTGTATGCAATCTGTGTTAAACTTAAACGGTTATTTGTTTTGACATTAATAACTTGTTATTTTGTCGAATTCCGTTTTATCGTTTACCTTTTGCAAACATGACTTGCACATCAGATCGTTATTAAAGTGACTAAGTGAAAGAAACTTTATCGTGACTGTATATCGGCAAAACTGCACCAAATTACAAGTGACATAACGAAACATTACATATATATTTACATGTATTGACCAGTCTTCACACTAAACTGATGAGCGACAGAGCGAAGTTATAATGATTATATAATGTTGACAAATATTAACCAAACTTTTCACCAAAAACGATAACTCGCTTAATTCGAACACTCGGATAACTCGAAGTTTTTTCGTGGTCCCGTCGACTTCGAGTTAACGAAGTTCCACTGTAGGTGGCTTATTATTATATATAGGTGAATGAGCACAGCAACATCAATCCCCTTACTATGAAAATCTTAGTCCCAAATGATACCTATACTGTTACTTTGACTCTTTGAATAATCCTGAAATTTCTATTTAGGGATGCATGCTATATATGTGTGTTAATGAATTTTGCATCTCCATTTCAAAAGAGTTCCAGTAAGAAGGAGAGTTCCTGCAGTAAGAAACTTAAGGATCAAATCTTGTCAAGTATTTCAGCATATCTGAACTAAACAATACAAACAATTCCCATTTCATCAAAGTTATTTAGAAAATATTGCCAATATTAAGATACTTACACTTAATGCCATAATTCAGTGTTAATATTGTTCAAACCTAAATGTTTAGAGACAAATACTATAAAAAAGCTCTCCTCTCAGGACTGCTATAATCTGCTCGTTTGGACTTGCTGGGGAGCCCCTTCTCGCCTGTATATCAAAAGCCCAGACAATCTGTGACATTATAAATGATAATGTTTTTTATTATCATTCCCTTAGGTTTCGGAGATGTGAACATTTTCCTTTTAATGAGACACACAGACAAGTGCACTTCTCCATATACTGACAGTGATTATCCCAGATTATGTTACCGAAAATTTCACAAAATAAACCGAAATTAAGTAAACTAACCAACTGATTCATGATGAGCTTTTGACCTTGTTACAGTACAGGAAACAAAAATTTGACCTTGACATTTTGACCTTCAGAACATTGTTTTGATGCCAAAACATCTTTATATCTGAATATACCAGCAAGTAAAATACAGTCAAACTTCGATGTTTCGAAGTTCAAGGGACTAACAGAAAAACTTCGAAACAGCGGGACTTCGAATTATTCATGGTTGACAATAGATCGATGTTTTCTTGATAATGACCATATATGTTAACGTTACATGTCCTCGGTGTCTTCGTGATGATCGTCACCTGTCAGGCTCAAAAGTTAATTTATACCTCAAACACAACAAAATAAAAATACTTTTCATTAATTATACCTAAGCATTTTATTAATTAAACAAACTATGTATCGGTTACAAAACACTTATATCGCGTTTAACAGATAAAGCAAAAGAAGTACAATGCACACTTACGTAAGTCGTTAGGCTTTTCTGCTAAAGACACATGCGGTTACGTTATGTGCATATAAAATACGGAATGCCGATCGGTTGGAGACTGCATGATTGAATGACAAATAATCGATTTACTTGGATATTTATGTATAAGTTTGCAATGTGACACTTATGAGTGAAGACATCGCTAATTGTTTGTGTTTAAAATTGGTCCGCTTGTTTTATAGTTCCGTAAAATTTACTCACCGACCGCTGATTTCAATGGCGGCGAAGATTATCAGAGACGACTACCGAAATGTTTTACCGGAGTGATTAAATGTCATGGCTTCTAAATACACCTTTTATCTATCAATTTGGTCTGATTATTAATTAACCCCATGATCGGGAGTGACAACACACGCTATCGTTATCCCTATTGTCAGTCAGGGCATCTAGGGGAAAAGTGTGAAATCTTGCCGCGGGGGTCACGACCAACACCTGTCCAGTGGTCAGTACAGGTAAACTTTTGTTCGAATCATGAGATGTCAATTACCTATGACATCATAGCTAACGGGCCATGAAAAAAGTTCGATACATCGAAAACTTCGATTTATAAAAATTCGAATCATGCATAGGTTCGTTAGTAGCGTTATATAGTAAGGAAATTCGGGACCAAGCAAAAAGTTCGATACAGCGAGAAATTCGAATCAACGAAGTTCGAATCATCGAGGTTTGACTGTATCAGAAATGTTGATATTCATGTCAGATCAAACTACCAGACTTAAGAGCTGAAAGGAATCCTGTTCTGACCTGTCTGTACATATTATCCATAATATCGGCACTTCAAAATGCAAAAGTAAACAAAAATTACTCATAAGCATAAGTTGTGCCTGTCGCGCTTTGTCAGTGTGGTGTTTTAAGCAAACTCCAGAATTCACAAAAAAAAAATTCCCAAAAACAACCAAAAAATCTCTACCTGATAGTATAAAAAATGATACATAGCAATTTTGGCAAAATCATTCCTTCTCACCTAAATTCACCTAAATAAGACAATTTTACCCAAAAAATTCACTCTTTCAGAAAAGTGAGAAGAAAATACATCTGATATATGACAGATTTCCAATTTGCTTAAAAACTTGTTTGAAAATCAACTGAAGAAGCAATAAAGATTTTATATCAATTTCTCAAATCTTAAGATTTTTAAGCACAAAATAAAGCAAAAAATTCATTTGATCTGTAGGGTGTGTTGGGATGTTCATTCACACTACAATGCAACTATATTCCAGGTTTAGTTGTGAAAATACTGATACCTTTTTGAGAAACTGAGCTTTACACAAAAATTTAAAGTCAAGATTTCCAGCATCCCTAATTTCCAATGTAACTGGTCCATAAATTCTCGATAAAATAACATAATTGAAGGCTGTGTTAAGATGTCCACTATAACTATATGCCAAGTTTGGCTAAAGTTATACTTTTTGAGTAATGGATCTAAATGCAAAACTTTAAAGTGAAATGTTGCCACCAACAATGTCCTTGACCTTCAACTTACATACCTGAAAATCTTCCTGAACATTATACAATACTTATACTGTCCTATAAATACATCACATATTTACCTACATTCAGCAAGTCATTGCCAGGACACACATCTCAAGAGGAATGAAACAATCGACAGTGTGATAAATGTATGATGGAACTTATTTTTGGAGCATAAAAACAGATTAGAAATAAGAATGTATGCTTCCCTGGTGAATATGAACCAGAGTATCATCATTTTTCACTTACCCTTAATTATTCATTTATACCCAAATAAAAGAGAAGTCTCAGACTACGAATCTCACAGTGGTGGTAAATCTTCTACGGAGAGAGACAGATTTCCCTAATTTTTCTTTGTTATTTTTTCTTTTTTTTACTTTGGAGTCTGTAGAATTCTGGATACTTCCTTAATTACGATGTATAATCAACATATGTGGCCTTTCGGAGAAACCTTTGTCAGTACTTTTAAAGTACAAATGCCACACAATTTCTCTCATCTAATGCAATTGTAAAATCCTTAGATTTAAATGCATTTCAGAAAAGAAACCACAGTTTCAAAAAAAAACTACCAACATTTGTGTTTTTTCCCCTTTCTCAATAATTACTCATTCCAGTAACTTCCTCCAGTCTCCAGGATATAAACAAGAAATATCATAAAAAATGTTGAAATTTTAAAATTCAAGTAGCTAGATTCGAGTAAATATCCTGCCTAGACAGAATCAACTGGTATTATTTACAATGTGGTAGCGCTAATTTATTGCCCCCACATATCAATCAACTTTGTCCATGATAGATTATTTCTTGCCTTCAATTAAATGATTGATTATAATCGCCAATAATCAATTTTATTTACCGTAATATCTGACTGAAATCCACATTGTCAACAAGACTTTATCGACGGTCGCCTAGATCACGAGTAAGTTAATGTACTTGGATTCGTTTTAAACGATTCAATAATAATATATGTCAGGTAACACTACCATACTTACTTTATATGACCGAACATTAATTAATGACCTATAATTTAAGTGAAATCAAAGATCAATCATGTTTTTCAATCCATTTCCACCACTGTACTTCTATACATCCCTACCCTAGTCAAAGTCTCCACTACAACAGTGACACACAATTGTACTTAGAGTTACATGAAATAGCTATCTTTAGTTATGGAACTTTATAGTGTTAGCTAGGCAGATAAAAACCTAAACAGAGAAATTAAAACTTAATAGGTAAATCTTATTTCCAACATGGCATCCACTATCAGTACAACGATACCACATCCAGTACTGTTATAATGACCAGAAAATATCTATACTAGCTCACACAGACTGGAGCCTTAATGATGATCTACTAGAATTTCCTTCTTGACGTAGTGGGTGGAAAGCAAGACCAAACTATTATTGGAACAATTTTGGTTATACTATACAGCAGATTCAAAATTAAGATCTGAGAAAATTATTTCTGACAACACAATTTAAGAGAATGCATGCAAAAGGCCTTGAGTAACACTCAGGTGTCTCTAAAGTATTTAGAATTAATGTTAGAGAAGCAACCAATCAAATAAGGCACATGTGACCTTTCACCCTAAAGTAAATACAGAGATTTTTATTTAACACATACATAACTAACTTGTTATAAATATCTGTATCAAATATGAATGTTCTTCAACTGTGGCAAAAAAAAAGTCTATATCTATGTCATTTTCATGCAAATCCAACCACTTGAGGAAGGTTCTGGGTCCTGACCCCTGATCGAGACATACCAGAGTCTTTAACAAGAATTGTCAGAATACAACATAGCTCACCGAGTGGGTTGAAATTAGGAAATAATTTTTGAAAACTAGGTCAAAGTCAAGGTCATAAGTCCACAAATGTAGTACTAATGGCATGGACATGCCACAATTTAAGGAACACTTGTCAAATATGAAAGCCCTATCCCATACAGTTAAGATACTGTGACCAAGGTTAAAGTTTTATAAAAGTAGGTCAAAGGTCATAGTCAAGGCCAGCAGGTCCGCGAATGTAGCATCAACAGAAAGGTCTTGCCACAGGGAAGAAATATGTCAAATACCTAAGCTGTATCCTCACTCAAGTATTGACACAACACTGTTTTAAGAAAACTTTCACCTAGCTGTCTACAGACGCTATTGACGCTGGGGGCCATAGCACTAGCTCCCCTGGACTTCGTCCTGACAAGCTAGGAATGGTATTTGCTACTCCTGCTTAATGGTCAGTAATTTTGAAATGGAACAACTGGTTCACCCATTGTCAGTATAATATGACCAGGTGAGGTGTCCTGCTTGATGTCCTTGGCAATTGCTTCAGTGATGTAGCACTGTAAGTCGGCATCAGTTCCGCACTATCATAGACATACATGAACATTCTAGGGACAAACAACCAAATTTTCAATAATTCAAAGGAAAAAATTACTTATACGGAGGCATAGTGGACCAGGCTGGTAGGACGCATGGCTATGTGACTGAATGGTCACTAGAATGAGTTCTGGCAAGGGCGCTGTATTGTATCCTGCATGCTTAAACAAGATACTTAACTCTGTTTTGTCGTGTGTAACTGCAGCTCCCCAGGGAGTTGAGAAGGAAATAGTCTTAACCACAGATAACAATATGTGAACCTCTGTGTAACAGCTGTGCTTCTGTGATATAGCCTATTATATAAAACTCTGAATTATTAATCATTATTATTTATAATTATAAACATGACTCCTATTAGCTTCACTATATAATCTGATTGGATAATTAACCTACATGACATAACAACTGCTGTTATATTTCCTGCCAATAACTTTTGTTTGACTAAATCAAAATGTGTTATGTATTTTCTGAAACAAACATTTGAGAAAGAAATGTTTATAACTGCATGATTTTGAAATGCTTTTGATATTTCATGTGAAACTAACATGATTTGGAATGTAACATCATTCATCATCGATTTCCTGTGTTTGATAAACCATCACATCGCTGTAGCTATTTCACGGTGTATTGTCAGTTTGCATACGCTTTACATGCCAGAAATAATAGACTTATTGATAATAATCTCTGTACAAAACTTTTAAACATCTCTATTATAATTTTTCTAACTAAAGATTCACATTCAACGTTAGATTGGTTAGTTAGGATACCTACTCTTCAGTGTCGTCTATTTCTTCGACGTTAAGGTCTACAGACGTGGCCTGGTTGTAAAGGTGTTGAAGCCACTGTTGGTCACCCATACTCTCTCGCTGATTTAATTCCATTATGAAATATATCCAAAGCTATTCAAAGTTATCACAATTTCTCCGCTCTTCCAATTTGTATGTAAGGTATGTGTGTTTAATTGTGTAAATTAAACAAAAGAGACACTGAACAAATTAATTAAAATCCACGAGAAAATCTTTCTGAAGTCATCCCATCATACAACCTACATCTGGAAGTTCAATTGAAATTAATACTTGTTTATATACAAACATGAGGTGTTCGCTCTTGTTGGTTGTGACGGACAGTAAGGCTATTCCTCCTTAATCTACCAGAACATGATACTCCAGTTGTTTTTAATATCTAAATATCTAAAACTAATTTCATTTCAGTTCAAAGTTTAACATATCACTTCTTTTGTTTTTTTTAACCCTTGAATTATTTTATCTTGAAAGATATATCAAAATTAAAAAGTCAAGATATATCAAAATTAAAAAGTCAAAATATCAGTCATTGAATAAATTGTCCTGATAATTTTTTACACCACAATAAATTCTTCACTGGAATAACTAACAAATTAACCTACAGAACGAATCTTGTTTTTTTCACAGAGTAAAATGTTTACACACTTGTAGAAGTTATACTGGGTGAGCTAATAACTTAGCAGTTTACCTCACTAATCATCGTGCCATATTTCACAAGGCATGCACATAGCCCCGCTAATCCGCCAACATACAGCATGCCTCAGATTTTCCCCATACACTATAGGGTAAGAAATCAGCCCCTATTGACGATAACCCCTTCCTCTGGTATACAGGTGATACTGACGATTGTTTCTCTGCGCGATGATGTTCCCTCCAAGTTTTGATTCTAAGAGAGATGTTTTGTTACATGGTACAGTCATATGGATCACAGAACTGTTAGGAGGTTCTCTATTTAGAAAGCATCAGGGTTATTTTCCCCCTAGTTACATCAAGACTACAAGCAGCAACTATGTCAAGCATTTAGGCATCTGTCGGCCATTTTCTTCGTGCATAACCAAATACCTTGAAAAATATCACAGATTATCTAATGAATTTTAATAAAAATACCAATTCCTGGGAAAATGTTATGCAGAGAAGGCATTCTATGACATTTATGCCATTTAACCTTTCAAATCAAAATGAAGAGGATTTGGCAACATAATATTGATTTCAAAATAGAAAAATATACTAACTCTTTGTTCTGAAACATACAAGATTAATTTAAAATGTTAATATCAGAATAAACTTGAGATGTTTAAAGGTGATGAAAAGATAGACCTGAAGTGATCCAGAAATGTATCCAGGTACAAAACTATCTTAAGTATAAAAACAATAGTATAAAACCAAAGCCTTAACTATCAGAACTTTGCCTATAAATAGCTCAGCTAAATACCAATATGTGGTCACTTTAGGCAGAGTCTGAAAGCTTTACAAAAACTTAAATATAGCTCTGGCAAAAAGATTTAAAAGGAACTATTTAATGGAATCTGAAACATCTAACATTGGTTTTTTTCACAACAAAAACAATAAAAAGCAATTTGAAATTTGACTAATTTAAGGAAATAATGAATATAAAAGATTCAAACTTAAAAATTTATTAAATAAAATAATACAGACAAAAATCAAATCTAAAAAATATGAATTATCTTCATCAATTAGAATGGGCTAAGAAATGAAATCTGAAATATTTGAATTCTAGCAAAGAGAAAGATGAATGCACTCAGGTAATTGTATGTATGTAAGAGTTATCAAAGATACACAAGTGTGTGTTATCATTCTCACTCCTCATATCCAGGAGCAGGTCTCCCTTATCATGTTAGACAGCAGTAATTGTTGTAGCTGGGAGCCTGGGGTGAGATTGTTGAGCCATGCCTATTACTACAGTAACTAACAGAGACTGGCTTCTTTACCTAGACTACCTCCACACTAACAAATGACAACAACAAAGTCACAATGAGTAGAAGATATGTAACAACTGATAGAGCTTCAAGTCCAGCTCAATGTGTTAAAAATATGACAGGTAAGATGTCATTATGTATAATTACAGAAATCAACAGTTACCTGTTACTACACATGTTGCAATAGATATATAGACTCAATTGTTACTATAGAGATGTGGAATCAATTGTTACT
This sequence comes from Pecten maximus, assembly GCF_902652985.1. NCBI lineage: Eukaryota > Metazoa > Mollusca > Bivalvia > Pectinida > Pectinidae > Pecten > Pecten maximus. The sequence goes on from NC_047018.1 coordinate 19,673,631, forward strand.
ATAGAGATGTGGACTCAATTGTTACTATAGAGATGTTGCTCACTTGTTACTATAGAGATATGAACTCATTTGTTACTATAGAGATGTGGACTCATCATTTGTTACTAAAGAGATGTGGACTCACTTTGTACTATAAACATTTGGAATTGTTGGAATTATGTGTTACTATAGAGATGTGGACTCACTTGTTACTATAGAGATGTGGACTTAATTGTTACTATAGAGATGTGGACTCAATTGTTACTATAGAGATGTGGACTCAATTGTTACTATAGAGATGTTGCTCAATTGTTACTATAGAGATGTGGACTCAATTGTTACTATAGAGATGTTGCTCACTTGTTACTATAGAGATGTGGACTCAATTGTTACTATAGAGATGTGGACTCAATTGTTACTATAGAGATGTTGCTCAATTGTTACTATAGAGATGTGGACTCAATTGTTACTATAGAGATGTTGCTCAATTGTTGCTATAGAGATGTGGACTCAATTGTTACTATAGAGATGTTGCTCACTTGTTACTATAGAGATGTGGACTCAATTGTTACTATAGAGATGTGGACTCAATTGTTACTATAGAGATGTTGCTCAATTGTTACTATAGAGATGTGGACTCAATTGTTACTATAGAGATGTTGCTCACTTGTTACTATAGAGATGTTGGCTCACTCTCTACTTTAGCAATGTAGACTCACTTGTTACTGAGGAGATATGAACTCACATGTTACTATAGAGATGTGGACACTCATGTTACTATAGAAATGTGGACTCACATGTTACTATAGAGATATGAACTCACATGTTACTATAGAAATGTGGACTCACTTGTTACTATAGAAATGTGGACTCTCATGTTACTATAGAGATGGTTTCACATACCAGAACCCAGACTTACCACCAGCTCCTAAGCTGTTTCGTACAGAATTGCTCAGCTCAATTCTATACTAGATTATCTCCCCTAGTTTGAAACTCTACTATCAGACATACCCTTGAGCCCAAAAATATAAAGCTCAATTATATCTAAAATTTTAATATTCTAGAGACAGGGGCCAATCTAACTAGAACAAGTTATTGAATATTTAATAATGTTCAGTAAGTCATCAGCTATGACCCTGGTAGTAAAACTGCAGGCACATTACTCAGAATTCAATTAATACAACTCCTATTGGACAAAATAAAAACTATTCCATATCAAAAATAATTTTCTTTTGGAAGAACCTTTGATTTAAACCATAACAAACTGGAACAGATCAAATTAATATAAAGTTTAGTCCTGCAATAAGTAACCATGCCGACTTTATTCAATTACAACCTGACCAATATTCATTCTGATATTATTACACAAAGCATTCTTTAAACAGTTATGGCTGATCATCATTTTGTGTTTCTATCTCTTGCCCCCTGGCCTTACATAGAGTTAAGTCAATATGGCTCCCCGCAGAATTGTTCATCTTTTGTCAGCGTACATATCACCACTATTGGCCAATATATCTCCTAACAGAGAACAGATCAACCTTATTTTACAATCATCTGATGGGTTAGATAGCGCATCAGTCGTCAGAACTTTAGCCAATATCCTAGCTACATGATTACTTCTAGCTATTTACCATCACAGGAGTCCTGACTGTTATGACTGAGATTTCTGTGATTTCTTACCCAATCTGTACACAATAAAACTGTTGCTATGATAACAGAAATGTCCATTTCAGCTTCTCTTCTGATTCTTGTTTATTCAAATTAACAAGAGGTTTTACTGTTGGGCAAAGGACACCTTTTTTATTCTTGATCCTTTGAGTCCTTCATGTCCTTGATCCTATGTGTTCTTCATGTCCTTGATCCTATGTGTCCTTCATGTCCTTGATCCTATGTGTCCTTCATGTCCTTGATCCTTTGTGTCCTCAAAGTTCTTGATCCTTTGAGTCCTTCATGTCCTTGATCCTATGTGTCCTTCATGTCCTTGGTCCTATGTGTCCTTCATGTCCTTGATCCTCTGTGTCCTTCATGTCCTTGATCCTATGTGTCCTTCATGTCCTTGATCCTCTGTGTCCTTCATGTCCTTGATCCTATGTGTCCTTCATGTCCTTGATCCTTTGTGTCCTTCATGTCCTTGATCCTATGTGTCCTTCATGTCCTTGATCCTATGTGTCCTTCATGTCCTTGGTCCTATGTGTCCTTGATCCTATGTGCCCTTCATGTCATTGATCCTTTGTGTCCTTCATGTCATTGATTCTATGGTGTCCTTCATGCCCTTGATCCTGTGTCCTTCATGTCCTTGATCATATGTGTCCTTCATGTCCTTGATCCTCTGTGTCCTTCATGTCCTTGATCATATGTGTCCTTCATGTCCTTGATCCTGTGTGTCCTTCATGTCCTTGATCCTATGTGTCCTTCATGTCCTTGATCCTATGGTGTCCTTCATGTCCTTGATCCTATGTGTCCTTAATGTCCTTGATCCTATGTGTCCTTCATGTCCTTGATCCTGTGTCCTTCATGTCCTTGATCATATGTGTCCTTCATGCCCTTGATCCTGTGTCCTTCATGTCCTTGGTCCTATGTGTCCTTCATGTCCTTGATCCTATGGTGTCCTTCATGTCCTTGATCCTTTGTGTCCTTCATGTCATTGATTCTATGTGTCCTTAATGTCCTTGATCCTATGTGTCCTTCATGTCCTTGATCCTATGTGTCCTTCATGTCCTTGATCCTCTGTGTCCTTCATGTCCTTGATCATATGTGTCCTTCATGTCCTTGATCATATGTGTCCTTCATGCCCTTGATCCTATTTGTCCTTCATATCCTTGATCCTATTTGTCCTTCATGTCCTTGATCCTATGTGTCCTTCATGTCATTGATCCTCTGAGTCCTTCATGTCCTTGATCCTCTGTGTCCTTCATTTCCTTGATCCTCTGTGTCCTTCATGTCATTGATCCTCTGAGTCCTTCATGTCCTTGATCCTCTGTGTCCTTCATGTCATTGATCCTCTGAGTCCTTCATGTCCTTGATCCTCTGTGTCCTTCATGTCCTTGATCCTATGGGGGCCGCGGTGGCCGAGTGGTTAAGGTGTACCGACACTTTATCACTAGCCCTCCACCACTGGGTTGCGAGTTCGAAACCTACGTGGGGCAGTTGCCTGGTACTGACCGTAGACCGGTGGTTTTTCTCTGTGTACTCCGGCTTTCCTCCACCTCCAAAACCTGGCACGTCCTTAAATGACCCTGGCTGTTAATAGGACGTTAAACAAAACACAAACCAAACACTGTTAATAGGACGTTAAACAAAACACAAACCAAACAAATGATCCTATGTGTCCTTCATGTCCTTGATCCTATGTGTCCTTCATGTCCTTGATCCTTTGTGTCCTTCATGTCCTTGATCCTATGTTTCCTTCATGTCCTTGATCCTATGTGTCCTTCATGTCCTTGATCCTATGTGTCCTTCATGTCCTTGATCCTATGTTTCCTTCATGTCCTTGATCCTATGTTTCCTTCATGTCCTTGATCCTATGTTTCCTTCATGTCCTTGATCCTATGTGTCCTTCATGTCCTTGATCCTATGTGTCCTTCATGTCCTTGATCCTATGTGTCCTTCATGTCCTTGATCCTATGTTTCCTTCATGTCCTTGATCCTATGTTTCCTTCATGTCCTTGATCCTATGTGTCCTTCATGTCCTTGATCCTTTGTGTCCTTCATGTCCTTGATCCTATGTTTCCTTCATGTCCTTGATCCTATGTGTCCTTCATGTCCTTGATCCTATGTGTCCTTCATGTCCTTGATCCTTTGTGTCCTTCATGTCCTTGATCCTATGTGTCCTTCATGTCCTTGATCCTATGTGTCCTTCATGTCCTTGATCCTATGTGTCCTTCATGTCCTTGATCCTATGTGTCCTTCATGTCCTTGATCCTATGTGTCCTTCATGTCCTTGATCCTATGTGTCCTTCATGTCCTTGATCCTATGTGTCCTTCATGTCCTTGATCCTATGTGTCCTTTCATGTCCTTGATCCTATTTGTCCTTTATGTCCTTGATGCTATGTGTCCTTTATATCATTGATCCTTTGATAAGACTATGTAGCTAAAACTGTCTTCAAACAGTCAATTCAAAAGTGCACCAAATAACTAGTTAGAAGAATATAATGATTAAAAAAGACTAAAAGAAATCAAACCAGTGGATGTGTCACCTTCACAGCAACTTGGGTTTAATTTTTCATATATATTGTTCACTTCAAGAAATAATGTTAGAGGTAAGCAAGACCAGCATCACTCAAATATGCTCGAAATTCAGCAATACAGAGCAGGAACTTTTGGTACATGAACACCTCAAGAAGTTTGAGCGTGATCGCCCCAAGAGAACTGTAGTCATTAAGAAGTTTGAGCTTGATCGCCCCAAGAGAACTGAAGTCATTAAGAAGTTTGAGCTTGATCGCCTCAAGAGAACTGTAGTTATTAAGAAGTTTGAGCTTGATCGCCCCAAGAGAACTGTAGTTATTAAGAAGTTTGAGCTTGATCGCCCCAAGAGAACTGTAGTTATTAAGAAGTTTGAGCTTGATCGCCCCAAGAGAACTGTAGTTATTAAGAAGTTTGAGCTTGATCGCCCCAAGAGAACTGTAGTTATTAAGAAGTTTGAGCTTGATCGCCCCAAGAGAACTGAAGTCATTAAGAAGTTTGAGCTTGATCGCCCCAAGAGAACTGTAGTTATTAAGAAGTTTGAGCTTGATCGCCCCAAGAGAACTGTAGTTTTTAAGAAGTTTGAGCTTGATCGCCCCAAGAGAACTGTAGTTATTGCATCGAAACAGATTTCCCATTACAGTAACAGTGACCATGACCTTTGGACTTGTAAAAAAAACAATCCCAAGCAAGCACATTTGGTAAGAAGAAAAACTGCATGAAAATCAACTTAAATGGGCCCAAAGGAACTTGCGTTATCACAAGGAAACAAATTTTCAATTTTTAGTAACAGTGACCTAGACCTTTGATCTTTGAACTTGAAATACAATCCAAAGCAAGCACTTTTGGTAAAGAAGATCTGCATGAAATTTGAGTTTGATCGGCCCAAGGGAACTTGAGATATGGTATGGAAACCTTTGTATGGACACCGCCGCCGACATAGTGATACTTATATGTTGCCTGCTTTTCGCAGGCGACACAAAAATCATTTATTAATCACAATTTAAAGCTTAAAGATTGATTACAGGTTTTCTGGTGACAATAGGGGTTAATCTTGTCTCTTTTCTTGAGTAAACATTCCATACTACACTGGATAACACTGAGTATTAAACTTTATCTCTCTGGAGGAATTCAGAGGAAATGTGTTTTATGTACAGGAGATAGCGTACAAATAAAATTGATACAGTATTGACATTTTCTAGAAACACCGTCAAATTTGTTTCACTAACCCAACTGTTATTGGGCAATGTTAGTACGGTTGCTATGGTGATGAGCTAATGCAGTTTTCAAAGATAAGGCAGTTTATTTCTCTGGTTTTACAGAAAAAATACTTTGACAGAGCCGGCTTTTAATGGATTTGATGTTTGAGGGAGGTGCATACCATTCTGATAAGGGGAAATCCATATTGGTATTTACAATTCAGAGATATACTTTTATAAGGATATGATGGTTGCTCTAGCATGCATAATGCACAGAGAAATGGCTTTCATTTTCCCCTACAATAGTGAGTGTGCTTTGGTTGGAACTACCTTCATCAAACAGCAAATTATTACAGCACATGAGGCAAGAGACCCCTATGGCCTGTGTATATCATAATTTCTTTATTTAGAAATAGGAATCAAGCTGACAACAGGACAGGCCACTGTCAATTGTTTATGTGAGATCAGCCATGAATCAATTTTCACATGGTATCTGACTCACAGCTTTCTCAAGAAGCAAATCAAACATGAAGATTTTACCAACTGGGTGGGGAAAGGGTTGATGTGACTTGTACTCTATACCAACTGTATGAGGAATGGGTTGATGTGACTTGTACTCTCTACCAACTGTGTGAGGAAAGGGTTGATGTGACTTGTACTCTCTACCAACTGTGTGAGGAAAGGGTTGATGTGACTTGTACTCTCTACCAACTGTGTGAGGAATGGGTTGATGTGACTTGTACTCTATACCAACTGTGTGAGGAATGGGTTGATGTGACTTGTACTCCCTACTAACTGTGTGAGGAAAGGGTTGATGTGACTTGTACTCTATACCAACTGTGTGAGGAAAGGGTTGATGTGACTTGTACTCTATACCAACTGTGTGAGGAATGGGTTGATGTGACTTGTACTCCCTACTAACTGTGTGAGGAAAGGGTTGATGTGACTTGTACTCTATACCAACTGTGTGAGGAAAGGGTTGATGTGACTTGTACTCTATACCAACTGTGTGAGGAATGGGTTGATGTGACTTGTACTCTCTACCAACTGTGTGAGGAATGGGTTGATGTGACTTGTACTCTCTACCAACTGTGTGAGGAATGGGTTGATGTGACTTGTACTCTCTACCAACTGTGTGAGGAATGGGTTGATGTGACTTGTACTTAGACCTCATACAGGATTGAGGAAAGATTGTGTATGCTTGCTGTATCACGTGTGTCAGGGGTGATTATTGTAAGGTCCAGTGAAGAACTCTACGTCGGGTTTTCCAAAGTCTTCAGTTCAGGGGCAAATTGTAAGCCAAAGAATATCTTAGGCCTGCTGTATCGATCCCTCTATATTTTTATCAAAGGACGTTATGTCAGTCCGCTCCAGAATCAGGGATTTTCTCTATCTTCTATTTTGGGGATATTGATGGAACCTGCTACCCATTGTAACACCTGGGATGCTAATCTTTTCCTTTCTCCTTGTGATTTTTTTTTTTTTAAATTATCAATCGTATTCTTCCAGACAACTAACTACAGTTCAAATTATCGTATTCTTCCCCCTAAACCTACAAACTGTTCTCTGTGCCATACTTACATTGGAATTGCTATGGTTGTGAATCAGAAATTTACATGTGCTAAACTCATAAATGTTATCAAATAAATTTGGAATGCAAAATTAAAACAAATGTTCGCAAACGCACAAAATGACTGTATTTTGTAAAGTGTTTAAATTCAATGTATATCTCTCATTATTACATATCAGACGCGAGTTTTGAGGAATGTTATTGTAAAAACTTATCAATAAAACCAAGCTTTCGCAGCTGGTGTATATTCCTCATCATATGGAAAACTCGTTAAAATACCAAACCTTGAAAGCAGCAAAGAAATTTGTGTAATCATGTTTAATAGCCATTTACAATGATGTACACATCACGCAGTATCAAGGTGGGGTTATTTCTATCTCTGATATGATGTCAGAATATCTGGGATTGCCCTGTGTTGGTGGTAGTGTCCGTAGGTAAGGTAACTCTGATATGATGTCAGAATATCTGGGATTGCCCTGTGTTGGTGGTAGTGTCTGTAGGTAACTCTGATATGATGTCAGAATATCTGGGATAGCCCTGTGTTGGGGGTAGTGTCGGTAGGTAAGGTAACTCTGATATGATGTCAGAATATCTGGGATACCCCTGTGTTGGTGGTAGTGTCTGTAGGTAAGGTAACTCTGATATGATGTCAGAATATCTGGGATAGCCCTGTGTTGGTGGTAGTGTCTGTAGGTAACTCTGATATGATGTCAGAATATCTGGGATTGCCCTGTGTTGGTGGTAGTGTCCGTAGGTAAGGTAACTCTGATATGATGTCAGAATATCTGGGATAGCCCTGTGTTGGTGGTAGTGTCTGTAGGTAACTCTGATATGATGTCAGAATATCTGGGATTGTCCTGTGTTGGTGGTAGTGTCTGTAGGTAAGGTAACTCTGATATGATGTCAGAATATCTGGGATAGCCCTGTGTTGGTGGTAGTGTCTGTAGGTAAGGTAACTCTGATATGATGTCAGAATATCTGAGATAGCCCTGTGTTGGTGGTAGTGTCTGTAGGTAAGGTAACTCTGATATGATGTCAGAATATCTGGGATAGCCCTGTGTTGGTGGTAGTGTCTGTAGGTAAGGTAACTCTGATATGATGTCAGAATATCTGGGATAGCCCTGTGTTGGTGGTAGTGTCTGTAGGTAAGGTAACTCTGATATGATGTCAGGATATCTGGGATAGCCCTGTGTTGGTGGCAGTGTCTGTAGGTAAGGTAACTCTGATATGATGTCAGAATATCTGGGATAGCCCTGTGTTGGTGGCAGTGTCTGTAGGTAAGGTAACTCTGATATGATGTCAGAATATCTGGGATAGCCCTGTGTTGGTGGTAGTGTCTGTAGGTAAGGTAACTCTGATATGATGTCAGAATATCTGGGATAGCCCTGTGTTGGTGGTAGTGTCTGTAGGTAAGGTAACTCTGATATGATGTCAGAATATCTGGGATAGCCCTGTGTTTGTGGTAGTGTCTGTAGGTAAGGTAACTCTGATATGATGTCAGAATATCTGGGATTGCCCTGTGTTGGTGGTAGATTCTGTAGGTAACTCTGATATGATGTCAGAATATCTGGGATAGCCCTGTGTTGGTGGTAGTGTCTGTAGGTAACTCTGATATGATGTCAGAATATCTGGGATTGCCCTGTGTTGGTGGTAGTGTCTGTAGGTAACTCTGATATGATGTCAGAATATCTGGGATTGCCCTGTGTTGGTGGTAGTGTCTGTAGGTAAGGTAACTCTGATATGATGTCAGAATATCTGGGATAGCCCTGTGTTGGTGGTAGTGTCTGTAGGTAAGGTAACTCTGATATGATGTCAGAATATCTGGGATAGCCCTGTGTTGGTGGTAGTGTCTGTAGGTAAGGTAATTCTGATATAATGTCAGAATATCTGGGATAGCCCTGTGTTGGTGGTAGTGTCTGTATAGGTAAGGTAACTCTGATACGATGTCAGAATATCTGGGATAGCCCTGTGTTGGTGGTAGTGTCTGTAGGTAAGGTAACTCTGATATGATGTCAGAATATCTGGGATAGCCCTGTGTTGGTGGTAGTGTCTGTAGGTAAGGTAACTCTGATATGATGTCAGAATATCTGGGATAGCCCTGTGTTGGTGGTAGTGTCTGTAGGTAAGGTAACTCTGATATGATGTCAGGATATCTGGGATAGCCCTGTGTTGGTGGTAGTGTCTGTAGGTAACTCTGATATGATGTCAGAATATCTGGGATAGCCCTGTGTTGGTGGTAGTGTCTGTAGGTAAGGTAACTCTGATATGATGTCAGAATATCTGGGATAGCCCTGTGTTGGTGGTAGTGTCTGTATAGGTAAGGTAACTCTGATACGATGTCAGAATATCTGGGATTGCCCTGTGTTGGTGGTAGTGTCTGTAGGTAAGGTAACTCTGATATGATGTCAGAATATCTGGGATAGCCCTGTGTTGGTGGTAGTTTCTGAAGGTAAGGTAACTCTGAGTGTGTCTTAAACAATATTTACTGGACAATGGTCAACTGTACTTGTGTGGATTTAGAAGTATACAGAATCTCCTAAGGCCCGTCTGATGTCAAAATTGATGGACCTAACTGTTTTTTTATTACAACCTGTCTCCTGTTGAGACAGTTTTAAGGCAAGAATTGATATCTTCACTAATAGGCTATCAGGACAGGTGATTATATAACTACTGGGTTCTGTAGACAGGTATTCCATAAAGACAGATGATGTGGACAGTGGAAGGAAACAAGAGTACCTTGAGAAAACTGATGTGGTGCCTTTCCATGTCTGATTGAGGAATCGAACCTTGGCTACCAAGGTGAAAGGCAAATGAACATGTAGCATACAACCTTCAGTCTACAGTTAACAGTAACAGCATACAGCTAGCATACACCCTTTAGTCCCCATGTTACAAGTAACAGCATACAGCAAGCATACACCCTTAAGTCACCATGTTACAAGTAACAGCATACAGCTAGCATACAACCTTAAGTCTCCATGTTACAAGTAACAGCATACAGCAAGCATACAACTTTAAGTCTACAGTTAACAGTAACAGCATACAGCTAGCATACAACCTTTAGTCCCCATGTTACAAGTAACAGCATACAGCAAGCATACACCCTTAAGTCCCCATGTTACAAGTAACAGCATACAGCAAGCATACAACTTTTAGTTCCCATGTTACCAGTAACAGCATACACCCTTAAGTCACCATGTTACCAGTAACAGCATACAGCAAACATACAACCTTAAGTCTCCATGTTACAAGTAACAGCATACAGCAAGCATACAACCTTAAGTCTCCATGTTACAAGTAACAGCATACAGCTAGCATACAACCTTAAGTCCCCATGTTACCAGTAACAGCATACAGCAAGCATACAACCTTAAGTCTCCATGTTACCAGTAACAGCATACAGCAAACATACAACCTTAAGTCCCATGTTACCAGTAACAGCATACAGCTAGCATACACCCTTAAGTCACCATGTTACCAGTAACAGCATACAGCAAGCATACAACTTTTAGTTCCCATGTTACCAGTAACAGCATACAGCAAACATACAACCTTAAGTCTCCATGTTACCAGTAACAGCATACAGCAAACATACACCCTTATGTCACCATGTTACCAGTAACAGTATACAGCTAGCATACACCCTTAAGTCACCATGTTACAAGTAACAGCATACAGCAAACATACAACCTTAAGTCCCCATGTTACCAGTAACAGCATACAGCAAACATACAACCTTAAGTCCCCATGTTACCAGTAACAGCATACAGCTAGCATACACCCTTAAGTCTCCATGTTACAAGTAACAGCATACAGCTAGCATACAACCTTAAGTCTCCATGTTACCAGTAACAGCATACAGCTAGCATACAACCTTTAGTCCCCATGTTACAAGTAACAGCATACAGCTAGCATACAACCTTAAGTCTCCATGTTACCAGTAACAGCATACAGCTAGCATACAACCTTTAGTCCCCATGTTACCAGTAACAGCATACAGCAAGCATACAACCTTTAGTCTCCATGTTACCAGTAACAGCATACAGCAAGCGTACAACTTTTAGTTCCCATGTTACCAGTAACAGCATACAGCAAACATACAACCTTAAGTCTCCATGTTACAAGTAACAGCATACAGCTAGCATACAACCATTAGCCCCATGTTACAAGTAACAGCATACAGCAAGCATACACCCTTAAGTCTCCATGTTACAAGTAACAGCATATAGCTAGCATACAACCTTAAGTCTCCATGTTACCAGTAACAGCATACAGCAAGCATACAACTTTTAGTTCCCATGTTACCAGTAACAGCATACAGCAAACATACAACCTTAAGTCCCATGTTACCAGTAACAGCATACAGCTAGCATACAACCTTAAGTCCCCATGTTACAAGTAACAGCATACAGCAAGCATACAACCTTAAGTCTCCATGTTACCAGTAACAGCATACAGCAAGCATACAACTTTTAGTTCCCATGTTACCAGTAACAGCATACAGCAAGCATACACCCTTAAGTCACCATGTTACCAGTAACAGCATACAGCAAACATACAACCTTAAGTCCCATGTTACCAGTAACAGCATACAGCTAGCATACAACCTTAAGTCTCCATGTTACCATGCAATAACATACAGCTAGCATACAACCTTAAATCCCCATATTACCATGCTATAACAGCATACAGCCTTAAGTCTCCATGTCACAGTAAGGTACTGTAGCATACATGCAATAATACAGCATACAGCCTTAAGAAACAGAGTAGCCTTCATAGAAAATTTCTGATTCATCAATTTTTCATCAACTCCAGCACACAGCTGTCAACTTGAGGAAGTGATATCATTACCTAAGACAACAGATCAAGATCTGACATGAAGATGATCAATTCATGTCTGATTTTGATCCATGTATGTCTATTTGTTTAGAGATTTACTACTGCAAGGAATTTCATGTCTAGGACTATGACATGCAGCAATACCACTGATTCCACCAATTTCCAGTTTGTGACTTTAATCAAAGTTATTCCTGACTGGACAGACATAATATCCTGAGGATGGAGTCTGAAATGTCAGATCATCACACAAAACATATCAAAACGCCCAGGCTTTAAAATTCCTGTAAGGGCCGACCAGTTTATATACCAACACCAAGTAGATAGACAATATTCAATCGTTTGCTGTTTAATATCAAATACATTTCATGAGTATGGCAGATTTTTTCTGTTTTATATTTTCATGAGTGCGTAAATATATAAAAAGAAATCTGTCATACGAGTGAAAAATATTTGATAATAAATGGCAAACCACTGGATTTTCTTTATATTACAAATTGCGACAAAATCACAATGTATTAAAATAATCCTGTATACACCAAACAAGACATCAGTATACATCTAGAATGATCACAAGCAAAAGATCAGTCATAATCTAGATGGTTACAAATAAGAAATCTAGAAACATCTAGCATGATCACAAACAAGAGATCTGTAAACATCTAGAATGATCACAAACAAGAGACCTGTAAACATCTAGAATGATCACAAACAAGAGATCAGTAATCATCTAGAATGATCAGAAGCAAAAGATCTGTCATAATCTAGAATGATTACAAATAAGAGATGTAAATATCTAGAATGATCACAAACTAAAGATCTGTCATCATCCAGAATGATCACCAACAAGAGATCTGTGAACATCTAGGATGATCACAAGCAAGAGATCTGTTAACATCTAGAATGATCACAAACAAGAGATCTGTTAACATCTAGAAAGATCACAAACAAGACATCTGTAAACATCTAGAATGATCACAAACTAAAGATCTGTTAACATCTAGAATGATCACAAACAAGAGATCTGTTAACATCTAGAATTATCACAAACAAGAGATCTGTTAACATATAGAATGATCGCAAACAAGAGATCTGTAAACATCCAGAATGATCACAAACAAGAGATCTGTAAACATCTAGAATGATCACAAACAAGAGACCAATAAACATCTAGAATGATCACAAACAAGAGACCAATAAACATCTAGAATGATCACAAACACAAGATCAGTTAACATCTAGAATGATCACAAACAAGACATATGTAAACATCTAGAATGATCACAAACAAGAGATCTGTAAACATCTAGAATGATCACAAACAAGAGATTTGTAAATATCTAGAATGATCACAAACACGAGATCTGTAAACATCTAGAATGATCACAAACAAGAGATTTGTAAACATCTAGAATGATCACAAACAAGAGACCAATAAACATCCAGAATTATCACAAACAAGAGATCTGTAAACATCTAGAATGATCACAAACAAGAGATCTGTTAACATCTAGAATGATCACAAACAAGAAATCTGTAAACATCTAGAATGACCACAAACAAGAGATCTGTAAACATCTAGAATGATCAAAAACAAGAGATCTGTATACATCTAGAATGATGACAAACAAGAGATCTGTAAACATCTAGAATGATGACAAACAAGAGATCTGTATACATCTAGAATGATCACAAACAAGAGATCTGTAAACATCTAGAATGATCACAAACAAGAGATCTGTTAACATCTAGAATGATCACAAACAAGAGATCTGTTAACATCTTGAATGATCACAAACAAGAGATCTGTAAACATCTAGAATGATCACAAACAAGAGATCTGTTAACATCTAGAATGATCACAAACAAGAGATCTGTTAACATCTAGAATGTTCACAAACAAGAGATCTGTTAACATCTAGAATGATCACAAACAAGAGATCTGTTAACATCTTGAATGATCACAAACAAGAGATCTGTAAACATCTAGAATTATCACAAACAAGAGATCTGTTAACATCTAGAATGATCACAAACAAGAGATCTGTAAACATCCAGAATGATCACAAACTAAAGATCTGTAAACATCCAGAATTATCACAAACAAAGATATGTAAACATCTAGAAAGATCACAAACAAGAGATCTGTGAAAAACATTTGATATTAAATGGAAAACCACTGAATTTTCTTTTTATTACAAATTTTGACAAAATCACATTGTATTAAAATAATCCTTTACACCTAAGAGCGCAAACAAGAGATTTGTAATCATCTAGATTGATCATAAACAAAAGACCTGTAAACATCTAGAATCTTTTTTTTTCTTTTTTTTTTTGTGTGTGCAAGTTTTAGTTTTTCTCATCTTCTCTCTTAATTATACAATGAAAGTCACTAAAATGTTCCCATTTGGGGGGGGGGGGGGGGGGGGGGGGGGGCCACATCAACCATTACACAGTTTATTTCAGGATTGATAAAACACCATGCAGTCAATGTGTCATTGTTTAAAAAAAATTTGTTTTACTCCAATCACATATACAGTTATTAATATATTTGTAAGCTAGCTAGTCCTCAATGGCGGCACATCAACCATTTCAGTAATCACCACTACACAGTTTATTTCAGGATTGATAAAAACACCATGCAGTCAATGTGTCATTGTTTAAAAAAATTTTGTTTTACTCCAATCACATATACAGTTATTAATATATTTGTAAGCTAGCTAGTCCTCAATGGCAGCATCCAAATAATCAAAAGATTAATTTATTAAATCACTGAAGATTCTATCCCAATAGTTGTTATCTGTAAACATTGGAAATGTCACTCATATATCCAGCAAATCAAATCAAATAATATACAAAGCTGTAATTGGAAGAAATCCAACAGGACACCCTCATGACTCCCTGGATCAATGCCATTCCTAAAAAGTATACAGTAGGCAAGGACACTCAATACACCGTATGTTAGGCATGGTAATGATGCCATGTTCATCTTATAAAAACATATTCAGGTCTTTGATAGCGCAAGTTCTCTGATGGTCAGTAGGTCTTTTGAACCATGACAAGACAATTTGACCAGAGGATGTAACAGACAAGGACACTTGATATTGGTCTGGTTATTCTCACCAACACGGAAGGTCACAGATATATGGAAATATCTCTGATGTGATGGATTAGCATGACTTGGCTACAGTTCTATGACTTAACCATGTGTAAGCTGCCATATCAGGATATGAATGTCAAATCTTGGCTTTCTATCAGGGTCAGTTTTACAACATCATATCAGTCAACACCAATGTGTATATAATAAAGATTTTTTTTCAATACTATTCATGTTTGCCAACTCTTTGAGATTTCCATATGGGAGATTGTACTTTTTTGCAAAAAACTTCAAGCCTCGACTTGACAAACTTATACCTTAAAAGATACTGTATATTCTACTAGAAATCAATGAATTTTTTAAATTATGAATAAAACAAAAGCTTCACTGCACTGTTAATTCTTTTCTAGGCTCCAAAATCAGGCTTCTCCTTCCTAAATACAGTATAATTAACAATCATTTAACTAGAAAGTCTGATACACGTCAAACACATATATAGATATTTCTAATGCTAGTAGTGCATTCATTCCATGAGGAAGACTTTTCCATCATCATCAGTTGAATGTATTAAGTGACAGAACCTAGGAGCAGCTTCCCACACTAAGCCTGGTCCTGGCACCACTTTCAGTGTAAAAAAGCTAATATCCTTAATCCCCATAGTATTCTAGATATCCTGTTTCAAAATTCAATTGTTTTCTAATTCAATTTTTTAAACTAAAAAAATGCGTTTTAAAACACTTCCAGGATGATAATGAGATGATGGCAATTACCAAGAGTGTTGGAAATTGAACTATTACACGCAACATCCTGACCCATTTCTCCAATACTTATACTGATATTTACCATTTGTCCCAAAAGGCAGGACTTCAACTACAACAATTCATTAACACAAAATGGCAAGCCCTCCTTCTTTTCCCTTCTGGGAGAGAATATACGATTCGTGTCACACCAGAATTCTCAAGGGGCAACAACCAGCAAATACTGGAGGTTTTTTTTTGGTAGCTCTGACATTACTTACAGTTCATATTATTGGTCTACAAACAGCTATATACTTCCCTTAAGATAGATTTTGACATGACATTGATGATCTGTGTAACTATTGACAGGCTTCATTAGAAAGGTGACCTTTCTTGACAGCAGCTTTTAATAAGGAGGCAACCTCTCTAGACAGGGTTTATCAATTGGGATGTTATTCTCTTGAAAAGTTTTTATAATTGAGCTGTGACCTCTCTAGATAGGTTTTAGTAATTAGGATGCACCTCTCTAGACAGGTTTTAGCTACTGGGGTGTGACCTCTCTAGACAGGTTTTAGGTACTGGTGTGTGACCTCTCTAAACAGGTTTTAGCTACTGGGGTATGACCTCTCTAGACAGGTTTTATCAATAGGGATGTTACCTCTCTAGATAGGTTTTAGTAATTATGATGCAACTCTCGTGACAGGTTTAAGCTACTGGGGTGTGACCTCTCTAGACAGGTTTTAGCTACTGGGGTGTGACCTTTCAAGACAGGTTTTATCAATAGGGAGGCTACCTCTCTAGAGATGTTTAAGTAATTGAGCTGTGACCTCTCAAGACAAGATTAAGTAATTGAGCTTTGACCACTCTTGACAGGTTTTAGGTACTGGGGTATGACCTCTCTAGACAGGTTTTAGCTACTGGGGTATGACCTCTCTAGACAGGTTTTATCAATAGGGATGTTACCTCTCTAGAGAGGTTTTAGTAATTAGGATGCATCTCTCCAGATAGGTTTAAGCTACTGGGGTGTGACCTCTCTAGACAGGTTTTAGCTACTGGGGTGTGACCTCTCAAGACAGGTTTTATCAATAGGGAGGTTACCTCTCTAGAGATGTTTAAGTAATTGAGCTGTGACCTCTCAAGACAAGTTTAATTAATTGAGCTTTGACCACTCTTGGCAGGTTTGAGCTACTAGGGTGTGACCTCTCTAGACAGGTTTTAGCTACTGGGGTATGACCTCTCTAGACAGGTTTTATCAATAGGGATGTTACCTCTCTAGACAGGTTTTAGTAATTAGGATGCAACTCTCTAGACAGGTTTAAGCTACTGGGGTGTGACCTCTCTAGACAGGTTTAAGCTACTGGGGTTTGTCCTCTTTAGACAGGTTTTAGTAATTAGGATGCAACTCTCTAGACAGGTTTAGCTACTGGGGTGTGACCTCTCTAGACAGGTTTTATCAATAGGGATGTTACCTCTCTAGAGAGGTTTTAGTAATTAGGATGCAACTCTCTAGACAGGTTTTAGCTACTGGGGTGTGACCTCTCTAGACAGGTTTTATCAATAGGGATGTTACCTCTCTAGACAGGTTTTAGTAATTAGGATGCAACTCTCTAGACAGGTTTAGCTACTGGGGTGTGACCTCACTAGACAGGTTTTATCAATAGGGATGTTACCTCTCTAGAGATGTTTAAGTAGTTGAGCTGTGACCTCTCAAGACAAGTTAAAGAAATTGAGTTTCAACCTCTCTAGACAGGTTTTAGCTACTGGGATGGGACCTCTCCAGACAGGTGTTTGTAATCTCCATTGTATTACAACATTAAACATATTCCAAATTTTGCTACAGCAATTTTTTCTGTGAAAATTCCTTCCAAACATTGTTTTAAAGAGTAAAATTGTTTTTGACATGCCCTTAAGTAAAATGATGAATTGCCTTTTCACTTTTATTCCAGGTTTGATATATTAGATTTGTCTAAGTGGTTTTGATTTTGAAAAGTCCCCCCTACAGCATTAGGTTGGATAAAGATAAGGTTTTTTGTAAAATACATTTTTTTAACATCCGCAGCAGAGACGATTTCAACCCTCAGATCTCAGTCCATTTCACAAATGCAATTTCTCACAGCAGGTCTGGTAAATGTGAACCCAGTAAGTGTCAAGTCAGATGTTCAATAATTTACATATGTTGAGTTGACAGAAGAGAGAATAGCAGATATTTTTGTCTCCATGGTAACACATTATTTCAGATTCAAATGAAATGAATTGTGACAATTAATTCAATGTTTTGTAAGAAGTAATACGGGGCCATCCTGGTGCCTTAGTATAGGGGATATAAATGTCATTTAGAATGATCTGTGGAATATCTCAAGTGACAGTCAAAGATAATTTCACACAGTGCCTCCATCTTAATTTGGAAAGTTATTGAAGACCTGTACAGGTGTGTAGCTATATCTATCCAGGTTCTCAAGGTCCTTATTCTTCAGCGAGTACCTCAAAACATCACTAAACATTCTAGACCTATGACAGGATTCAAACATTGTTGAACAATATTGAACTCATGACAGAATTCAAATATTGTTGAACAATATCAAATTCATGGCAGGATTAAAACATTGTTGAACAATACTAAACTCATGACAGAATTCAAACATGGTTCAACAATATCAAATACATGGCAAGATTTAAACATTGAACAATAATGAAGTCATGACAGAATTCATATACTGTTGAACAATATCAAATACATGGCAGGATTAAAACATTGTTGAACAATACTAAACTCATGACAGAATTCAAATATTGTTGAACAATATCAAATTCATGGCAGGTTTAAACATTGTTGAACAATACTAAACTCATGACAGAATTCAAATATTGTTGAACAATATCAAATTCATGGCAGGTTTAAACATTGTTGAACAATACTAAACTCATGACAGAATTCAAACATGGTTCAACAATATCAAATACATGGCAAGATTTAAACATCATTGAACAATATTGAAGTCATGACAGAATTCATATACTGTTGAACAATATCAAATTCATGGCAGGATTTAAACATTGAACAATATTGAACTCATGACAGAATTCAAATATTGTTGAACAATATCAAATACATGGCAGGATTAAAACATTGTTGAACAATATTGAACTCATGACAGAATTTCAGGAAAATATAAAGGAAAGTTCTACAAATCATTATGGCAGGACTAAACATCATTGAACAATTTAGACCTCACCATGAAATCTCTTGCCCAGATTCAATGAATATCATAGCAGCATAGACTTAGACAGTCTGATGCTGATTTTAAGTAAGAAGTCTTAGAAACCAACGTCAGGCAACATCAGGATGACCTCAGCGAATAATCACTGAGCTACTGGCACTTAAATTTAAACATCATGAAAAAATATGTGTTGGAATTAAAACCTGGTCTTAAATAAATGCATTGTATTGATTTTTTAATAAGAGACAGATTAAAACAACGACTAAATACAATGAATATTCCACTCCAGACTTCCTAAATTCCCACGGAGAACCTCAAATCGATACCAACATCTCATCAAAATCCAGTAAAGGTATTTTTTACTAAACCTTTGCTGAACATTCCTTGAAAGCAATTACCCTTTCGGGCTCTGAGATTTCTATTTTGGACCAAGATAAGGTTTGGTAGTGTATATGTATTCAAAGTCTAATCTATTACACTGGGAAAATGGTAACATTTGGTAACATACACATGTCTGAATCAGATGATAAAGGACATATGTATAAGGTCACCAACAGAGCAATACCCGAAATTCCTAGAATGAAACCTATAGGATAGAAGGAATTAGGATGTCAACCTGTCTATAAAAGACACGAACTGTAAAACATGTGCAACCTGACACATCAATAAAGAATTTAACTGTCTATACAGAAACCGTTTAAACATTTTATTTTTCACTTTAAAAAATATCACTTCAAATTAATGCATGCACTTGAAAATGGTTGAATTTATATTTCAGGCCTAAGTTTTGTAGAGATTTTTTTTTTAATATTTGCCTATGTGGCTTCCCCTCCTTTGTAACACACAAAATGTCCACTGGAGTCAACCTGTATGTGTCTTAATGTGAACAATTGGCTATATCACTGGAGTTGACCTGTAAGTGTCTTAATGTGTACAATGGACTATTCCACTGGAGTCAACCTGTATGTGTCTTAATGTGTACAATGGACTATTCCACTGGAGTCAACCTGTATGTGTCTTAATGTGTACAATGGACTATTCCACTGGAGTCGACCAGTACATGTCTTAACGTGTACAATGGACTATTCCACTGGAGTCGACCAGTACATGTCTTAACGTGTACAATGGACTATTCCACTGGAGTTGACCAGTACATGTCTTAATGTGTACAATGGACTATTCCACTGGAGTTGACCAGTACATGTCTTAATGTGTACAATGGACTATTCCACTGGAGTCAACCTGTATGTGTCTTAATGTGTACAATGGACTATTCCACTGGAGTCGACCAGTACATGTCTTAACGTGTACAATGGACTATTCCACTGGAGTCAACCTGTATGTGTCTTAACGTGTACAATGGACTATTCCACTGGAGTCGACCTGTAAGTGTCTTAATGTGTACAATGGACTATTCCACTGGAGTCAACCTGTATGTGTCTTAACGTGTACAATGGACTATTCCACTGGAGTTGACCTGTACATGTCTTAATGTGTACAATGGACTATTCCACTGGAGTCGACCAGTACATGTCTTAACGTGTACAATGGACTATTCCACTGGAGTCAACCTGTATGTGTCTTAACGTGTACAATGGACTATTCCACTGGAGTTAACCTGTAAGTGTCTTTATGTGTACAATGGACTATTCCACTGGAGTCGACCAGTACATGTCTTAATGTTTACAATGGACTATTCCACTGGAGTCGACCTGTATGTGTCTTAATGTGAACAATTGGCTATATCACTGGAGTCGACCATTAAGTGTCTTAACGTGTACAATGGACTATTCCACTGGAGTCAACCTGTATGTGTCTTTAACGTGTACAATGGACTATTCCACTGGAGTCAACCTATATGTGTCTTTAACGTGTACAATGGACTATTGCACTGGAGTCGACCAGTAAGTGTCTTAATGTATACAATGGACTATTCCACTGGAGTCGACCTGTACATGTCTTAACGTGTAAAATGGACTATTCCACTGGATTTGACCTGTAAGTGTCTTAATGTGTACAATAGACTATTCCACTGGAGTCAACCTGTATGTGTCTTAATGTGTACAATGGACTATTCCACTGGAGTCAACCTGTACATGTCTTAATGTGTACAATGGACTATTCCACTGGAGTTGACCTGTAAGTGCCTTAATGTGTACAATGGACTATTCCACTGGAGTTGACCTGTAAGTGTCTTAATGTGTACAATGGACTATTCCACTGGAGTTGACCTGTACATGTCTTAATGTGTACAATGGACTATTCCATTGGAGTCTACGTGTATGTGTCTTAATGTGTACAATGGACTATTCCACTGGAGTCACCTGTAAGCATCTAATTGTGTTTAGTACAACACAATATTTCACTGGTGCAAAACTGCAGTTAATGAAATTGTTTAACTAATGGTTCACAGGGGACACCTGTGCACTTTCTAATTGGTTAGTTTACATCGGTTTCTGTCACTGGGGCGCACCTACACAAGCTTTAATTCATTCGCATACAGAATATTTTCAAGTAAAGACGCCTATACATACTAGCTGAATTTGATATTTAGGCCTGGTAAAGACACCATTGAGACTGTTAACTTCTGTCAAAACTTGATTTAGAAGCTGTGGAATAAAACATTATGTTCATGAAGTAGATAAAGGACAAAAAAATACATATATAACGGAGAACATTGCTGCCAGAAAACACACAGCTAATCTGGTTAGAGGGTCAAAGGCTGACGTGAAATATCTGTCCTTTTATTAAGTTTAAGTCAGGTTTATAATTAAATCACCTCTTCATTAGAGAGTTCCCACAAATCTTACAGACAACTATTGAATTGTTTAATTCTAGCAACTGGAAGTTTCACTCCAACAGAATACATAATCGTAACACATCCAAGGATTTCACATCGATCTACAGGATAACAAGATAAAATTTGCTATTATGTGACATATTGCTCTTTTGGAAAAATCTCAATATATAAACAAAGCAATCTTAACAGACAAAAATAATTCAAAATACAATCATTTTACCTGCAGGAATCAAATATTTTAGCAATTCCAATAATGAAAGTTTTATCAATCTTTAACTAATGTATTATCCAAATCACCATTCGTCAGAAAAACAATGTTTAATCTGGAACATAGTTTAATTAGGATTGCATGAAAGGGGTTTAACTCCTGGTGAAAAATAAATTGCAAGTGCTCAGGTGCCTTAGATACAACACATTAGTGTCAAAAAGTCATATATTTTGATTGAGACCTTGAATTGATTGACCTTGATTGACCTTGGATATGGGTCAAGGTCATTGCTCTTTTTAAACTTTGCCGACATCATTCCAGTAACTTTCCAGTCAAACATCTTGATTCTTTCCCATTATATCAATCAGAAGAATTTATTTGAGGGCGACCCCTGTGACCTTGCATATGGATCAAGGTGTTTTATTTTTGGAGGTATCATCTCGGGAAACAACGGGCCATACAGTGTATACCTTCTTTTTGTAAATCAGAAGAAACATTTGAATGTTTTAACAACTTTGACCTCTGTGACTTTGAATATGGTGTGTCAAGGTCATTTGCTTTTGCAATCTTTGTGGGGCTCTATCCCAGGAATCTACCAGGCAAATATTGTAATTTTTTTCAAGAAGTTGTTTCAAGGATAAAATTGATACAGGATTGGCGCTGGACACAGCACAATGGCATAAGCTACTTTTGGGCTAGGCGAGCTAAAAGCCTTCTTCATGTGAAAATATTTTATTGAAGATAACATGTAAAAGACTCACTGAATAATATTTGAACTTCTGTCAAGTCATCAAATTTTATTACGACACATGAACATATTTCTTAAATCATTTTGCTTGAAATCTCACCCAGAAATAAGACAGACACTTTCATTGATTTCAGAGCCTGTCAAAAGTGTTTTACAAGCATTTAATCAATATCTCTTGTAATCTCATAAGATTTGCCATGAAATATGGAAAAAATTCTCTCATTTTACTTCCAGGCTTCTAATGTGTTTCTGGCAGTTTCATTAGAATGATAGTTTAGATAGAACAAAAAAAACACTGGGATTTGTTTACTAAGAATCAATTTATATATAATATGCATAAAATAGTTACTTCCACCTTCCCTAACAAAGGATCTGCATTTTGTAAGATAGATTTATAATTTCTGGATAATATTGTCATCGAGAGTTGTTTTAAAATGAGGTTTCACTGCATATAATATTTTAGTTTTTAGTTTTACACTCTTTGGTGAACAAAAATAAAAAATCAGAAAATTTGCATTTTGACAGAATTTAAAGTAAAATGTGGAGGACAAAATCAAACAGAGGCAGCCATTTTGTTGTGCCATTTTCCATTCCTGATGTTACGTTGCAGCACTGTCCATATTATGACATCACAATCACAGACCTGCCAACCTTTCAAATTCAAAAATAGTAATTTGGCCCATTTTTGAGCAAAAAAAGAGTAATTCTTAACAATTCTTGCCAAATCTATTGCATCAAAAAGAGTAATTTGCTACTATTTCGAGAGAAAAAAGAGTAACGACCACCACAAAATAGTAAAGATTACTATAAAATAGTAGTAGTTGGCAGGTCTGCAATCATTATCTGACTAGCACAGCCAACGAGAATGCTCCAAAGTAGATTACAGTAGTGACATATGCAAAAAATATTGAACGGGACAACTGGCCAATTATGTGTTCAAATACATTATGTATCCAGCAATTTACTACAAATTTTTGTGAATATACTGCCAAAAAGACAGAAGCCAGCAGGGAAAATGGTCAAGTATCATGTCCTAGATCCAGTTTCTTTAAAATCTCCTCAGAGAGAAGAAAATCCCTGATTACCCAGAAATTCCACTTAGTCAATTCATATATACTGGCAGAGATGTAAAACAAGTTATACAGTGTGAAATCTGCCAAAATATCGATGGTGAAAAAAATCCCAACTGAACAGTATCAATATAAAGACATTTGTTGGTTTTATTGTAACAGAGCGTTATGTAATCTGTATACAGCCTTCCAGTTACCGTGTCAGATGCTTATATCCTTAAATGTAATAGCATGTCTGGTGAAGCTATCTCACTCCTTCAACTGTGTCAAAACCCATTATAGGTCTCAATAACCACTAGCTTTATGATCCAAACTGCTCATAGAGTATTGTAAATGCTCTCAGGGTATAGCCAGTGTCTAAATTGAAAACCTCCTCATGGTGGGGTATATGTCAAAACTTTGAGTCACGGAACCAGAAGGTGACTAAAATGTAAGGCTGTAACTAATTTCCTAGAGATAGCCATGGCAACTTGGACAGTTTCAGAGAAAATCAGGTTCATTTGTCTATTCCCTGTAGATCTAACAGTGGTTTTCATTGGTCCATGAATCTTAAAGTATTTTTTCAAGAACATTACCCATAATAATTAACCTCTAGCTCATTTAGCAATATAGTCCAGTAGCTCACATTGGATAATCAGACAGCAAAATCCAAAACTCTCATTGGAAAATCAGCAAAATCTTTAACTCTAATTGGATAAACAGAGAGCAAAATCTGTAACTCTCATTGGATAATCAGACAGCAAAATCTGTAACTCTCATTGGATAGTTAGACAGCAAAATCTGTAACTCTCATTAGATAATAAGGCACCAAAATCCAAAAATCTTATTGGATAATCAGTTTATCCAAAATATACTCTTATTGAGTCATCATTCTTTTTAATTTTAGTCAAAGAAAATGAAATCAAAATGAAAGTGTATAATTGCATCTCATCAGCAGAGGCGACTGTTTGTAGATCTGAGAATCAGACACAAGTCTCCTATTGAATGACACGCTGGCTATATCAGCCGGAAAAAAAAAAAATCCTCTAATTGCTCAGCCTAATACCAGGCTTTATCCAACAAAACATATACAAATTCATGTCCTGTACATTCTGGCTTCATACAGGATGTCATGCATTTAATGAAACTTCCTATTGACCCTGACAATCTGGGATGTATTTAAAAGGGAGAAAGGAACCACTAAATATTGAGCCAAGTCTGAGAAAAGCAAAATTTGTACTTTAAAAAATCAATTCTGATGCTCCTCAGTGCCTTTGGTGGATAAAGAGAATGTGTCGACCACAGTTTACCATTATGGTAGCGGGAATCAGACCGGTGCCGTGGTGATGATATCTACATCAGCTGAAGATGACATGAGATTCTCTTTAGCCTTGTTTAGTGAACTAGACAGCCTCTATTAAACTCTATTCACAAGTAAATTGTGTCATGTATAGACAGGTCATCTACATCATCAACTCAAAGTGATATTATTGATCTGCAGTTGTATCTAATCCAGTCGTATGAATAGAGAAGTTGTGTTATCAGTAGAGGATAGCGGATACAATCAATTAACTTGCTCAAATAGACATGCTTTTATCAACCCATAGATGGTGCATACCAACACATGCTAGGGACCATTGAAGAATGTTGCTTGACAACCATAGATGCCATATCCTAGCCACATTGTATCATCCATAGATGGTACATACCAACACATGCTAGGAACCATTGGAAGATGTCTGGCACAGTCTTTCATTAACATCAAAACAATAGGCCCTGCCCTTCTGGCCCCAGGGGCCACACCAGCCTAATTTATATAAAATATGACCACCCTCCCCCAATGATGTTTCACACAATATCTGGTTGAAATCCACCAAAGGGTTAAGGAGGAGTAGGATTTTATAGCAAAATTTCATCAAAGTTCCCCTTTTGGGGCCCCGCCCCTCAGGCCCCAGGGGCCACACCAGCCTCATTTATATAAAATATGACCACCCTCCCCCAATGATGTTTCACACAATATCTGGTTGAAATCCACCAAAGGGTTAAGGAGGAGTAGGATTTTATAGCAAAATTTCATCAAAGTTCCCCATTTGGGGCCCCACCCCTCAGGCCCCAGGGGTCACACTAGCCTCATTTATATAAAATATGACCGCCCTCCCCAAATGATGTTTCACAACATATCTGGTTGAAATCCACTAAAGGGTTAAGGAGGAGTAGGATTTTATAGCAAAATTTCATCAAAGTTCCCCATTTGGGGCCCCACCCCTCAGGCCCCAGGGGTCACACTAGCCTCATTTATATACAATATGACCGCCCTCCCCAAATGATGTTTCACAACATATCTGGTTGAAATCCACTAAAGGGTTAAGGAGGAGTAGGATTTTATAGCAAAATTTCATCAAAGTTCCCCATTTGGGGCCCCGCCCCTCAGGCCCTAGGGGTCACACCAGCCTCATTTATATAAAATATGATCACCCTCCCCAAATGATGTTTCACACAATATCTGGTTGAAATCCACCAAAGGGTTAAGGAGGAGTAGGAATTTATAGCAAAATTTCATCAAAGTTCCCCTTTTGGGGCCCCGCCCCTCAGGCCCCAGGGGTCACACCAACTTCATTTATATAAAATATGACCGCCCTCCCCCAATGATGTTTCCAACCAAATTTAGTTGTAATCCACCCAAGGGTAAAGGAGGAGTAGGATTTTATAGCAATATTCACCTAAGTTCCCTTTTCGGCGCCCCGCCCTTCTGGCCCCAGGGGTCAGACCAGCCTCATTTATATAAAATATGATTGCCCTCCCCCAATGATGCTTCAAACCAAATTTGGAAGTAATCCACCCAAGCGTTAAGGAGGAGTAGCGTTTTGAAAGAAAAAGTTTACGGACGGCGCACGGCGCACGGCGGACGGCGCACGGCGGACGACGACGGACGAAGCACGATGACTATAGGTCATCCTGACCCTTTGGGTCAGATGACCTAAAAAGGGAATTCAGGAAACAATATGGGTCAAGCTGGGATGGTGGGAGACAGAAGGAATATGGAGATGGGAGGAGAAAGGGAACTTGAGGGACAGAAAGAGTATGGAGAAGGAGGAGAAAGAGAACTTGAGGGACAGAAGGAGTATGGAAGGAGAATGGAGGAGAAAAGTAACTCAGTAGAGAGAAGGGGTCCACCAATTGAGGGGGAGGGTTAAACTGGGTGAGAGGATAAATCTAAATCTTATGAGAATTCTATAATGATGATGAAGTAATACTTGGGGAGAGGGTGGGGACCGGAGGAAGAGGGACTGAGATAGGAAATAAAGGGGAGACAAGTGGACAAAGAGTAGACTGTAGGAAGGGAAGAGATGAGAGGAATGGAAAACAATCCATGACAGTAGGACATCTGTCCCATTACAGTTGTTAGAAGACACTACCTCACTAACCATTTAACATTCTGACCACAATTAGAATTCAAACAGCAAATGGATCTTATAGTTCCACTCGGAGTCCATTCTGGACAAGGAGCCAAATAGAGGAGGTTTAAGTGCCAACCCAAGAGACATCCACTAATGTAATCTCACAGTTCTAACCAAAATAGTACAGTGTAGAAGGCACAAATCACAGTAATATCTATCACTGTCTATCTCCACTCACCTTCCTACTCCTTTGGGTATCCCATCTCTTGTTAAACAAACTGCCATCCATTTCTATACTTAATGTGCTATTACGTTCTTTTGGCAAGTACAAGTCTGCAGACAACTATCAAAGGGGGAGAAATTTCAAAACAGAAAGTGGTTCTTGTACCTTCAATGTTGTCCTATTATTATCCTCCAGGTCCACTTACACTCCCTCCCCTTTACGTACCTCCCCCCCCCCCCCCCCCCCCCCTCTCTCCAATTAAACATACTGGTCAAACCATACCACCTTCATAACTGCAGCAGACATCATACTTTTAATCACATAAAATTTTATATAACCAGAAGATTTCTTTCCAATTTGAAGGGAGATTGAGTTTCTGGTAGGGTTTTTCATTGCATGTGTCTATTTTTTTCAAAATTAGCAGTGTTAATATTTGCTTCTTCAGAGAAATACAAAATTTATTTATTATCATAATTAATGTGAAATTGACCCTAGAAAGGAAAAACTATCCGTCAGTCTGAATTTTGTATTATCAAATCCAGCTACAGTGTGATTCTAAAATTTTTACTGAAGATTTAAATTTTGCTGGTAAAACATAAGATGTCTCCATACAAACCAGACAGATGCATGACAAGTATAATAATGATTCATCATTTTATTTAGGATGGAGCCATTCAACTCTACACCTAAGCTTCCCAATATGTACACCTCCATCTTCAGCTACTTAATTATCTCCCTAATAAAACATTCAGCATGAAATTGATATCAACAGTATAGAAACTGGACACCATGTGAAATTGATTACAATGTACATTGTCATTGAAATCTGACATACATACATGTTGATTTTTTACAGGTATTGTAATTTGTGATCTGGATCATGAGCAAGTGTCAGGAGAGTTGACAATAAAAAACTATCACTAAACAGATATACATATGTATCTGATCGAAATCTGTCACCGACATGTTGATGTGAGATGCATCAAATTAATGAAATTATGTAAATCCCAGTCGATTTGCAGTCAGTTACACCACATGGAAAGATTTACAAGATAATATTTACATCAATGGCCAGTGATATTTTGACTGATTATTGTCAGTCTGACACGGGAATTAGGTAAATAGCACTATACAGTACAAACAGATGAGCTGCCATGTTAGGCCCACTAATTAGATTAATGTATTGGCATCGCAAGAATCTAGATTGGCAACTGACCTTACAAACATCACAGGTTAGCTGATGTTGACAGGAGATAAAAATCAAGTCAAATCAAGATTTAAACCCAGAACCTCGTGTACTTGTGGAACACTGATACTCAACTAACTGGGTCATGCATTGAACTACGGTGTCAAAATCATCAGAATTTCAGTTATATGTCTGAAGGCATCAGAACTAATGTGTCAAAGGCATCAGAACTAATGTGTTCGAGGCATCAGAACTAATGTGTCTAAGGCATCAGAACTAATGTGTTCAAGGCATCAGAACTAATGTGTTCAAGGCATCAGAACTAATGTGTCCAAGGCATCAAAACTAATGTGTCTAAGGCATCAGAACTAATGTGTTTGAGGCATCAGAACTAATGTGTCCACGGCATCATAACTAATGTGTTCAAGGCATCAGAACTAATGTGTTCAAGGCATCAGAACTGATGAGTTCAAGGCATCAGAACTAATGTGTCCACGGCATCATAACTAATGTGTTCAAGGCATCAGAACTGATGAGTTCAAGGCATCAGAACTAATGTGTTCAAGGCATCAGAACTAATGTATCAATGGCATCAGAACTAATGTGTTAAAGGCATCAGAACTGATGTGTTCAAATCATCAGAACTAACAAGTTCAAGGCATCAGAACTAATGTGTTCAAGGCATCAGAACTACTGTGTTCAAGTCATCAGAACTAATATGTTCAATGCATCAGAAAAAATGTGTTCAAGGCATCAAAACTAATATTTTCAAAGCATCAGAACTAACAAGTTCAAGGCATCAGAACTAGTGTGCAATTTTGTATCAAATTTGTGTTGGAATATAATATTACTATGGATACAATTTTTGTAGTTCTTATCATAAAGATAATAATTTAACAATTCATAATCAATACTAAATGAAACTTAAGATGTTATTGAAGTTATTGTCTAAGGTTCGTGAGACCATGAAAAGAAATTGAATATATATGCAATGAAGCTTAGCATCAATATACACAAATTGTATATCTAGCAACAATGATAGAGAATTAGGCTTCTTGATTGAAAGAACATTTTTAAAAGGAAAAATAAAAGTGTTCCCTTCTATAAATAGTGAGGATGATGCTACCAATGACCAAGGTCTAAAATCAGATGGCATTGGGCACACTAGGCTTTGTTACAGATCCTTATCTACAGACAAGACTTAAATATTCAATCCTTATACCGAAATTAGCATGGAGATTTAAATTCAGCTCCAAATGGATTTGACAAATCCTTATTTTCATGCTTTTAATGGGGGTCAATATCCACTCTGAACACATGGACTGAAAATTGTACGCTGTATTTCTATATACTTTGTGAAAGGTCATCCAAAGGTGAATTTTCTACTAAACAATTAGTTATCTGCTCTTATAGCCCCCTATATGTGTAAAAAGATTAAGACTTAATTCATACAGCCGTTCTTCCTGTGATGCAATCTCAAAGTAATGAGAAATATGGACTCGAGACGGCCACCATCCCATATGACTAATGAAATAAATGTGATAAAATGTTTTATTGTGTGTTACAAAAGGGGTTCAACATACGGTTCTGCTACCAGTACAACCTTTTGTCCGCACTGCATAGATCAGATCTCTGAGTGGCAGGTTACTGTATTATACTTGTCAGCCTCATTATGAGTCATCGTGGAAGGTAAATCTCATCAGCAGCCGAATCCAAGCTAATGACAATCCTATTAATGGCTAAGTTAAGTGAAACAAAACTTGCATGCTCTCACAGGGAGTACCTGCAGACAGGGCCTGCACAGTGAGGGCCTGTTTGTGGGTCTGGCCGTCAAACTGTGGACCTACAGCGACGGCCCTGTAGTGAGGGCCTGATCATCACATTGAAGGCCTGGCTGTCACAGTGAGGGCCTGTTTGTGGGTCTGGCTGTCACAGTGAGGGCCTGTTTGTGGGTCTGGCCGTCACACTGTGGACCTACAGCGAAGGCCCTGTAGTGAGGGCCTGATCATCACATTGAAGGCCAGGCTGTCACAGTGAGGGCCTGTTTGTGGGTCTGGCTGTCACACTGTGGACCTACAGCGAAGGCCCTGTAGTGAGGGCCTGATCATCGCATTGAAGGCAGTCACAGTGAGGGCCTTGTTGTCGCAGTGACGGCCTGCCTGTCGCAGGAGGGCCTGGCAGTCACAGTGAGGGCCTGGTTGTCGCAGTGACGGCCTGGCTGTTGCAGGGAGGGCCTGGCTGTCGCAGTGATGGCCTGGTTGTCGTAGTGACAGCCTGACCGGCTGTTGCAATGAGGGCCTGGCAGTCACAGTGAGGGCCTGGCTGTCACAGTGATGGCCTGGCTGTCGAAGGGAGGGCTTGGTCGTCGCATTGAAGGCCTGCAGTGATGACTTGCAATGAGGGCCTGGCAGTCACAGTGAGGGCCTGGTTGTTGCAGTGATGGCCTGGCAGTCACAGTGAGGGCAGACCCCCCCCCCCCCCAACCAGGGAAAAATTTCAAATTGTCAGGAACCCTCTATTAGTTTTCAGCTTGATATCGCCATTCTGTTATATAGTTTAACACAAATATAGAATCACATCAGCACAGTGGTTGGTGTTTATGTGAAAGATTTCCACTTAAAACAATAGACATGTACAATTAAAACATTTATGATATTGCAACAGGTATGTAATGATACCACCGTTAATTCTATTAAT
This sequence comes from Pecten maximus, assembly GCF_902652985.1. Taxonomy (NCBI): domain Eukaryota; kingdom Metazoa; phylum Mollusca; class Bivalvia; order Pectinida; family Pectinidae; genus Pecten; species Pecten maximus. Next base: position 19,704,759 of record NC_047018.1, read on the forward strand.
ACCTGATGTCCCGTGTCAACACACCGTAGTGTGATCTATACTGGAGTCCCAGTCAGAGGCAGTGACACCGGTGTGAAACACATGTAAAAAATATGTCAGGGGCAACAGGTGACAATTTTTTCACAAATAGATAGGATTAATTCTATGATTATGAATAGTCCGGGATAAATTACTGTTTGAGGAATATGGGGCATTGGAGGAATAACGGTTTGACTAATCAGGGGATATTTTATGCATAGAATGTACGATCTTGCATGTTCGAGGTCAAACGAAATGTTCAGCGAATGAGACGCATTTGAATAAACCGTTCAAGTAAGTGGGGTTTTACTGTAGTTGAAACAAACAGGAAGAAACTTATTTAAAATATAACTGAATATATAGTATAAAACTGATCAAAATAAATTAATATGCCTCATGGGCAAATTGGCAACCACTAACTATAGGTATGTCCTAGCTTGCATGGTTGGTTTAATTTGATAACCAAGTCTTTACTTTTCATAGTTACAAATTATTATTTTCAACAGTTGGTATATATAGATATGAAACAAAGCTTCACCAAAGGCAGTTTAATATCATTGTCATCTAGTGAATTTCATAAAAGTTGAAATACAGACATATTAAAGTTGTACACATCTGCCAATTAATTCTAGAATTTTTTAATTTGTTAAAGGGGCGGTAAGGTTAAATGAGCTCATATCAGACAGCTGGTATCAGGTCAAACATTACAACAGCTGGAGGATGAGATCAAAGTCTGATAATTAACCTTTAGGTATTTAGTTTAATTTGATATCAACAACAGCAAATTGGAATGGTGATATACTGTCGATGAAAGCCTGCAGACATAGTTATAATACAGCTTAGAAGCAATACAAACACAAAATTTGATAAAAAGCCGTATATTCAACTGTCCAAAATCCAGACACTTATATATTTTCCATCAACATCTTGAATATGCTATTATGCGAGCTATCTTGAAGCAAAAGTTTACACAAAAACGGCAAGGATCAGTGACCTCATAATGCACCTTACAAATGCTCAGGGGATAAGCAAGTGTCATCAAACATGTATACACAATATATAATCTTTTAGCTACAAGTACAAGCAGTAAAAATGGTACTTCAGAACGTCAGAGTACAGAATGTTCATTAACAATATCAATGTGGTGGGTCATCGCCACTGACACGGGCAGGCGTACTTTCATCCGGGAACAAATTGAGAGATGGCACTAGACCCGATCAGGCAGAAATCTTTGATTGTCAATCCATCTAGCCAGCCAACCAACATCAGGTCTCTCTCTTCAGATAAATATATCAACACGGTAGACATAGTCATGTCTTCATCCAACACCACGGAGACATACCTGTTTAATTATCATGATAAAAGACAGACCAGCACAAGACATATTTCTAATTGAAAAGAAAGCATTAATGAAAGCTGCTGTATGTTACAGATGGACGTATGGCTATTAATAGTTAGCTAACGTTCTATATTCCATAAGATACAAGTAATTACCTGTAGAACCTTTGGTGATTGCCCTGGACAGTTTAATGTCAACTACAGATTGCTTTTTATGGTCTGATCAGATAATTTGCATATTTGCTGAGGATTTTAACACAGTGACCTAATAAAAGTTAATGATGGCACCTTTGATGGTTAACAAGATTTACCTGAAGAAGATTATTTTAGATTGTAATTATTTGACCCCTGATCTTGAAATGACCTACCAGAATACAAGAAGTTAAGATGTGTTCTGCATATTTGATGGAGTGATGTGTATATTTCAGAATTCTTTGCTTGTAAACTGTAGTCTACTGACCCTATACTATAGTCTACTGACCCTGAGATACTGTAGTCTACTGACCCCGAGATACTGTAGTCTTAACTGACCCTGAGATACTGTAGTCTACTGACCCTGAGGTACTGTAGTCTACTGACCCTGAGATACTGTAGTCTACTGACTCTGAGATACTGTAGTCTACTGACCCCGAGATACTGTAGTCTACTGACCCCGAGATACTGTAGTCTACTGACCCCGAGATACTGTAGTCTACTGACCCTGAGATACTGTAGTCTACTGACCCTGAGATACTGTAGTCTACTGACCCTGAGATACTGTAGTCTACTGACCCTGAGATACTGTAGTCTACTGACCCTGAGATACTGTAGTCTACTGACCCTGAGATACTGTAGTCTACTGACCCGAGATACTGTAGTCTACTGACCCTGAGATACTGTAGTCTACTGACCCTGAGATACTGTAGTCTACTGACCCTGAGATACTGTAGTCTACTGACCCTGAGGTACTGTAGTCTACTGACCCTGAGATACTGTAGTCTACTGACCCTGAGATACTGTAGTCTACTGACCCTGAGATACTGTAGTCTACTGACCCTGAGATACTGTAGTCTACTGACCCTGAGATACTGTAGTCTACTGACCCTGAGATACTGTAGTCTACTGACCCTGAGATACTGTAGTCTACTGACCCCGAGATACTGTACCCTGAGATACTGTAGTCTACTGACCCTGATATACTGTAGTCTACTGACCCTGAGATACTGTAGTCTACTGACCCTGAGATACTGTAGTCTACTGACCCCGAGATACTGTAGTCTACTGACCCCGAGATACTGTAGTCTACTGACCCCGAGATACTGTAGTCTACTGACCCCGAGATACTGTAGTCTACTGACCCTGAGATACTGTAGTCTACTGACCCTGAGATACTGTAGTCTACTGACCCTGAGATACTGTAGTCTACTGACCCTGAGATACTGTAGTCTACTGACCCTGAGATACTGTAGTCTACTGACCCCGAGATACTGTAGTCTACTGACCCCGAGATACTGTAGTCTACTGACCCCGAGATACTGTAGTCTACTGACCCCGAGATACTGTAGTCTACTGACCCCGAGATACTGTAGTCTACTGACCCCGAGATACTGTAGTCTACTGACCCTGAGATACTGTAGTCTACTGACCCCGAGATACTGTAGTCTACTGACCCCGAGATACTGTAGTCTACTGACCCTGAGATACTGTAGTCTACTGACCCTGAGATACTGTAGTCTACTGACCCTGAGATACTGTAGTCTACTGACCCTGAGATACTGTAGTCTACTGACCCCGAGATACTGTAGTCTACTGACCCTGAGATACTGTAGTCTACTGACCCTGAGATACTGTAGTCTACTGACCCCGAGATACTGTAGTCTACTGATCCTGAGATACTGTAGTCTACTGACCATGAGATACTGTAGTCTACTGACCCTGAGATACTGTAGTCTACTGACCCCGAGATACTGTAGTCTACTGATCCTGAGATACTGTAGTCTACTGACCATGAGATACTGTAGTCTACTGACCCGGAGATACTGTAGTCTACTGACCCTGAGATACTGTAGTCTACTGACCCCGAGATACTGTAGTCTACTGACCCTATACTGTAGTCTACTGACCCTGAGATACTGTAGTCTACTGACCCTGATATACTGTAGTCTACTAACCCTGAGATACTGTAGTCTACTGACCCTGAGGTACTGTAGTCTACTGACCCTGAGATACTGTAGTCTACTGACCCTGAGATACTGTAGTCTACTGACCCTGAGATACTGTAGTCTACTGACCCTGAGATACTGTAGTCTACTGACCCCGAGATACTGTATCTACTGACCCTGAGATACTGTAGTCTACTGACCCCGAGATACTGTAGTCTACTGACCCTGAGATTCTGTAGTCTACTGACCCTATACTGTAGTCTACTGACCCTGAGATACTGTAGTCTACTGACCCTGAGATACTGTAGTCTACTGACCCTGAGATACTGTAGTCTACTGACCCTGAGATACTGTAGTCTACTGACCCTGAGATACTGTAGTCTACTGACCCTGAGATACTGTAGTCTACTGACCCTGAGATACTGTAGTCTACTGACCCTGAGATACTATAGTCTACTGACCCCGAGATACTGTAGTCTACTGACCCCGAGATACTGTAGTCTACTGACCCCGAGATCTGTAGTCTACTGACCCTGAGGTACTGTAGTCTACTGACCCTGAGATACTGTAGTCTACTGACCCTGAGATACTGTAGTCTACTGACCCTGAGGTACTGTAGTCTACTGACCCTGAGATACTGTAGTCTACTGACCCTGAGATACTGTAGTCTACTGACCCTGAGATACTGTAGTCTACTGACCCTGAGATACTGTAGTCTACTGACCCCGAGATACTGTAGTCTACTGACCCTGAGGTACTGTAGTCTACTGACCCTGAGATACTGTAGTCTACTGACCCTGAGATACTGTAGTCTACTAACTACAATTCAGACAAAAGTTACTTCATATATTTAGGACTATATTGTTAGCCCAGATGGAAGTACATTAGGAACCATATGTTTGGGAGGATTGAGTACCCAGAAAAACTCATGTGGTCTCCGATGTTACCACTTTGCCACCCGACAACCTATGGGAAAATTAGAATCCTGATGGAAAAAGTTGTGGTACTGCAGGTATGGTTCTATTGTCTCTACAGCATTCTACTTCAACATGGCTACATGGCTGTTACTACCACAGACTAAAGCTATCAAGGTGTATTAATCGTAGAGCTTTTAAATTGCCTCATATTTGATAAAGTTTATACCCAATACAATATTGCAATCAAAGAGCCCCAATCAGAGTAGTAGACCAAAGCCATAGCCAGACCAATTTGAATAAACATCAGAAATTGTAATTTTAGACAAATTCTAATAATAAACAATGAATATTGATGTAGTCTTGAACATGAAAACAAATAACTATATTGTGATAACTAGACTTCAGATCACCTTTAAACCAGGTGTATTGTACCTGTTTATTACCAAACAATTTAAGGTGTATTGTACCTGTTAATTACCAAAAAAGGTGTATTGTACCTGTTAATTAACAAACAAGGTGAATTGTACCTGTTAATTACCAAACAAGGTGTATTGTACCTGTTAATTACCAAGCAAGGCGTATTGTACCTGTCAATTACCAAACAAGGTGTCTTGAACCTGTTAATTAACAAACAAGGTGTATTGTACCTGTTAATTAACAAACAAGGTGTATTGTACCTGTTAATTACCAAACAAGGTGTATTGTACCTGTTAATTACCAAGCAAGGCGTATTGTACCTGTCAATTACCAAACAAGGTGTATTGTACCTGTTAATTAACAAACAAGGTGTCTTGAACCTGTTAATTAACAAACAAGGTGTATTGTACCTGTTAATTACCAAACAAGGTGTATTGTACCTGTTAATTAACAAACAAGGTGTCTTGAACCTGTTAATTAACAAACAAGGTGTATTGTACCTGTTAATTACCAAACAAGGTGTATTGTACCTGTTAATTAACAAACAAGGTGTCTTGAACCTGTTAATTAACAAACAAGGTGTATTGTACCTGTTAATTACCAAACAAGGTGTATTGTACCTGTTAATTACCAAACAAGGTGTATTGTACCTGTTAATTAACAAACAAGGTGTATTGTACCTGTTAATTACCAAACAAGGTGTATTGTACCTGTTAATTAACAAACAAGGTGTATTGTACCTGTTAATTACCAAACAAGGCATATTTTGCTGTTAATCACCATACAACCATCAAGCATTCCGAATATCCCGTTCTTTTGAAAAACAAGAGGCCCACATGCTTTAAGGTCATCTGAATACAAACTTAAGACTATCAGCAGGAGAATGATAAATTTAACATAGTACTCACACCACCCTCAGTAAAATCCCAAATTCTTTGACCCAAGGGGTAAAATGAACTGTCATTGTTTTGAAAGTAATTGCCCCTATTGAAGTGACTGCCCCTACCATATTTCAATTTCAATCCAAATTTGATTGAAACAGCTAATTAAGTAATTTACCTTTGAGACCCCACCTTTCTGTCCCTAGAGGTCAAACTAGCTTTATATAAAATATGGTTGCCCTTCTTCACCAATGACAGAGAGGGGCCTGTTTCCTGATACCCATTGAATTCATTCAATAAGTCTTTGTGAAATCAGAAATAAAACAAGTGCAATCAATGATTGCGAAAGCTCACCGGCGGCAGCAATCACACTATGCATTCATTTTTTATGTATGTATAGGCATTTCATTTTGAAATTGTATGTCACATAATATCGCTCCTAGACCTCTAATGGATGTATAAACCAAATAAGAAGGGTGTGGACTTACAAGCTTTTCAAAACTAACCCCCAAGATCTTTAAAGTGAGTTTTTGTGTCAAAAAAAGTAAGTCCACTAAATAGTAAAATGCCAAAATGCCAATTTTTTTCTGCATGATTTGCCACAGCATCACTCCTGGATCTCTAATGAATGTATAAACCAAACAAGAAGGGCATGAGGTGTATACTTTTGGATTTACAAGCTTTCCTAAAACTTACTCCAAAAACTGTAAAGTTTTGGGGTGGGACGCTGACGCCGGGGTGACAGCATTAGCTCTCGGTTACTCGTAACCGGTGAGCTAATGATGTTTTAGATCAAAGGTATTCAAGGGATCAAACATAACACATTTATATAAATCATGATTGCCTTCCCCAAATGATGTTTCAGACCTCAAATGATTGAGATTTGGTGCTGAGGAGTGTTTGAGAGTAAAAGTTTATACCCGTATGAGATGGTGGACAACGGTGGATCATTAGACAAGCTTGATAGCTATAGGCCATCCTGACCTAAAGCCAAATTCTTTGACCCAAGGGGTAAAATGAACTGTCATTGTGATTGTCTATTTCAATTTCAAAGTCAGATGACCTAACACAATGCAAATAAATAAACAAGGCATCGCAAACGATACAAATCCCCTCGCGTCCATTCAAAAATGAAGTCGCAACAACGCTGACAAAGATTTTCTATAAATAGTAACGGTGACATTGGCCTTGACCTTGACGCCCTAAAACACGAACTCATTCGAGGTATTCCCATGCTGGACCCATATATGAAGTTTGGTCAGGATCCGTTCAGAAATGAAGTCGCAAGAGTGCTGACAAAGATTTTCTATAAATTTCGTCGCGAGGGGATAACAAGCATATCTTGTTAGTCCCAACCTTCTGACAGTTTACTGTGTGATCAAGATGGCTTTAATTACCAAGAAAAATTTTGTGACCTTTTATAAGGTCATTTAGACATGACTGCATATCTTTGTCTTTGGGACTTTGTACTGACAGTTAAAAATCCATGTTTAATGTTTTAACCCTATCATAGAGAGAATTACTTTTATTTCTTTTAGTTTTTTGGAGGAAAAAATCTATTTAATTTTTCTGGAGGTTAGGGTTAAGGTGTTATTTTCTACACAAAATTGAATTGGCCTTATATTGGAAGTTCATAAATAATTCAAAACAATATATCAATACTTTGTTTCCTATTCATTTATTCTTAAATATGTAAATAGCTGTTGATTGAATTCAAAATATCTGTCATATTCAAAAGTTTTATCAATATTCCCATTGGAAATACTTGTGCAATGGAAAAATGTTAGAGTCAGACTGCTATCAGCCAGATACATTTACATTCTGTATAGAATTCTGACTCAATAGTTCTCAAAGATTATACCTCTTGCATAATAATATTGTTAAATCAGAAAAAAAATTCATCGGCATCAGAGTGAAAGAATATCGTGCAGTTAAAATTCAGACAATAAGATATCCCGCAGTAGAAAATAATTAACTTGTGTCTCTGGTAAAATATAGCAGGCAATTGTATTCTCCTAGAAAATCTGACAAAGTGGAGACCAAAAAAACCAATAAAACAGAAGTTGAATGTCAATTTCAATAAATAAAGTAATTTGTAACAAGGCACCAGGAATCCGATTGTCAATACATTCTTATATTCTGTTTCTGCAAGTTACTTCTGGGCGTCATACAGCTTAATCCATGTAGGGCACATATTTCAAAATCTAAAATCACAGCATCAGCAAACAACTGTGCTCCAAACAACAATGAATTAATTCATCAAAATAAATAATTGAATTCATGTTGGGATTGATAACGTGTGACGTTTTAACAATTTTATTACGTTTTAAAATTACTGACGGACTCCTTGCAGTAAACTTGTTTAAAGATTAACATAACAAAACAGTAAAGTAAATAATGATTTCAAGTTAATTTATAGTAGGCATCAACATATTACTTCATATTAAATTTTTCTGTATCCCTATACACATCTGATACCCCAGAACGCCCTCCCAATTCATCACTGCTGACAATACCAATTAAATTCTGGCTTGATTAGAGTGTTCTGCAGGTCCCTGAAGCCCTGGAGAAATGCAGAATTGTTCTGTTTTTCTAACCCCAATGATAGTAGATTGATTGTGTTGGCATTTATTGATGTCGCCTAACTTGATAAGACTTTAGTGGAAAAAACTCATTTTCATAGAATTATCTACCTTTAGAATACCAAGTTTCACATTAACAATATATTTCTCAACAAAATTAAGATTTAATTGATATGTTCTATTTTTTTTCTAAGAATGAAACAAAAATATTCGTCCTTGATCTATAAATAGATTGACTTTAATCAGATACCTGCACATAAATAGATAAACTACAATTGGACATTATTTTCTATAAAAAACTGTTCCGCTGCCTGATCTGTAACCTTTTCCATCTCCAGCACTCCCACCAAACTTCCCCTCCCTGTCTATACATTAGTTTATTTTCTGCCTTGGTTACGGAGATGCAGACCGATGCCCATAGAAGCCAGACGATACCTACAACATTAATTAGGTTACGAGGAAATAAAAGAGGTGATAAGACTTACCATATCCACGAGTGTCGCCTTCTGTTCCCACAGGCAGTTAAATCAGAGGCGGGAAGTGACAACATCACCATTCATCTAATCGTATCCCAACACTGAATTTATATGCCGCAAAGCAAACCCTATATATCTGTTTTACTTTGTTTTTTTTTGGTTAACTACAGTTTTCAAAATATCTCCAATTTTGTTAGCGATGGTAAATGGTTGTAACAAACACTAGATTTACTCCTCAGTTGGTATGGAAGTCTTCCTTGTCTAAATATCACTGATCACTCTCGTTATCAAATCCATTTGTTTGTTGCTGAACAAAGCTGTCCCTCAACTTCCCATAAATGTATCAAAGGTCCACAAACTTTCTCCTTTGGTTACTAAGCCGATTCTATACAGAGATGTATATTCCAATGATCAAGACCAGTTCTTTTCTAATATAACCTAAATGACATTTATGGCCTTTGCTAATTCAATTGATATATCCAATGATATTTCACTGTTAATTATTTAGTATACAAACTGATATTTGAATTTCAAAGTAATGACCCAAAATTAACAAATGTCCAACATGAATTTCTTCTATGATTTAGATATCAGGGTCTACCAGAATATAGCTCCTATTACTCTGATTGTCTACTCTAATTATTATAATTATCAAATTACAATTACTTCATATTTTATATCCATTTTGAAAAAAACACAAATCAATATTTCCTCAATTAAAATTTCACAATTTGGAATTATTCATATGAATCCATACACATGTATCCTTAAGAGTTAATTTGAAAGCATCATCTGTTTCTCTAGCTGAAACCTTTCCCAGGTATACTTCCAAACTAATGCTAGGTTGTTGACGCCCAACCTGAGCTTTATCAGGGTACTCACACAATCTGCTACCATTCACAATGTACAATTCTCAGCATGTTTTACTCCCGTGACACCAACTGTACGCGGAGACAAATATCTGACAGTGGGGTAATATTTGAGATTCCGTGGTTTTATAGGACTCCAGGCTGTTGGAGCAGTGTTCAGTAATCCATAAGTTCTATGCCTATAGCAGGCTCAGCATCCCTATATGAGAGTCAAAATTGATCACAAAACATATCAGATACAAAAAAAAGAGAAAGAAGATGGTGCTTTTGCCACTGTGTTTTGTGGAAGTTTGGGCCAGAGCATATAGACGTATGGAATTCTACAGTAGTCACTGAGGCCCTACTGATCTGATATGCTCGTCTAATTGATCACATATGAGATCAGAGATTTTTAGGTACAGTGCCTAAAGACAGAGTAAATAGTAACACTGCATCCAACAGGTTGGGTGGTGATCAACATAGCTGTACTCTGGATCCTCTACTCCTCGTTGTCCTCCCAAGTATTCACCGAACCTGTCAGTCAATCCTTGTCAACATTACAGCGTGCTTTTGTCGCGTGTGGGACATTGCACTCAATGATACCTAATGCCACACAAGTTTAACATATAGCTATAAGCTAAGGTATTTGCTGTGACCGAATGACACTTACTCCTCACAGAGACTTTATCCTTCCAATACACACAAACTCTCCTTAGTTCAATATTTCAAATTGAACATAAATTACTTCACAATGACATATAAATACGAATATATATAACGATTTCAGCTAGCTCCTGAGAAATTATTTTGTAGTTAACATATTTTTACACACATATTCCAATTTCACAATAGACGAGTTTTATGCAGCGTTTTGATAACATTTGACTGTCTATACCAAGCGGATCATTTCAGTTATCCATCAGCCTCATTGTAGAAACTTGCTGTGGATCACTGAAGCAGAAATTATCACAAACAGATTTGTGTGATGAACAGAAATTGTTTTTCTACATTCCATCAATTCTTGACTTTTAAAAAGACATCCTAATGCTAGCGACAAAATGTCAATGATTTTCAGCATTTGAGAATGATGGCTATTTAAGCTCGTCCACTGAATTTCAGTAACTGTATTATCGGACTCATGAAAGCTTTAGGTGAGATGGCATTGTCAACAGAATGCTATTAATCCCCAGTAGCACTCAAGTGTACAATACTTTAATGTACAAATATACTGAGGATTATGGAATCTCCTTGTCCAGGCAACATGTCAATAAGCTCATGAGGATTATGGAATCTCCTGTCCAGGAAACATGTCAATAAGATCACTCAAAGAAAAATAGCTTGTTCAAAAACTGACAACATAGTTGAATCCAGAAGGCAGAAACTGAATAATAGGCAATTAGTAGATCCCATTCGGCCACATCCAACAGCCACTGGTGACGGTTCAGTGGAAAGTGAAACTTTAATATAACTAAATATAGACAACAATATTGAATACAAATACTTACAAGCCAATTTCATAAGGAGTCGGGACTGCTTGTGACTGCCTTATAATCACAGGTGTCAACATTGGCTTTCCTATTATATATCAGACTAACATAATACCATATATATGCTAATTTATACAACCACATATTTACCCTGAAGGGCCCATAACACATACTTATAGATCATCAATAAGCATGGTTGCTTAAGTTTTTAATTCATAAAATAAATTTAACACAATAAAACTTGTTTATCTTTGGTTGGAATTGTTTTCCTTTCCCAAGATTTGAAATACACAAGTATATAAAGGTCAGTATACAGAATAATCGAGTTGGTCCACCGATGCTCCTGTTTTTCATTGTTATTTAAATCCACAGTGTTGAAATAATCGAAATCTCAGCTAACTATACGGAACCAACAAATATCAGATATGCTATAAAAGGGTTTATTAATAAGGATAATTACATCCAAAATAAAGATATTTTGAACTTCAACATATCTATAGTGATGAGGTTACTGCATAATTGAAAAAACAAATTTATCTCATTAATTTGAATTTAAAATCTAAAGATTATCTCTAAAATACTGAAGACAGCCAAGCCACTGGCTACCTTGGAATGGTTGTGATTGTAGTTCTAAAAGTTAGAAATGAGCTCTCTTCAAATCCAGAAAAGTTCCCTAAAATATCAGCCTTGATATCTCATATTCTCACTTTATATCACATTATTTTCTAACAGTGATCAGTGACCAATTTCATACAATAGCTCACAACCAGGTCACCAATGCATGATAATCACATGATAATGACAATTTTCAATATATTTGCACCTTGTCACCTTTCAAGCAGATTATCATATTTCAATTAAACATTTCCACAAAGTTAATGGCCCAAAAAGGACTCCAAGTCTTGCGGTTTTTAGAAGATTTTATTGAAGTCTTGAATTCATACAATTGATCTCAATGACCTCTCATCGCGCCTAATATAACCCTGGCTGTTGATGTCTCCTCGACACCTGTCCTAATATAACCCTGGCTGTTGATGTCTCCTAGACATCCGTCCTGATATAACCCTGGCTGTTGATGTCTCCTTGACATCCTTCCTAATATAACCCTGGCTGTTGATGTCTCCTCAACACCCGTCCTAATATAACCCTGGCTGTTGATGTCTCCTCAACACCTGTCCTAATATAACCCTGGCTGTTTATGTCTCCTAGACACCTGTCCTAATAAGCCATGGCTGTTGATGTCTCCTTGACACCCGTCCTAATATAACCATGGCTGTTGATGTCTCCTCGACACCTGTCCTAATATAACCCTGGCTTTTGAGGTCTCCTCAACACTTGTCCTAATATAACCCTGGCTGTTGATGTCTCCTAGACATCCGTCCTAATATAACCCTGGCTGTTGATGTCTCCTTGACATCCTTCCTAATATAACCCTGGCTGTTGATGTCTCCTCAACACTCGTCCTAATATAACCCTGGCTGTTGATGTCTCCTTGACACCCATCCTAATATAACCCTGGCTGTTGATGTCTCCTTGACACCCGTCCTAATATAACCCTGGCTGTTGATGTCTCATAGACACCCGTCCTAATATAACCCTGGCTGTTGATGTCTCCTTGACATCCTTCCTAATATAACCCTGGCTGTTGATGTCTCCTCAACACCCGTCCTAATATAACCCTGGCTGTTGATGTCTCCTCGACACCTGTCCTAATATAACCCTGGCTGTTTATGTCTCCCAGACACCTGTCCTAATAAACCATGGCTGTTGATGTCTCCTTGACACCCGTCCTCATATAACCATGGCTGTTGATGTCTCCTCGACACCTGTCCTAATATAACCCTGGCTGTTGATGTCTCCTTAACACTCATCCTAATATAACCCTGGCTGTTGATGTCTCCTAGACACCTGTCCTAATATAACCCTGGCTGTTGATGTCTCCTTGACATCCTTCCTGATATAACCCTGGCTGTTGATGTCTCCTAGACACCGGTCCTAATATAACCCTGGCTGTTGATGTCTCCTCAACACTCGTCCTAATAAACCCTGGCTGTTGATGTCTCCTTGACACCTGTCCTAATATAACCCTGGTTGTTTATGTCTCTTCGACATCCGTCCTAATATAACCCTGGCTGTTGATGTCTCCTCAACTCTCGTCCTAATAAACCCTGGCTGTTGATGTCTCCTCAACACTCGTCCTAATAAACCCTGGCTGTTGATGTCTCATAGACACCCATCCTAATATAACCCTGGCTGTTGATGTCTCCTCAACACTCATCCTAATAAACCATGGCTGTTGATGTCTCCTTGACGCCCATCCTCATATGACTCCTGCTGTTGATGTCTCCTTGACACCCGTCCTAATATAACCCTGGTTGTTTATGTCTCTTCGACATCCTCCTAATATAACCCTCGCTGTTGATGTCTCCTCAACACTCGTCCTAATGTTTTAGATCATCTTTATAATGATGCAATTTTTTCAGTTAACAGCTTTTTTTGAAGTAAATGGAAAAAATGAGAAAAACATGACCAAAGATATATATTCACTGCGATTTTACTAAATATAATTTTGAAATGTTCTCTCAAAGGGTCAGACAACAGCCATCTCCATCAGTCTTTGTCACCATGTCAATTTTTGGATGAGACAAGGTGATGTATACACTGATTTCATGAATATCCTCTTACATGCAATATTCCCATTAGTTACAAGAGCTTCAGTGACCTAGACAAAAGCAGCCAATTTTTTTATCATCCATCACAGTACTCTGTTGTGCGATGTATATACTGTCACAATTATATCAGAGATACATGTCCAAAAGTTTAAACATTAATATTTGATTCTGTCCCCTATACACATAGTTATAAGGTTTCTAGGAAGGTTTTTGATCAAGTAGATAACAGTTGGAAATGCTTCATAGTCTATGGCTACGACACTTTGATGGTAAGAATCGATAAATGACTGTAAAATGTTACACTGCAATACACTCCCCGGAGGATAATATACAGTGGTTGAAAATGGTTACATATAAAAATGTTTTATAATGATCACGCTAACTGTGGTTTACTTTTCAGTGAAGTAAAGAAAAACGTTTACGACTGATGACAGAATATACAAGAATTCCAGAGACAAGTCTACTTATACGTAAATTATTCATTTTAAAAAAAGGACAGAACTTAGATGTTGCACAGGAAATGCTTCCCATCACTACCTTGTTTTGCATGTCAACTCAGTGCATTTCTATCATGTTCCTGCAGTCTAAGCTATAAACTGATAAGAACATTTCAATTTTGTAACTATCTATAAGGTGGTGGGGAGGGTGGTGGTTAGATTTTAATCTGGAAATTACGAACATGATTCTTAATTGTATTTAACCTTTTCATTACATCTTTCAATAAGCGTTAGTTGTCCTTTGAAATATAGAGATAATAATATTGGTCGAATTGTAAATTTCTATGCATGTCAAAATCATGCCAGGATTACATCAATCATCCAGAAATAAGCCCATACCTGGTAATAAGCCCTCATGTCAACAACATGAAGGGATTACCACATTTATCTAGCAATAAGCCCATACCTGGTAATAAACCCTCATGTCAACAATATGAAGGGATTACCACATTTATCAAGCAATAAGCCCATATCTGGTAATAAGCCCTCATGCTAACAATATGCCACAATTACAACAATCATCTAGCAATAAGCCCATGCCTGGTAATAAGCCCTCATGTCAACAACATGAAGGGATTACCACATTTATCTAGCAATAAGCCCATACCCGGTAATACGCCCTCATGCCAACAACATGAAGGGATTACCACATTTATCTAACAATAAGCCCATGCCTGGTAATACGCCCTCATGTCAACAACATGAAGGGATTACCACATTTATCTAACAATAAGCCCATACCTGGTAATAAGCCCTCATGTCAACAACATGATGAGATTACCGCATTTATCTAGCACTAAGCCCATGCCTGGTAATAAGCCCATATGTCAACAACATGAAGGGATTACCACATTTATCTAGCAATAAGCCCATACCCGGTAATACGCCCTCATGCCAACAACATGAAGGGATTACCACATTTATCTAGCAATAAGCCCATGCCTGGTAATAAGCCCTCATGTCAACAACATGAAGGGATTACCACATTTATCCAGCAATAAGCCCATGTCTGGTAATAAGCCCACATGTCAACAACATGATGAGATCACCGCATTTATCTAGCAATAAACCCATGCCTGGTAATAAGCCCTCATGTCAACAACATGAAGGGATTACCAAATTTATCTAGCAATAAGCCCATGCCTGGTAATAAGCCCACATGTCTATAACATGATGAGATTACCACATTTATCTAGCACTAAGCCCATGCCTGGTAATAAGCCCACATGTCAGCAACATGATGAGGTTACCACATTTATCTAGAAATAAGCCCATGCCTGGTAATAAGCCCACATGTCAATAATATGAAGGGATTACCACATTTATCTAGCAATAAGCCCCTACCTGGTAATAAGCCCACATGTCATCAACATGATGAGATTACCACATTTATCTAGCAATAAGCCCATGCCTGGTAATAAGCCCTCATGCCAACAATGTACCATAATTACAACAATCATCTAGCAATAACCCCATGC
The DNA here is from genome assembly GCF_902652985.1 of Pecten maximus. Lineage (NCBI taxonomy): Eukaryota > Metazoa > Mollusca > Bivalvia > Pectinida > Pectinidae > Pecten > Pecten maximus. Next base: position 19,720,511 of record NC_047018.1, read on the forward strand.
CTGGTAATAAGCCCACATGTCAACAATATGAAGGGATTACCACATTTATCTAGCAATAAGCCCATGCCTGGTAATAAGGCCTCATGTCTACAACATGAAGGGATTACCACATTTATCTAGCAATAAGCCCATGCCTGGTAATAAACCCACATGTTTACAACATGAAGGGATTACCACATTTATCTAACAATAAGCCCATGCCTGGTAATAAGCCCTCATGTCTACAACATGAAGGGATTACTACATCTATCCAGCAATAAGCCCATGCCTGGTAATAAACCCACATGTCTATAACATGAAGGGATTACCACATTTATCTAACAATAAGCCCATGCCTGGTAATAAGCCCTCATGTCTACAACATGAAGGGATTACCATATTTATCTAGCAATAAGCCCATGCCTGGTAATAAGCCCACATGTCAACAACATGAAGGGATTACCACATTTATCTAGCAATAAGCCCATGCCTGGTAATAAGCCCTCATGCCAACAATATGCCACAATTACAACAATCATCTAGAAGCAAGCCCAAGCCTGGTAATAAGCCCTCATGTTAACAACATGAGATTACCGCATTTATCTAGCAATAAGCCCATGTCTGGTAATAAGCCCTCATGTCAACAACATGAAGGGATTACCACATTTATCTAGCAATAAGCCCATGCCTGGTAATGAGCCCTCATGTCAACAACATGAGATTACCGCATTTATCTAACAATAAGCCCATGTCTGGTAATAAGCCCTCATGTCAACAACATGATGAGATTACCACATTTATCTAGCACTAAGCCCATGCCTGGTAATAAGCCCTCATGCCAACATTATGAAGGGATTACCACATTTATCTAGCAATAAGCCCATGCCTGGAAATAAGCCCACATGTCATCAACATGAAGGGATTATCACATTTATCCAGCAATAAGCCCATACCTGGTAATAAGCCTACATGTCAACAACATGAGATTACCGCATTTATCTAGCAATAAGTCCATGCCTGGTAATAAGCCCTCATGTCAACAACATTATGAGATTACCACATTTATCCAGCAATAAGCCCATGCCTGGTAATAAGCCCACATGTCAACAACATGATGAGATTACCACATTTATCCAGCAATAAGCCCATGCCTGGTAATAAACCCACATGTCAACAACATGAAGGGATTACCACACCATGTTGCCATGTCTACAACATGAAGGGGTTACCACATCATGTTGCCATGTCTACAACATGAAGGGATTACCACATTTATCCAGCAATAAGCCCATACCTGGTAATAAGCCCACATGTCAACAACATGAAGGGATTACCACATTTATCCAGCAATAAGCCCATGCCTGGTAATAAACCCACATGTCTACAACATGAAGGGGTTACCACATCATGTTGCCATGTCTACAACATGAAGGGATTACCACATTTATCCAGCAATAAGCCCATGCCTGGTAATAAACCCACATGTCAACAACATGAAGGGATTACCACATCATGTTGCCATGTCTACAACATGAAGGGATTACCACATCATGTTGCCATGTCTACAACATGAAGGGATTACCACATCATGTTGCCATGTCTACAACATGAAGGGATTACCACATTTATCTAACAATAAGCCCATGCCTGGTAATAATGTTAACAACAGGAATTAAACATTGGTGTGATGCAGTCCCTGGTCTCTGATCTCCATCACATCCACTTTGCTGACTCCCATCAGATATATAAGGCTCAGCTCATACAATGTACATCATCAGGACAGTTGAGTACAGGAATATGGCCATTGATCTCTGGGTTAATCCTGTCAGCATTGTTGCCTAAGGGAGCTCATGATCACTGCAGTATCTTGCCTGTATTGTAGTTAATCACAATGTATTTAATACCCCTCCTTGAGACGTTATTCCCCTTCAGCTGACTGTGGTCACTTCAAAGTTATCCCACATAACATGGCCGTACATAAAATGTGATCTGATTGAAATCTAACGCTATTCAACCATAAGCCTATTGAAGAATCCTAACAGTAAGGATCGAAGGCCAAGTAACTACAGCCTTTAAGACCACAACGAGACTTATTCACAAGTAATGAGAATAGGAAGTCTCTTTTTATTCAGGAGTGAACATTAAATGGTAGTATATATCAGAAAATCAAGAATTATTTACATAGTCCAGATCTTACTTAGACTCTCTGTAAGACATAAACACTCTCACTCTTATGCAAATTACTTCATGTTCTTTTATTCATAAATGACCATGACCTTGGGACATACATGACATTTTTATTTCGTTGCCAGTTGAGAGATCTCACTGAAGAGGTTGATGACTTTCTATAAATAGTAAAGGTGACCTTGACCTTGGTCTTGGAACCCTGAAACACAAACTCATCAAAGGTGTTATCTTAGATGACCTTAATACTATATAAAACTTAATCCAAATCTCTACAAAAATTAATGAAGTTGCCATGGCGACGACATTAATTCAGGATAGGACAGAAAACTCTGTGATGTCAACATGGCCCATATGAAGTAGCAGGGTCATAAGGAATAATAAAAACATCACAATTAATGAGAATTTAAAAACACATATATATATAGATGTGTATAAAGGTGAAATTTATAATAAAAAGACTGATTCATTTCGATTCTCAAATGGACACACAGATAATAGTCAATTCTGAATGTTATAACAGATTTCCTTCTGCTGACAGAATATATGTCAATTTTATCAAAATCCCTCAAGGAATGACTCTTCTAGACCGCTTACAAACTTTGGCATTACACAAATACGTTTAAGATTGATGGAGAGGAAACCTATAGTCCCCCAGTAGGAGACTAATAACAGGAGAGTTATAGGAGATTAACAAGGGAATGATAGAACAATACGAGAAAAACAAAATAACAGGAGAACAATAGAATAATATTGATGAAATATATTGTTTTATTTCCGACATGATATAATCAACAGTGTATATACAGACATTAATCTCACTCGGAGTCTTATTTTTCCGAAAAATTAATCATACAATAAAACTAGGCTTATACCATCACACTGTAACAGATCTAGCTAACAAAAATACATAATGGATAATAGAAAATAAAACCTTGTGATTCTTTAAAGATTAATGATGCTTTTCGGCAATCAATCCTTCAGGAAATTGCTTAATGGCATCAAATAGAATATGAGGAACAAGGAATTGTCATCTACTGCTGATGTGGATCCCATCAGAGAAATCCCCAGAATGGCTATAAATCGAGTCTATCTGGTGATATAACTGTATAGTCATCTCTGATGATTTATCTCCTAGTCTGACGATACAGTCTATATCCTACGATCCCGTTCTACCCACCTCTACTTTTCCATGCAGACTTTACATTTCATTTAGTATGACAGGACATTGGACAATATTTTATAGCATTATGTTTCTAGCAAATTGATGTTTATTGAAATCCAATTAGAAAGAGGTATATGTAATCCAAAACCTTCTTCCCTTGTTATCCAAAATAAACAAAGAGACATAACTCCATGTTATTTCAATGTGTGACACTCAGCCATCCCATGAGGCATTTATAAACACGGTATTTGGCAATAGTAGATAACAACTTGTACAAGGTTTGGCCCTGGGAAATTCTGTAAAGAAGGTCCATAACTCTGTATATAAGTGGGCCCATTTCAATATGGCCGTCCAGCAAGGTACTCACAATAGGCAATTAATGGTGACAAGAGTATATGACCCAAGCCCTGGACAAAGTGATGCACAGAAGATACACATACTGACGTGATGCAAAGTGATGCACAGAAGATACACATACTGACGTGATGCAATACGATGTGCAGATGGATGCATAGATAACAAATTGACAGAACCTTATTCCCCTTTGGTGGTACACATGGAGGTAAATATGACTACAGATCACCCCCAGTGTGTTCCTCTGTTTATGAAGAAATAAGACCCATCAGCAGCACTGGCTCTGTCTATGTATCTGAGGTAATTAATTAAGACTCAATAACCTAATCTAAAGCGCTAATTGCCCACTCGAGTCCTGCTGTCTACTGCTTCTGATCGTGGTTCTACATCACCAGTGGGTAGTCTAATCGTGGTGGTTCTACATCACCAGTGGGTAGTCTATACAAACCGTTTCACTGTCGTATAGCTATTCACTTAACTCCAACTAACATTTCTTATAACCGTGAAATTAACCATGGTTTTTTTCATGAGATGCAGAATTTACTTGATAAATTTCATGGTTTTCCAACCCTTTTATCAAACAACTATTTCTGTACCTACTAAATGTTCGTTCAAAGAGACTGTACAGAACAGATTCTGTGGAAATGTTTTCTTCAATTCTGTGTGGAGGGATCAATTAATTGCTTTTGCTTAATGTCTATTGAATATTCATTCTTTTAAAATAAGACATTTTGCTGTGGAGTAATTTTAAACAGCCAATTATAGATTCAATGTAATAGTATATTTCGTTTGGATGGTAATATTTACTAGGGACTGCAAATTATCTAAATCATGTAAGCTGACCTTGAGATATCTACAAATGGTATTGAGATACCTACATTTGGTATAACCTACAACTGGTATTGATATACCTACAAATGGTGTTGATATATCTATAAGTGGGGCTGAGATACCTACAACTGGTGTTGATATATCTATAAGTGGGGCTGAGATACCTACAACTGGTGTTGGTATACCTACAACTGGTGTTAAGATAACTACAACTGGTAAAGAATTACCTACAACTGGTATTGAGGTCAACACCTACATCTGGTATGGATATATAAACAACTGGTATTGAGATAGCTACAACCGGTTATTGGGACACCAACAACTGGTATTGAGACACCAACAACTGGTATTGAGACACGTACCAACAACTGATATTGAGACACCAACAACTGATATTGAGACACCAACAACTGGTATTGAGTCACGTACCAACAACTGATATTGAGACACCAACAACTGGTATTGAGACACCAACAACTGATATTGTGACACCAACAACTGGTTTTGGGACACCTACAACTGATATTGAGTCACGTACCAACAACTGATATTGAGACACCAACAACTGGTATTGAGACACCAACAACTGGTATTGAGACACCAACAACTGATAATGAGACACCAACAACTGGTATTGGGACACCTACAACTGATATTGAGACACCTACAACTGATATTGAGTCACGTACCAACAACTGATATTGAGACACCAACAACTGGTATTGAGACACCTACAACTGGTATTGGGACACCTACAACTGATATTGAGTCACGTACCAACAACTGATATTGAGACACCAACAACTGGTATTGGGACACCAACAACTGGTATTGAGACACCAACAACTGATATTGAGACACCAACAACTGGTATTGGGACACCTACAACTGATATTGAGTCACGTACCAACAACTGGTATTGAGACACCAACAACTGATATTGAGTCACGTACCAACAACTGGTATTGAGACACCAACAACTGATATTGAGACACCTACAACTGATATTGAGACACCAACAACTGATATTGAGACACCAACAACTGGTATTGGGACACCTACAACTGATATTGAGACACCTACAACTGGGATTGAGACACATACCAACAACTGGTATTGAGACACCTACAACTGATATTGTGACACCAACAACTGGTATTGGGACACCTACAACTGATATTGAGTCACGTACCAACAACTGATATTGAGACACCAACAACTGGTATTGAGACACCAACAACTGATATTGAGACACCAACAACTGGTATTGGGACACCTACAATTGATATTGAGACACCTACAACTGGGATTGAGACACATACCAACAACTGGTATTGAGACACCTACAACTGGTATTGAGACACCTACAACTGGTATTGAGTTACCTACAACTGGTATTGAGTTACCTACAACTGGTATTGAGTTACCTACAACTGGTATTGAGTTACCTACAACTGGTGTTTTGACACCTACAGCTGTATTGAAATTTCAAATGAAGCTGGTATCAAGACCAATGCAGCTTGAGACATACAAAAAATGCATAATTTTGTCCTTGACTTTTAAATTACTATTACAATTAATTGATACCCAAGGATGCTCCAGACTGATTAAAACTCCCCTCATTATACAAAATTGAGCCCTCTTTCCCACAAGAATGCTTCAGACCGAATGTCATCAAATGCCCTTCATCCTTGTTGTCGTGAAATGCTATTTTGGATAAAAGTGACCTTAACCTTATAAAAGTGACCTTAACCTTATAAAAGTGACCTTAACCTTATAAAAGTGACCTTAACCTTTCACAGATTACATCAGTTTTTAAACTTATCCAAGGTATGCCTAATGCCAACATTCTTTTAAAGTTTCAACAAATTCTGTCTGTAAATATGACTGCTGCATTAATGACAATATCTGTGACAGTTAATTTTTTTGTTGGTAGCAGGAACTTTGACCTTTCACCAGTTACACCAGTATATTCAATTTCGTCAAAGGTAGGTGCAACCTTCCTGAAACTTATCTGTGAGATTTCATGAGGCTTGTTAGTAAAATATGTCCACTAGAGTGAAGAAAAATAGTGTGACAGAGAAATAAAAGGACAGACAGACAGATGGATGGACCGATACATCAAATAAATAACATCCCCTCTTACGAAAAGGGTGTTAAAAATTATTAATTTCGTCTATAAATAGCAATTACAATGTTTTGGCACAGAAATGCATAATGACCTCTTTATAAATGAAACACATGTCGCCCGATCAAAACAAACAAATCACATATACTGTAAATGAAATCTCGGCCAAGTCAGGAAAGAAAATGAATATTCAGTGACAACTAGATTTAGTGACAATCATGTCAGCACTAGGAAAGAAAAGGAATATTCAGTGACAACTAGATTTAGTGACATTCATGTCAGCACTAGGAAAGAAAATGAATATTCAGTGACAACTAGATTTTGTGACAATCATGTCAGCACTAGGAAAGAAAAGGAACATTTAGTGACAACTAGATTTAGTGACAATCATGTCAGCACTAGGAAAGAAAAGGAATATTCAGTGACAACTAGATTTAGTGACAATCATGTCAGCACTAGGAAAGAAAAGGAATATTCAATGACAACTAGATTTAGTAACAATCATGTCAGCACTAGGAAAGAAAAGGAATATTCAGTGACAACTAGATTTAGTGACATTCATGTCAGCACTAGGAAAGAAAAGGAATATTCAGTGACAACTAGATTTAGTTACAATCATGACAGCACTAGGAAAGAAAAGGAATATTCAGTGACAACTAGATTTAGTGACAATCATGTCAGCACTAGGAAAGAAAAGGAATATTCAGTGACAACTAGATTTAGTTACAATCATGACAGCACTAGGAAAGAAAAGGAATATTCAGTGACAACTAGATTTTGTGACAATCATGTCAGCACTAGGAAAGAAAAGGAACATTTAGTGACAACTAGATTTAGTGACAATCATGTCAGCACTAGGAAAGAAAAGGAATATTCAGTGACAACTAGATTTAGTGACAATCATGTCAGCACTAAGAAAGAAAAGGAATATTCAGTGACAACTAGATTTAGTGACAATCATGTCAGCACTAGGAAAGAAAAGGAATATTCAGTGACAACTAGATTTAGTTACAATCATATCAGCACTAAGCAGGAAGATTGATCAAACTGACCTGGGTCAATCCCTACTAATGCTTGGCTAGACCGTCGTACTTTAAGTAATGAACATCGCACAATACTGTATGATTGTACCATTGTCCACTTATTATTGATGAAACTGACCAGTTAATTCTCATAATGCCACCAAGAGTTTACTCCTAATTGATCTTACATAATCCATTGTCCACTTCATATCTGTTCAGTGTGATGTAAAAAAAAGCACTGGCCAAATATTTGTCAGCTTAATTTCTCAAGCCTTTATCGCAAATTAACATCACATCATGGTACATCATTCTGGTCAATAATTATTGTGTTCGAGACCATGTGTTTCAGACTTTATAAAGAGAGTACTTTGTAGTACAGCAACCTACCTACTTTTTCCAGGTTCACCTGGTAATTTCACCTTATCATAATATCCTCAAATAATACATAATACAGTCATTATCAGATATTTCTCTTATCTTTTAATCAGAATGAATAAATTTCAAAATCAATTTTGGAAGCTAAAACAATTTTTTTAAGTACATAAAAATGTGATGAACATATACATATCCATATTAATCTGTAATAATCCATTAATTGTTTATGGTGTATTTGATAAATACCCTGGAAACTTTATAATGAATTCTTTCTGTATACATGTAAGAAAATGAAATTACCACGTAAACAGAATCAAATAACAAGGTCATATTGTTTTATAAGCTTTGAAAGGATATTGTTAACTTTTTTTGATCACGAGACTGAAGCTAAAGAAACAGGATTTGGAGCAATCTGTCATGAAAACACATCAACAGAGAAGCTAGAGAAACAGGATTCGGAGAAATCTGTCACGAAAACATATCAACAGATCAGAAGCTAGAGAAACAGGATTCGGAGAAATCTCACACAAAAACATATCAACAGATCAGAAGCTAGAGAAACAGGATTCAGAAAAATCTGTCACGAAAACATCAACAATGTGTAAGAGCTTTCAGGCCATTAAATACTTAAAATGTGTCAGTGTTCATCAAGTTATTTTTGACAAATTTGAATTATGCCAAATTACTAAATGGACAAAAAGTGAACCATTGTCAGTATACAGTTGAAGCATTCTCAGTTTGAAAGACTGATATTGTTAGAAATATTGCAGCGTTCTTAGTTTGAAAGGCTTATATTGTCAGTAATATTGCAACGTTCTTAGTTTGAAAGGCTTATATTGTCAGTAACATTGCAGCATTCTGAGTTTGAAATGCTGATATTGTCGGCAACATTGCAGCGTTATAAGTTTGAAATTCTGATATTGTCAGTATATAACACTGCAGTGTGTTTGTCTCTTAAAACCTGAAAAATCATCCAATATATGGGCAATTTTTTAGGGTATTTACAGAATTCATCCAAACCCCATCAAGTATATGGAGAACTGTTCAGGTTATAACAGTATTTATCCAGCTGTAAACCCTTGTTTGGTAATAAACACACCTATGGCTGGTAACATCCATTGATGTCTTATAAGATTGCAGTTCAGTAGAGATCCTCGAAAAATCTTGGTGCCAACCACTAAATGATCTTTATTGGTCATATGAAAGATCTTTTCTCTACTTTGCCCACTTCCTCTTAATCATTTGATAATATGCGAAACCTACTTATCAGTCATTTTGATTTAAAGATCTGATTCAAATTTGAAAGAGCACAACTAAGAACCCCCTGGAATCTACATATCAAGATAGAGCAATAGTTATCAAGAAATAATGATAACAATATTTCTTCTGTCAAAATCAAAGATATTACTGCTTTTCTACCATTTTTCTTTATCCAATCAGATTCAAAATTGAATAGGCATAACTAGGGACCAATGAGAACCAATCAGTGAAGTTTGATCAATATCCCTCCAGTTCTTTTCAAGAAATAGCAATAAGGAACCTCGACTATCAAAATCTGAGATGGCTGCTTGTCAGCAATTTTATTTTCCAGATTAAACTCAAAATTTAATAAGCACAATAAGGGACCAAGGAGAACCTACAAGTGAATTTTGGAAAATATCGCTCCAGCACTTCTCAAGAAATAGCAATAACAAACATCATCTGCTAAAATCCCAGATAGCTGCTGATCAGCCACTATGTTTTCTCAATCAGGCTCAAAATTGAATGGGCACAACTAGAGGCCTAGGGAATCACAAGGGAGGTCTGACCTTTGATGTTGATAGGATGTTAAACAATACTCAACCAAACGGACAGACAATGGACCATGGATAGACTACAGATGGATCATGGGAGCAGGGTGACTTGAAGGACCCACCATCGGATGATATATATACCCCTTCTTTAAGCAAAATTGGATATGTTGCCCCCCCCCCTGCGAATATAACAGGATAAATACGGTAGTGATGACAGTGCATGTCGGACATGTTACATGTATAACACCATACAAATTCTGCTGTATTGTATTATTTCATTTCAGTTTGTATCATGTTTATTACAAAATAATCAAGACTTTTTTTTCCCACTTAAACTGCCAATATACATTTGTGGTCATGAAAGCGATACATGTACTATTATTATTATATACATAGCTGAACACAATGTTACCACAAATAATTTGTCCATTATAGCCCTGTGCATACAAAAGTACCCATACACTTCTCGGTCTGCCATGCAGACTACGTGCGTCAAACATCACCTGATACCAAATTACATGAAATATGAAACAAAATCACAAAAGTGTAAGTCCTACACAAATACACATTTTACATAAAACATGGAAGCTGTGCAAGACTGCGCAATGAAACTGATAGGCTACTTGAATACTATGTAAACACAACATCCACGACTTGTCAGCTTTATACTGCATTTTGATAATTTTTAATCATACATTTTTCAGTTCAAATATGAACAAATTTACTTTAATTTGCTTGATATAAAATGATAAACTTGATTTATATCCTGTTTAAGTTTAAACCTTTATACCTGATAATGAAGAAATGAGATGCTAATGTTTTACCAGATGATGACATTAAGCATATAATTTTTAACACCTACAGACTCTGGTGCAGCAACACAGATGTAGTTTTATCGTATTCACTAACGGTATAGCAAATCTGTTTAACATTTGATCATACATAACCTTTGTCCATTTATGTAGAGGTATGACGTCAGGGTAGAGAGTGCTAGCTTGAGCACTTAAAAACAGGCACCATTGATTGACAGAAAACACAACACATTTGGAAGATGACAAAACAAAAGCGTTAAGAAATATTTATGGATCATGACTTCTTTTAACCTTTAGACCAAATAGTATCACTTTATAATCCATTAAGATTGTACTATGACCAACAGCATGACATTTAGAATATGACATAATGCATTTAGGCCACAGGTCAGCACTTGCCTTATGATATGTCATGCAAATATTGTCACATTTTTACGACATTCATACTAGGTCATGGATGTTCAGCTTGACTGTCAAACTTAATTGATCTTGTCAATTAGATTTTTCAGTCAAATAGTTCGTAGTTTAGACCATAACCATGACATCCATCAAGTTGGTAAACAGATATGGTTACACAGGTTTAAAGCATCTGCTTAAGTTTTTAAAAACATTCCTTAAGGGGATTCCCTAATTAAAATTTTTGCTGATTGTAGACTTTAATCATTTATTATGCCCGAGGCATAAACATCTTTTCAACCATATTTGTTTGTGAAGCTGTGTCTCAACAACCAGCATGTAAGTACTCTATATGAAACAGCTGTTCACAATTGTAACATAGTACAATATACATTACTGTAACTATCAGGTAATATAACATAACACACAGTATACATTACTGTAACTATCAGGTAATATAACACAACACACAGTATACATTACTGCAACTATCAGGTAATATAACACAACACACAGAACATATTACTGTAACTATCAGGTAATATAACATAACACACAGTATACATTACTGTAACTATCAGGTAATATAACACAACACACAGTATACATTACTGCAACTATCAGGTAATATAACACAACACACAGAACATATTACTGTAACTATCAGGTAATATAACATAACACACAGTATACATTACTGTAACTATCAGGTAATATAACACAACACACAGTATACATTACTGTAACTATCAGGTAATATAACACAACACACAGTATACATTACTGTAACTATCAGGTAATATATCACAACACAGAGTACATTACTGTAACTATCAGGTAATATAACAACACACAGTACATTACTGTACTATCAGGTAATATAACAACACACAGTACATTACTGTACTATCAGGTAATATAACACAACACACAGTATACATTACTGTAACTATCAGGTAATATAACATAACACACAGTATACATTACTGTAACTATCAGGTAATATATCACAACAGAGTACATTACTGTAACTATCAGGTAATATAACAACACACAGTACATTACTGTACTATCAGGTAATATAACACAACACACAGTATACATTACTGTAACTATCAGGTAATATAACATAACACACAGTATACATTACTGTAACTATCAGGTAATATATCACAACAGAGTACATTACTGTAACTATCAGGTAATATAACAACACACAGTACATTACTGTACTATCAGGTAATATAACACAACACACAGTATACATTACTGTAACTATCAGGTAATATAACATAACACACAGTATACATTACTGTAACTATCAGGTAATATAACACAACACACAGTATACATTACTGTAACTATCAGGTAATATAACACAACACACAGTATATTACTGTAACTATCAGGTAATATAACACAACACACAGTAATATTACTGTAACTATCAGGTAATATAACACAACACACAGTATATTACTGTAACTATCAGGTAATATAACACAACACACAGAATATATTACTGTAACTATCAGGTAATATAACACAACACATAGTATATTACCATAATTATTTGGCAATAAGTCCCCCATACATGATAACAAGAGGCCCAATGGGCCTGTATCACTCACCTGGCTCTACACCAACTTTGAAGTTGATTGAGGTCATTTCTACACGTACTATGCAGATTACCTCTTTATTCAAATATCAGCGTATGCTTGGTTTTTCATATCAATAAATTTTCTAGTTCTTCATTCCAGCATAATATTTGCCTAATATCAGGTTTCAGAGACTCTTGGCTATCGCAAAATTATTATTTACAGATTAAAGCCGATTTCACCCATGTGACCTTGAAAGGAGGTCAAGGTCATTTATTTGAACAAACTTGGTAGCCCTTCATCCCAGCATGCTACAGGCCAAATATCAAGTCCCTGGGCCTCTTGGTTATTGAGAACAAGTTGCTTGAAGATTATAGCCTATTTGACCCATGTAACCTTGAATGACGGTCAAGGTCCTTTAGTTTAACAAACTTGGTAGCCCTTCACCCCAGCATGCTACAGGCCTAATATCAAGTCCCTGGGTATCTTGGTTATTGAGAAAAAGTCGTTTGAAGATTAAAGCCTATTTGACCCATGTGACCTTGAATGGAGGTCAAGGTCCTTTATTTTAACAAACTTGGTAGCCCTTTATCCCAGCATGCTACAGGCGCAATAGCAAGTCCCTGGGCCTCTTGGTTATTGAGAAGAACTTGCTGGAAGATTATAGCCTTTTTGACCCATTTGACCTTGAATGAAGGTCAAGGTCATTTCTTTGAACAAACTTGGTAGCCCTTTACCCCAGCATGCTACAGGTCCAATATCAAGTCCCTGCATGGGCCTCTTGATTATTGAGAAGAAGTTATTTAAATGAAAAGTTGACGCCGGACGGACGGACGATGGACGCCGCACCACGGCATAAGCTCACTTGCCCTTCGGGCAGGTGAGCTAATAATACTACTCATATCTCTTGCTGGTCAGTCAGTGTATACAAATGCTTTGTCAATATCTGATAAAGTCAACTGAAATCTTTGAGATTATATATCATCCCTGAGCTTATTGCAGGATAACTACGGTAGCATGGAATTATAATATATTAGTGATACTATATAGCTCCACTTGGCTTGGTATATTTAGAATAATGATAGATCCATATGCATCCTTAATCTCGTCCCTGAGCTTATAGCAGGATAACTACGGTAGCATGGAATTATAACATATTAGTAATACCTTATAGCTCCACTTGGCTAGGTACGTTTAGAATCATGATAAATGGGATATACATCCTAAAATGTACAAGGCCACTAGATACAATAGCAATGGTCAAGAATGACCACAGACACTTACCTGATGGTCACTTCAGGGTTTCTGTTTCGTCCACCACCTGAAAGCTTCATATCAGTGAAAGCTGACAAGTAAATTTTCCGACAAAAACAAATGCTGATATTAAGGTATGGATGAGGACGGGAAGTGGGACTGTCTACTGTATATGGGTAATAGGAAGTGATGAATGTGTATAAACTTCGACACAGATGACTGAATTTACAGTTGAGTAAGGTTGTCAGACGCTGGCATTCAGCCTTCATTTGTTGTGGGAAAACTTCACTCCAGCGATGTTTTTATGACTATTTCATGCATAAGTCCTATGGGCATGTTGTTTACTGTTAGTTCACAGGGAGGTAAACAATACTTCTACTTGAATCACAAACAGTTAATATTATCAGTCATTCTAATACTGGTCGAACATGTATAATCTGTATCTTTATAATACTGGTCGAACATGTATAATCTGTATCTGTATCGTGTAATGTTATAATACAATTAATGCCTTTTAAAGAGGTTTCTATTTGGATTGTATAACCTAAAGATACAATATTAAGAGAGGCTGTGAGCTACACATGTTATTATCTATACAAGTAGCTATTCCTGCATGATTGCGTAATTGAAACCAAAAAAGTGGAGAACTACATTTACAACAGCGTGTTTCAGGCTTTTACTGTATTTAGCTTTTATCAAACAAATCACAAGACTAACTTTTATCCAATTTATACATATTATGTTTTAAACATCTAAGCAGCAGGAAATCTTATCACTGTCTTCAGTTGAAGCAATAGGCAGATACTTAGTATCAACATCAACTTCAGAATCAAGTTAAAACATTTCAAAAAGAAATTTTAGGATTGGTAAAATCTTCCTACAATTGCACTATTGCATTGATCTATTCCAGAACTTCCGTTCAGCTTAATGAAATTTAAACTGATTGTTAACCTCAATTCCATATAAAAAACATCAATAAACTGAAATCTAATCCAAATACGCTCAAACTGACGCCAAAGTTTTTCTCAAACAAATAAAATCTTGATTAAATCAGGATTTCAATTTTTTTTTTCGCCAATTCCACTCTGTATATTTTTAGTAAATAACAATTGAAGCCCAAAGTCTTCCATCTTGGTCCATAATGTAACAGAGATAGATTTGCTCGCTGTGCCACGGAACACTGGCGCACAAGCTACTACAGACATCACGCAGAGCCTGTCTTGGAAACCAATGTTATATTGCTTAATTTTTCATGCTAGATAAATCACAAGAGGTTTTTGTCTTTGGAAGGGACTGTCTTTCCCAAGGCACTAGTATTGAATTGCAATGATAATAATAACATATTGTTATTTTCCCCTCAATTCTTTTAATTAAATAGCTGGCTGCATCCCAAGATCAAATTCGTATTTACTTTTTTCATGATTTCAAAACGAGAAATGGAGCTGTTTGGTGATGCAGCCATGTAAAACAAATACCAAAAACATTCTAGCTGACAAGAACAACATTAAATGAATATTGATAGGTTCGGAAATTACTGAGGTGTTCAACTCCGACAGGCCCCAAACACCAAACCCACTCTCCTTAAATGGCAGGCTAATGGGACCAAACCTCGTGAATATTTCCACTACATCAGCTTCTCTAAGCCAGATAAAAAGCTGAATCTCCTCAGCAGGAAAGTTTCTCATTTGTGGAATAGAATGTGAACATTTAAGTTACATTCAGATGGAGTAATAATGTACATGTAACTGAAATCAAAGCTTACAGCCACACAAACTAACATGTTTAAATCAACATCAATCAAGGTGACCTTGACATTTTGATATAATGACCTGGAAATTTGGTTTAAGGATTTCAGAATTAGCATCCTCCAGAATGTAATAAGAAATATTTACGATCTAAGACAAAATTTGACATTGATTCAATCGAAGTCTATAAGTAGTGTAGAATGTTTCCTTCCAATTTAATCCTTGCTATATAGACATGAAGCATTGAAAATACATTTTGAAGAATGCTTTTTATCTTGTTTTCCCTTGAATTCAAATAATATCTTATTCAATTAATGTTTTATTTAATTTTCATAGGAAATAAAAATGTGAATGTATATATAATCTATCATTGCACGAACATCAACACTCATTTTAGGCCCTTCTTTATATTAGAAAGATGTTTGTGACTGAAATCACTTTGTGCTTTTATCAACCCGTGGACATTAGTACACAGTCTATAAAGAATGTACAATTAATCATATTGTGTATGTGACTTCTAACGACAGCAAAGCCAGGAAGTTAGCTCAAAAACACTAAAAGTCCACCATATTCACACCATTTATGGAAAATTCAAAATCACACATCATGAAGTTCAATCCAAGTGTATTATATCTTAACATTCTCCAGGGTGTCACTTAGAGAACCTCATTGATGTTTCTATCAGAAGTGAAATTGATGTCACCGACAATGAAATCAAACTTTTTCATTAAAACCTGATGTTTATTGCACTTTTTACAGTTTTGTCCTTGATAAATCAAAAAGCTGCCGTATGAAACCAATCGCTATTGAAACATGTCAATATTTTATGACATAATAAATGAGGAGCACACATGGTTCATCAACCTTTTGTAATATTAACATAATAAACCTAATATAAATAACAACTAATGACCTTGGTTGAGGAACACACTTGGTTTAATCAACTTTTTGCAATATTAACATAATAAACCTAATATGAATAACAACTAATGACTTTGGTTGAGGAACACACTTGGTTAAATCAACCTTTTACAATATTAAAACTATAATTAACAAAACATTTTTTAAGTATTATCAAGGTTATTTAAAGACATACTGGCAGTAACATTTGTAAACTTACATGTCTCTATTTTCAAGAACAAAAGCCAGAGCTTGACATTGTAGTTATTTCCACCTTAAGTATTTACTAATCTCTGCAATGACAATATATTGCTAGATAAAAGTGAATTATTCTCACACTTTCCAAATCAACCCCTCCCTTAACTCAATTAACTTCAGTAAGTAGTCAGTAGTAAGATGAGATACCATATTAGAAATAAAACAACTGTCTATTTCGAGGAGAAATATGACTAGGATAAAGACAAAACAAGTTTAAGTATTTGCGATCATTTAACCGATTTTGAGTTTCATTATTATTATGTTGGTCTTTTCTTTGTTATCTTATAGTTTTATGTCTTCCCTTTCAGATATTTTCTGCACAACTCAGAACAAATAAATCCTGGGAAATTTGGAGTCTATTCTTTATCATAACACCATTATCCTGTCACAAGCAGATTCAAGACTCGGGACACATTTCTATTAGAATTATACAAATCACGTTACCTAAGTCAATTTTTCGTCTTTCAAACTCTTCCCTGATATGTTGAACACAAAAAATCCATCTAACATCAACAAAAAGCTCTTTTCCCAATGTTGCTTTCAAGATCACAGATGATCAAGATCAATGCTGGTTGTTGGCATCTTGCCTTTTCCTCGAAATCTAATTGATCCTTCGCCCAAATGTCTGACAAGACAATATGGGTGTTATCATCAGATTATCAAGTTATAATCAAACATCCTTTGTCATTATCGTATCTCGATAAAAATGTCTGTCGTAATGCTGTTGGACTTGTCCCTCATTGATAGTTTCCATAGTGACGAATCAATTTTCAGCGTATTTTTATTTTCGAGTCCTTATCTGTCGTGGATGTTTGTCTATAGTTTACGACAGCCCGTACAGAGCCTTAAATCACAGTTGACACAGTAATATTGTATAATATTCCTGTTCTTCCTTTCTTTCACATAAGATCTAATTTAGATAAATAAATTCTTTTATTGCATTTTTACCAGTGAAGTATAGAAATTAATCAAACTGATAAAACTTTTGTAAGAATGTCAGATTTTGCTTTGAAAATATAAGTTTTTCGTATTTTCATGCACAGATTCTCAGATAACAGCAGAAAATGCTAAAATTGCGCTGATCAGTCTTTTCAAAATGGCGTCGTCAAATTGATGTGAAGTAACGTCACAAAGAGTTACTCATGAATTAATATGTTACTGATTCCCGCACTTTTTGACACTATTAATATTTTCGATGTTTTTATTTTAGCTTTTGAGCATAAAAATGGAATAAAAAGAAAATTGAATGGTTCCCGTTGAATATAACACATATTTCACTCGTATGACAGAATATATCAATATTTTTCACTCGTGCTTCGCACTCATGAAAATATCAATATTCTGTCAAATTCGTGAAATATAAGTTATATTCAAAAGGAAAACCATTCAATATCCTCTTTATATTTATACACAGGCTTATCAGTATAGTTTTCAATAAGGCCCCACTACCTATTATCCCTGATCTATCTTTTAATTTCCATTCCTACATATTGTCCCTATATACATTACATACTCAACCTTGATACAGACTTAACAAGTTATCTCCCTTGGAACAGTTTCTGTAAGGCTCTGTGAAACATAAGGCCTGGTCAGTGAGGCCAAAAATAAGTACATGTATTTATTTTATGTGACATTTACTATGTCACAGGGTGTTAAAAAACATCATCTAAAGAAACTCATCCCTACCATCTAGATTTACATCTGTATAAATAATACATATATAAGGATGTCAAAAGGAACATTTTTTGTAAGTCGAACATTATAAAAAAAAACAGACATTTTCTCAAATCAAACATGCTGAGGAATCACATGAGATGACGTAGAGGGTCACGTGACTTCAGGACTAGAGGATCTCTTTGTTTATGTGTACGCTTTGTTTTTCTCTGTCTTTTTAATTACTAATTCATCGTGATTTGTGGCTTAGCTCATCTTTGAACTTAGCAATAGTGACAGTGAAGTGTCATTGCTTCTTTTCGTGTTGCCATTTCGGCAAACGGAGCTGGATTTTCTGAGCACGTGGACTTTGTTTACATTCAACTTGTGTTGTGCTCGTCATGGCTGACGAACCTTTGAACTCGAAGCCACGAAAGGGTCAAGGCATCATAGCCATTCAACCCGCCTTGGGCATCATAGCCCCTGAACATGAACTTGAAGAAGATATCATGTCTGATCATTCTGAAATTTCAGAAGAATTTAGACCGCCACCGTTGCGGAGATACAATTTGGCAGTGCGGACTCAGACTGTTTCGTCGCAATCGGAAACTACCATGGCGGAGTCACCTCCATCTTCATCAAGGCAGTATGCAAATCACATTGACCCAGATCATGACGTCACTGCCGCTAGGCGGCGTAATTATGCTAATGTACCTGGCGAGATTAGAACGGGAAATCACGAGACCGGCATTACGTCTTCCGCTTCCGGAAATAACATAGACATGTTTTCCGGCATTCTCGCCCAACAAGGGGAGATGTTGGCTGCTTTGAAGGCCAGGATGGACTCATTAGTTGATTGTCAAACGACTAACAACACCGCAACTAACGATGACACTTTTTCGAACGCATTAGATCGTTTAATGGGGCCTGCTGGTCCCTCGATGACGCCTGGCGAGGACTCAGAATGTAGCGAGGATGAGTCGCCTGTCGACATAACACAGGATTTCGACAATCAAAGTGTTTTAAACTCGCTAACAGAGTTTGTGGAGAATAAGGACAAAACAGGTCCAGCCATCAATGATACACTGGCAAATGTTGCAAACACTGGACTTCGTTCGAGAGTGTCTGAGGAAAAAATTAAAGATCTGACCTCTAAGTATAACAAGCCGTCGAATGTGCGTAACCTCACAGTGCCCACTATTAATACGGGTTTGTGGAATATCCTGCAATGATTAATGCACCCAAACAGTCATACTGTATGAACATGACTTGGTAAGGAATCCTGTGATGATACGCCAATCAGCATGGCCTTGTAGGGAAACAGGGCTATTTTTAGCAAGGCCTCGAAGGAAATCCCACAATCTTACATGGAAACGATGCTATTCAGCATGGCCAGGGAGGATATCCCATAATCTCAGAGGGACAATAGGGCTATTATTATCATGGACATGGAGGATATCTCACATTACTACAGAACAACAGGGTTATTTAAATCATGGTCTTGGAGAATATCTCACAAACGAACAGGACATTCAATACAGGGCAATTATTGTCATGACCTTGGAGGATATCTCACAGTCCTACAAAACAACAGCTATTTTTATTATGGACTTGGAGGATATCTCACAGTCCTACAGGACAACAGGGTTATTGTTGTCATGACCTTGGAGGATATCTCACAGTCCTACAAAACAACAGCTATTTTTATTATGGACTTGGAGGATATCTCACAGTCCTACAGGACAACAGGGTTATTGTTGTCATGACATTGGAGAATTATCCCAAAATCTTACAAAATATCTATCATAACTGGACACTGAAACTCTGTTTATGTACAATTGCACACAAAAATTAATGAAAGGTTGTGACACCCTTTTTTGTCAAGTATTTAGATTCATGACTCAAAACAATCAAGTCATCAAAAAGAAAAGTTGCAAGCAAAATACCACTGACCAGTACTTGACGTTCCCTCTGTCAGATAAAACCAGCCTTCAAATGTTAAAAATTCCACTTACCTGAAAATAAAAAAAAAAGAAAATAAATAACAAAAGTAATCTGATCACATATCACATATTATGTAGTGTAAAATGATAAGTGAATGTATTATAGGTGTTTACACAGGTTATCAGTATCAAGGACAGGACAGTAAAAGTCAAATGAATATATTGAAACACACCTGTATGTTAAGACCACATAATGGAAATATACAGATGTACAAACACACCTGTATGTTAAGACCACATAATGGAAATATACAGATGTACAAACACACCTGTATGTTAAGACCACATAATGGAAATATACAGATGTACAAACACACCTGTATGTTAAGACCACATAATGGAAATATACAGATGTACAAACACACCTGTATGTTAAGACCACATAATGGAAATATACAGATGTACAAACACACCTGTATGTTAAGACCACATAATGGAAATATACAGATGTACAAACAAACCTGTATGTTAAGACCACATAATGGAAATATACAGATGTACAAACAAACCTGTATATTAAGACCACATAATGGAAATATACAGATGTACAAACAAACCTGTATGTTAAGACCACATAATGGAAATATACAGATGTACAAACACACCTGTATGTTAAGACCACATAATGGAAATATATAGATGTACAAACAAACCTGTATATTAAGACCACATAATGGAAATATATAGATGTACAAACACACCTGTATGTTAAGACCACATAATGGAAATATACAGATGTACAAACAAACCTGTATGTTAAGACCACATAATGGAAATATACAGATGTACAAACACACCTGTATGTTAAGACCACATAATGGAAATATATAGATGTACAAACACACCTGTATGTTAAGACCACATAATGGAAATATATAGATGTACAAACACACCTGTATGTTAAGACCACATAATGGAAATATACAGATGTACAAACAAACCTGTATATTAAGACCACATAATGGAAATATACAGATGTACAAACAAACCTGTATGTTAAGACCACATAATGGAAATATACAGATGTACAAACACACCTGTATGTTAAGACCACATAATGGAAATATATAGATGTACAAACAAACCTGTATATTAAGACCACATAATGGAAATATACAGATGTACAAACAAACCTGTATGTTAAGACCACATAATGGAAATATACAGATGTACAAACAAACCTGTATGTTAAGACCACATAATGGAAATATACAGATGTACAAACAAACCTGTATGTTAAGACCACATAATGGAAATATACAGATGTACAAACACACCTGTATGTTAAGACCACATAATGGAAATATATAGATGTACAAACACACCTGTATGTTAAGACCACATAATGGAAATATATAGATGTACAAACACACCTGTATGTTAAGACCACATAATGGAAATATATAGATGTACAAACACACCTGTATGTTAAGACCACATAATGGAAATATATAGATGTACAAACACACCTGTATGTTAAGACCACATAATGGAAATATACAGATGTACAAACACACCTGTATGTTAAGACCACATAATGGAAATATACAGATGTACAAACAAACCTGTATATTAAGACCACATAATGGAAATATACAGATGTACAAACAAACCTGTATATTAAGACCACATAATGGAAATATACAGATGTACAAACAAACCTGTATATTAAGACCACATAATGGAAATATACAGATGTACAAACAAACCTGTATATTAAGACCACATAATGGAAATATACAGATGTACAAACAAACCTGTATATTAAGACCACATAATGGAAATATACAGAAGAACAAACAGACCTGTACATAAAGAACACAAAACGGTTCAAACAAACCTGTATATAAAGACCATCCAATACAGATGTATATACAAACCTGAATATAAAGACCATATTAAAATACATTGTACAAATATACAAACAAACCTGTATATAAAGACCACCAAATACAGATGTCATTTTTGACACTGTTTCACATAAAATTGATTATTTTTGATGATTACTTTTATGACTGTTGCAGGATAAATAGAATACATGGTCAGTGTCTTAAAATATAAGCTGTATTTTTGGCTCGGGACAGAAAGACAAAAGTGGCTCGCCAAAGCTCGCCACTTTTGTCTTTCTTTACCCTCGCCAAAATACAGCTTATATTTTAAGACACTGACCATGTATTCTCTATATACATACCTGCATATGAAGACCACCCAATGGAAATATTCAGATACATACATACCTGTATATAAATACCAACCATTGTCTATTTGATGCTTTATGATATTGACATCTTTAAAACAAATTACAAAGATAATACATGAATACAAACTTGTATTATTGCTATACATACTTAAAGAAATGCAATTAGAGATTGCCCTGTTTAGGGGTAATGAAAAGATGTTATAGAATATAATTATGGTGTAATTGAAAGATAGCAGACCACTGGGGTTTGTTAAAATTTCATCCATGAATATGTTCAGTACCCTCATCAAATTTCAGGTTGATCTGATTTCTCTCCGATAGAACATTTATGGGATAAGTTGGATAGAAGGATAAGATGAAGGCCGAACCATCCAATTAACGTGGAACTGTATACCAATGAGGTCCAATACACTGATCAGTTCAATGGATGAGGAATGGAACTGTTTACCAATGAGGTCCAATACCCTGATCAGTTCAATGGATGAGGAATGGAACTGTATACCAATGAGGTCCAATACCCTGATCAGTTCAATGGATGAGGAATGGAACTGTATACCAATGAGGTCCAATACCCTGATCAGTTCAATGGATGAGGAATGGAACTGTACACCAATGAGGTCCAATACCCTGATCAGTTCAATGGATGAGGAATGGAACTGTATACCAATGAGGTCCAATACACTGATCAGTTCAATGGATGAGGAATGGAACTGTACACCAATGAGGTCCAATACCCTGATCAGTTCAATGGATGAGGAATGGAACTGTACACCAATGAGGTCCAATACCCTGATCAGTTCAATGGATGAGGAATGGAACTGTAGACCAATGAGGTCCAATACCCTGATCAGTTCAATGGATGAGGAATGGAACTGTATACCAATGAGGTCCAATACACTGATCAGTTCAATGGATGAGGAATGGAACTGTTTACCAATGAGGTCCAATACCCTGATCAGTTCAATGGATGAGGAATGGAACTGTATACCAATGAGGTCCAATACACTGATCAGTTCAATGGATGAGGAATGGAACTGTATACCAATGAAGTCCCATACACTGATCAGTTCAATGGATGAGGAATGGAACTGTACATCAATGAGGTCCAATACCCTGATTAGTTCAATGGATGAGGAATGGAACTGTATACCAATGAGGTCCAATACCCTGATCAGTTCAATGGATGAGGAATGGAACTGTATACCAATGAGGTCCAATACCCTGATCAGTTCAATGGATGAGGAATGGAACTGTTTATACCAATGAGGAGGTTCAATACACTGATCAGTTCAATGGATGAGGAATGGAACTGTATACCATTGAGGTCCAATACCCTGATCAGTTCAATGGATGAGGAATGGAACTGTACACCAATGAGGTCCAATATCCTGATCAGTTCAATGGATGAGGAATGGAACTGTATACCAATGAGGTCCAATACCCTGATCAGTTCAATGGATGAGGAATGGAACTGTATACCAATGAGGTCCAATACCCTGATCAGTTCAATGGATGAGGAATGGAACTGTATACCAATGAGGTCCAATACCCTGATCAGTTCAATGGATGAGGAATGGAACTGTATACCAATGAGGTCCAATACCCTGATCAGTTCAATGGATGAGGAATGGAACTGTATACCAATGAGGTCCAATACCCTGATCAGTTCAATGGATGAGGAATGGAACTGTATACCAATGAGGTCCAATACCCTGATCAGTTCAATGCCTAACAGAGCTAGTAAAACCTCTGTATCTCATGAGGGGCATACATGATATTGATGGGCCTAGAATGATATTCAGTTTGAGAGGGGTATTTTTGGATCAACCTGAAATTTGACAGGATAATCAAATGTACATGGATAAAATTTTAACATAGGACAGAGTGGCTCCCTGGCTTACACCATTAATAACATCTTATTTCCCGTAGTAAACCAATTATGACTTAGGATCAAAAGCAAATGATATTACTGAATGAATAACTAATGAGAAAAGACTATTTGCTGAAAACACATTTCCCTTTAAAGTAATTCATAACAATCCAATTGATGCAGCTACTACTTTATATGGTATAAGAAATGGGACATAAATTTTAATCCCATTAAAACTGAATCTCTAACATCTAGTCGAAAAAGCATTATTATTTCCCTTGAAGTCATTTCCAAAACGAAATTGAAGAAATGTATCAGTTCATAAGAATCTATTTTTTTTCTGAAGATGGTAGGTGGCATCATCATATCAACTTTATCTCTAATAAAGAATGTAAATGTATAAAATTATTAAAGTCTGTCAAATATAAAATGAATCCTAAAACATTAATCATCATAGTTATTGCTTACATAAGACTCACACTAGAATATGGTGATGTTTATACTTTTTGATAATTGTACACAGCAGGATGCAGCACTTCTTGAATCTTTTCAATGGAGGCTGCTAGAATTATTACAGGACTGTGTAAAGGAGCACTAACTGAATTAATTGAACCATTTTTTAACAATATGAACCCATACTCACTAAGAAACGGGAAATTACAAGGTGTCTTTTATATGCATATTAAGTTTCCTATGTTGATCCTAAGTCATAATTGTTGGTTGGGACAAAAATTTTTTAACAAGTACTGATTGTAATGGGGACCATTACAGATGTCCCACAAACACTCCCAGAGTCATACCATTGTGTTTGGTATCCCTCATAACCTATCTATACCAATTTTCACTTTCAGACAATTTCCTAATTTCGACCAATCAGAGGCCTCCATTTTGCTACCATGGCAACCAAACTTTCCGAAAATGTTACCATGTTATTTGGCATCACTAAAAACCCCTATGTACCAATTTTTACCGAAATTGGTGACCAAACTACAAAACCAAAAATTGGCTCTGGTGGCCATTTTGGATTTCCAATCTATAAAAAAACACATCCCCAGCCTCTAATGAGTATGTCTGTAAAGTTTCATGAAGATCCTCCCAGTAGTTTCTGAGAAAAGATTTTCTGTGTTGGAAGAAATGAAAGAAACAAGAATAACAATAATAATAGCAAGTACTACATTACAAAAGTCCTCCCCCCCCCCCCTCCCCCCTCCCCCCTCCCCCAGTCGTACAATTGCCCACCAATCAGAGGCCAGGAAATGATGGTCATCTCGAGGTTACGAGAGTGACCGATGTCCAATAATATATCTTTATACCAAATTTGATCAAAATCAGACAATATCATAAATTTGACCAATCAGAGGCCGTGGCGGCCGCCTTGGTTGACTGATCAGAAAACAAAAGGTCTTTTGCACACCCCCTGACCAGGATGAACCCTTGTGTCAAGTTTCATTAAGTTCCATTCAAAAGTAAACCAAAAGAAGAAGAAGAAACAGAGTAATCACAACAAGTCCCCTACCTCGTTCGGGGAATATAATTATTGGCTCCAGGGATGGGGATTTGGTGGGATGGAGGGCAGAAACATTGTAAATATCCCCTGTGTTGTCTATTCATATCTCCACTATTTCTAATTGACAAAATAAAAATTAAAGATGACACCTGTCACCAGGCAATTTGTAATTGTGTTTCAGATCTGTATATAATAGTGATACCCAATAGACTAACATTTGACAGCTATTGTATGATACTTAAGAGTGGGTGCTGTTATGTTGGAAGGTTTTATATGGTAGTTTTGTTTTCTATCTATTTGCTTTAGAGGAGGGAGTAACTCCTATAATGAGGATGTATTTACTGATAATGCTATCAGAGTTGTTTCCCATCGTCAACACAGGTACTGATTACAGTGACAACTGTAAAGACAGTAGTAGTTGTCTCCCTTTAATCACTTTTCTCCTAAGAAGTATTCTAAAGTTATGTGCCACATATTGCTTGACGATACTGAATCCCCTTGTAGATTTCCAGTGAAGTAAAGCTCAACGATACTGAATCCCCTTGTAGATTTCCAGTGAAGTAAAGCTTGACGATACTGAATCCCCTTGTAGATTTCCAGTAAAGGACCAACTGTCTGTATGTGTACCTGCACACAGGTATATTCTCCTTGGAGGAGACAAGCCCACACTCCCCGCCCTCAGTAAACAGTCAGATTGTAATCATTATGTAACTCGAGCCGATCATCTCAGGACCCGAGTTACTAGTATCTCTACTGGAGTGATCAATAAATCAATTTCTGCCAATAACTGCTCCCTTACCAACACGCACAGGTAGAAATCCCTAGGAACTTAACTAGTTCAATACATGGATTTTTTTATTCCAATTAATATCCGTTGTTGTGAGTATACTGCAGGCACGTTAAACTTTGGTTTAATACCCTCCAGCTGTATGTAACCATGTATGCAGGTATGCACATGTGGATTTAACTTTTATAAGTATTTAATAGACATGCAGGCCTTACTTTCTTTCTCAGTGTTTTGTCGTGTTACCATGCAGTACATCTGGAAAACATCTGATGAATTTTTATACATCTGGAAAACATCTGATGAATTTTATATTTCTGCTCCAGGAGCGTTTGGATTCTGCTTGTAATCATCTAAAAATCATCTGATGTTATACTCACAATATTATAACAATCATCTGATGTTATACTCGATGTTATACTCACAATATTTTAACAATCATCTGATATACTCAAAATATTATAACAATCATCTGATGTTATACTCACAATGTTATAACAATCATCTGATGTTATACTCACAATATTATAACAATCATCTGATGTTATACTCATGATATTATAACAATCATCTGATGTTATACTCGATGTTATACTCACAATATTATAACAATCATCTGATATCATACAATACGGAGAGAAGTGATATGCAATAAAAAGAACAGAATTAATTGAGTAGACTTGTTTCTGACTTTGGTGAGGATCCATTTTAATGCAATGCCAACCATATCTTTACCCCCAAAATTTTAACACACCTCACATATTAACCATCTATTGTCAAAACCACCCAACAACACAGGTAGACTAGTTTCTACTTTATTCTAGAGATAATTGTACATTGTGGTCCTTTGAAAGGAAAAGAACATCCTGAAAATACTTTCAAAAATTCAATAACATGTAAAATTTCATAACTGAAAAGAAAAGGTCATACAAACCAGAGGTCTGGAAAAGTTTCTGAAAACGCTATAGACACAGGACTAGTGACACCAAAAAATCGACTCACTCGAATCATCAATTCCCTCGTCCAAATCTTAGTATGTGGTATTTTTCTATAATTCACTTTTAAATGTAAATGTCAATGATTTTAAGTAACTCGATTATCTGTTATATGAAAGTACTAAAAAAAAACAACAATTTCTTCTAAATTTTTTGCTCAGATGTTATTTTTTTCTGTTTTCATTCTATGTGATATAAGTCGAAAGAATGATAGACAAATAGCACACTAACACTGGCCCTGATGACTAGTGGTGCGCCGATCATCGATTATAATCGGTTGACGAATCGAATGCACCTTCGATTTCGACCATCGATTTCCGTTTTTCAAGAATCGATCATCGAACGCGTCCGAATCAAGGGAAGTCACTCTAATGTTATAACCTTAGAATAAAGATGGCGGACGGCTGCCTCGTCGTCGACGACTCCGTTGCAATTGCCACTACAACGGATACTGATACAGAGCTTATAATTCGACCACCCGGGGTTGGAAAGGCAAAGTCAAAAGTATGGAATATATATGCATTCGCAAAATAAAAAAAAGAATGGGGTCCTTCTAGAAAAAACCTTGACATGACGGTCGCTGTTTGCCGACTTTGTAAGAAATGTTACAAAAATACAAGTAGCTA
The DNA here is from genome assembly GCF_902652985.1 of Pecten maximus. NCBI lineage: Eukaryota > Metazoa > Mollusca > Bivalvia > Pectinida > Pectinidae > Pecten > Pecten maximus. The sequence goes on from NC_047018.1 coordinate 19,748,943, forward strand.
CATTTCGGTATTTGATAGTATTAGATAGTGAAAGACTTATAAAATGACTCCATCTGTTTATTATTTTCGATAATAAGTAGCCCTGGAGGAATCATTTGGTTTCTTAATGATAAGTTTTAGCATATTTTATATATATTAGCTGAGTAATGAGGTATGTTTCTGCTAGGTATAAGGGAAACAGTCCAGCCACATTGCTCAATCCCTGCATACTTATATAATCTCGCAATAGGCAATACACAATCTACATTCTACAAAGAAGCACATTTTTATTTATATTTTGTAATTGCATACTGTAATATTAATAGATACATTTATGGTTTACCACAATATTTGAAATTAACATTTATTCACTGAACTGTTAAGTTATGTTTCCAATTTATATTTTTGTTAAATCAAAGAAAGTGGATTTGTTAATTAGTTGTTACTTAATCTGTTGAATAAAACTTTGCTAGTTGTAATATTTTTTCTCATAAATAGGTTTCTGAAACTTTCTTCGTCAGTTTTGGAAGTCCCAACTATTTGGCCATTGGTAGACAAATTAAAAGCGCTAATAATTGCATTTTCATGCATGATTAATAAAAAAAAACAAAAAAAAACAACACTGGTAGTCTGGTACAATTACAATGTAAATATCCAATGCAAATAATGGCAATATCCATCAATGCATATTCAATGGGATATAAGCTCTATGGCATCGCATCATTGCTCTTTTGTAATTCTTGATTTTATATGTGTACCTGCTCATATTGTATTCTACTACTTTTGCATCTAGAATTCAATGAACAAAAGTTACAAAGACCATGTAGAAAATGAAAATGTCACTTTATTAACAAAAGTATATAATCATGGACAATTTCATGTTTTATACACAAATCTGTGAAATCCAGATACTTTTACTGGACTTCATTCTTCTTGGATCATTAATATCTATTTTTTAAGTCATAGCTGTTGACCAAAAGTACAGTTGTAACTGTCTTAATCATTCAATCATACATTCATGTGCACCATCAACTAAGAAATAGGAATAATTACACTTACAAAAGATAATTATTGATACACATTACATAACAAAATGATGATTAATAACTGAAACAAAACACTTGTGATTTAACCAATTATTAATCGGTTGACTACATCGGTTGTCCTATCCGATGCGATCCGATAATCGAAACAGATTTTCAACCGATGTCCCATCACTACTGATGACCAGGTGAGTGATTTTCAAGTTCCCTGTATAAAACGTCCTTGTTCAACATCAGTAATAAAATGAATATCATTGAGAGATGTGTTTTTGTGTGTGTGTGTGTGTATGGGGGGGGGGGGGGGGGGGGGGTTCTAATAATTATCTTTCTTTTCTTTATATATAAAGGAATGTTTGCTTCAGTAATTACTTTTATCAGAAAAAAACAAACGTATTGGAAATACATTATTACCACAATAAACACATATCATTCAAACAACCATCTTATGAAACAACATTGAATGACTGAAGAGCAACCTGTATCCTTAAAAAGCTAAATTACAATCCTACCCAATTTTGTCTGTAATTTTTTTGTAATTCAAATCACCCAAACCATTGGTAATCCATGACCAGCCTGTGGATCCACCATATCAATCCAACATCTGTCAGTGTCAGTGTTGGAACAAATTAATATACATAGATTTTTTAATTTCCTGTCCTGATCAGCACGATGGTGGCTGCCTAACAGAAACTATCTTCTATCCTGTAACTGGTTATAAATACGTTACCATTGATCTCGGGCATTCATTGATCCCAGAAGATCAGCTTTTATCAAATATCGATATTTTTTACTGGAAAATATTGTTTATTCTCATGGAAACACGTTATTTATCATTATCAGGTGTCATGTTCTATTCCGTTAAACCCACACCAAGGTGACTTCACATGAGCCTAAGACATAAAATAGCACTCAAGTTGATAAAGACGCTATGGAAACTGCCAAACCAGCCTATACCTCTTTCTGTCGTGACAATACAAGAGTAACCTTGATCAAGATCACTGTAAAGGCTGGTGTGTTTATTTTTAGTTCATGTTCAAAAGCACTAGCTAATTTGATTGGTTTGTAAATGAAAAACACAACACTCACTGCCATATCAAGGACTTTCTCATTGTTGATTGAAGTTCTATGCACAGGTGTATAACCTATGCACCTTTGGGGCACAAACTGGAGATCAAGGCTGCTATTAATTCATATCATAAAGTCATGAACTTTATATATATATAGGTTCAAAAGACATGTTTGTAGAGATGTCTCAAATTCTAATCATTCTTCAGACAGAGCTGCATTTTTTTTGTATAAGTGTAATGATTGTACAGGTATAATGTTGTACAGGTATACTGTTGTACAGGTGTATTGTTGTACAGGTATAATGTTGTACAGGTGTATTGTTGTACAGGTAAAATGTTTGTACAGGTGTATTGTTGTACAGGTATAATGTTGTACAGGTGTATTGTTGTACAGGTAAAATGTTTGTACAGGTGTATTGTTGTACAGGTAAAATGTTTGTACATGTATATTGTTGTATAGGAATAATGTTTGTACAGGTAAAATGTTTGTACAGGTATAATGTTTGTACAGGTATAATGTTGTACAGGTATAATGTTGTACAGGTGTATTGTTGTACAGGTATAATGTTGTACAGGTGTATTGTTGTACAGGTAAAATGTTTGTACAGGTGTATTGTTGTACAGGTATAATGTTGTACAGGTGTATTGTTGTACAGGTAAAATGTTTGTACATGTATATTGTTGTACAGGTATAATGTTGTACAGGTATAATGTTTGTACAGGTAAAATGTTTGTACAGGTATAATGTTTGCACAGGTAAAATGTTGTACAGGTAAAATGTTGTACAGGTATACTGTTTGTACAGGTAAAATGTTGTACAGGTATAATGTTTGTACAGGTAAAATGTTTGTACAGGTATAATGTTGTATGGGTATAATGTTTGTACAGGTATAATGTTTGTACAGGTAAAATGTTTGTACAGGTATAATGTTTGCACAGGTATAATGTTGTACAGGTAAAATGTTGTACAGGTAAAATGTTGTACAGGTATAATGTTTGTACAGGTGTATTGTTGTACAGGTATAATGTTTGTACAGGTAAAATGTTTGTACAGGTATAATGTTTGTACAGGTGTATTGTTGTACAGGTATAATGTTTGTACAGGTAAAATGTTGTACAGGTATAATGTTTGTACAGGTATAATGTTTGTACAGGTAAAATGTTGTACAGGTATAATGTTTGTACAGGTGTATTGTTGTACAGGTATAATGTTTGTACAGGTAAAATGTTTGTACAGGTATAATGTTGTATGGGTATAATGTTTGTACAGGTAAAATGTTTGTACAGGTAAAATGTTTGTAAAGGTATAATGTTTGTACAGGTATAATGTTTCCTCATTGCTTAATAAAAAGGCATCGTTCAAAGCTACCTCTAGAAATGGTCATCAGAGGAGACGAATTAGGACCTGCATCATCAACAGCCTGGACACGTCAATATACTTCCATTTACAATGAGCGAAAGACAATCTCCCCTATCTTGCAAATAAAACAGTATTGGCACGCATTCAGGAAACCTAACGCATCATGAAAACTTCATGTCTAAAAATGCGGTCTCTGTTCATTAAATACATCCTTGGGAATCATAATGGACTCTGGGCCTATAACATGCCATCTCAATAGGTGCTAGGAAATAACCAAAAAGACACTATTATTTTTCTTACGTTTCACAAATCATCATGCTCCAGTAAAAAACTTCATGTCCGTTATATCCTGTCTAAGTTAAAATTGTCCGTTATTCGGCACTTTAATCGATACGTGGTAATGTCGGTGATTACTTGCGCTGTCACATCGGATACACACCAGTACAGTCACCATGGAGACGACTGTAATACCATTAACACAATCTCGTTACCGAATATAATGAGGACACTGCAAAACATTATCATTTCTACAGATTTAAGCAGTGGATTTTTCATTAAATCAGTTTCCATTTTAATGAAATTGTTTCCATTCAGGAAAATATATTCTGCAAGAATTGTGTGAGTTTTTTTGGGGTCTTGAATGAAGTCAATACTTTCAAATGTACTGAGGGCAGCCACAAAAGTTTCACCATCACTACGAGAGGCCATCACTGACAACTACAAGAGGCCATCACTGACAATTAAGAGACACCATCAATGATGATAACAAGACATCACTGATGACTAGGAGACACCATCACTGACAACTACAAAACAACACTGGAAACCATTACTGACAATTAGGAGACACCACCACTGATCTAGGACTACGAGACGCCACCACCGACAACTACAAGATGCCACCACTGATCTAGGATTACGAGACGCCACCACCGACAACTACAAGACGCCACCACTGATCTAGGACTACGAGACGCCACCACCGACAACTACAAGACGCACCACTGACGAGAACAAGACACCACTAACGACTAAGAGACAACACTAGATACCATTAATGACAATAAGGAGACACCACCTCTGACAACTACGAGACGCTATCACTGATGACTACAAATGCAGGTAGGGCGTAAGAATTGTACCTGCTGCCCCCATTGCATGATCATAAGAGGCGACTAAACTTGGGATCTTATCTTTTCTCTTCTTTCTTGATAACTTTCTTTTTCCTAATGTCTCCCTTGACAATGCCTCACTTTTGGCCTTTAGTTGAGCGTTCGCCGCTGTGAGGAAGGTTTTGGGTTCTGTCCCCTTGCCGAAACATACCAGAGTCTATAAAAATAGCAGTTGCTACTCCTGCTTATCGCTCAGCATATTTGGAGTGGGACAACTGGTTGGCCCGTTGTCAGTATAATGTAACCGGGTGGGGTGTGCTGCTGGGTGTCTTCGGCAGTATGCTTCAGTGAGATAGCACTTTAAATCGGCAAAAGTTCCGGCCTATCACAAGGAGACTTAACACGAACATACCACAGCCTCCCAAAACACACATACGCACCCACCACACACATGCATGTCGCACGCACGGGAGGCCGTCCTTAAATGACCTTGGCCCTTGGCTGTTAATAGGACGTTAAACAAAATAAACCAAACCAAACCAAACCAAAACAACATTAGATACCATTACCGACGCCTATAAAACAACACTGGATACCACCACTGACAACAAGAGCTGAAAAGAATAGCAGATTTTGGCATTCGAATATTCGTTTGGTATATTCGAATAGTATTCAAATATTCGGGAGTGTACAGTCGACACTTAAGAAAACGTAATTATTTCTGATTTACTAAGCTTGATAGACGTCTGAAAAGCTTTAAATAAGTAACAGTGATATATACAACTGAAGAATGGCCAGAACTAAGTCGGAAGCTCACTTTAATAATCGTAACAAAATCGCCAAGTTCACCTATTGACGACAACGTAAACATGGCTGGCCTACCTGATTGACGAGCTTGTGTCTGTCATATTGTCAATGTCAAAAGAAGGAATATTTGCATTATAAGACCAATAGATAATAAAAAAAATCAACGTTCACTACATTGGGTCCGTATGTAAATGTTCTACATTCAATATACTGGCAAAATAACATGAAATAAAGGTCTCACGCAAGCAAATCAACCAATCAGCAAGTGTTGTATGCGAAAGTAGTCTGGTAAGAAAATAAAGTTCCACATTTAAATATTATTTTGATTGATATGTTTAGGTGTGATGTTGAGATATCTGATATTTATTTGAAGTACATATTCCAAACTGTCAGAATATACTGATTTTGTTGGGCTGAGATGTACATACTGGCGTATTCACATAGGTGCAAAATGACCAGGTATTTTCCCAAAATAGCACCGGTTGTGTATGTAAACATCCGGTAATACAGCACATGGACCTGTCAGATCCTTAGAAGACTTTAAACCTGTCAACATTTGGGTTTTAAACTGTGTAACAGGTTTGTATCTATAACTTCAGCCATTGCTGACTTGAATTAAACTTCAAATGAATTAATTATAGCTTTAATTCATTAGTAATAGAATATAGGGGCTGAATTACTTGCGTGAGACCTAAAACGACCGCGAACTGTCCACATGGTAAATTTTCCTCTGTTGGTTGGGCGCTTGTAACCGGGAATGTCGCTATTGGTTCAAAGCGTTTTATTGACATTGACGTAATGCATATGGCGCACCACATGGTTGACAGTTCTGTACACAGTATCGGATATAAAAGATAGCAGCACTGTACCTTATTTACGATGTCATGTCAGAAAAATGTTTATATCTTTTCATTCACAAGTTTTGGAACCTATTCGTGTCAAAATAGTTGTATATACATGTATTTTTATGTTAAACTGAATGCTGGATTGGAATGGTAATCTGACGTTTGAACACGTTTTCAATGAGTTTGGCCCGGAGATGATTTGCTATGTTGGATGTATTGTACCTTTGTACGTTAAAACCCCTAAACATAGCTTACATTCTGCTTAAGATTTATTGGAATTAAGCTGGAAATGCTCCCAAACTCAAATGGAACGTTTGTACATGTTTCAGATCAAAGGACTAAAGGGAAGTAAATATCGTACCGAATATTTGAATACGATTCCACTATTCGAATATTAGGGGAATTGGTATTCATTCGCGAACTTCGAACATTCGTTTCAGCTCTACTGACAACTACCAGACACCACCACTGACAACCAGGAGATAACACCGCTGACGACCACTAAATACCACCATTGAAGACTACAAGACACCATCATTGAAGACTACAAGACACCATCATTGACGACTACGAGACACCATCACTGACGATTACGAGACATCATCACTGACGACTACGAGACACCATCACGGAAGACTACAAGACACCATCATTGACGACTACGAGACACATCACTGACGGCTAAGAGATACCACCACTGACAGCTAAGAGATACCATCACTGACGACTACGAGACACGATCACTGACGACAACAAGACACCATCACTGACAGCTAAGAGATACCATCACTGACGGCTAAGAGATACCATCACTGACGACTACGAGACACCATCACTGACGACTACGAGACATCATCACTGACGACTACGAGACACCATCACTGACGACTACGAGACATCATCACTGAAGACTACAAGACACCATCATTGACGACTACGAGACACCATCACTGACGACTACGAGACATCATCACTGACGACTACGAGACACATCACTGACGACTACAAGACACCATCACTGACGGCTAAGAGATACCAACACTGACGGCTAAGAGATACCAACACTGACGGCTAAGAGATACCATCACTGACGGCTACAAGATACCATCACTGATGACTACAAGACACCATCACTGACGACTAAAGGATACCGTCACTGATGACTACGAGACACCATCACTGACGGCTAAGAGATACCACTACTGACGGCTACAAGATACCATCACTGACGACTACAAGATACCATCACTGACGACTAAAGGATACCGTCACTGATGACTACGAGACACCATCACTGACGGCTAAGAGATACCATCACTGATGACTACAAGATACCATCACTGACGACTACAAGATACCATCACTGACGACTAAAGGATACCGTCACTGATGACTACGAGACACCATCACTAACGGCTAAGAGATACCACTACTGACGGCTACAAGATACCATCACTGATGACTACAAGATACCATCACTGACGACTAAAGGATACCGTCACTGATGACTACGAGACACATCACTGACGACTACAAGATACCATCACTCACGACCACAAGACATCTTCACTGACGACTACAAGACACCATCACTGACGGCTACGAGACACCATCACTGGCGACCACAAGATACCATCACTGGCGACCACGAGACACCATCATTGAAGACTACAAGACACCATCACTGACGACTACGAGACATCATCACTGACGGCTACGAGACACCATCACTGACGACTACGAGACATCATCACTGACGACTACGAGACATCATCACTGACGATTACGAGACACCATCACTGACGATTACGAGACACCATCACTGACGGCTAAGAGATACCATCACTGACGACTACGAGACATCATCACTGACGGCTAAGAGATACCATCACTGACGACTATGAGACATCATCACTGACCACTATGAGATACTATCATTGACAACTACTAGATACCATCACTGACAATTATGAGATACCATCACACGCCCACTACGAGACACCATCACTGATGACTACCAGATACCATCACTGACGACCACTTATAATGAGACACAATCATTGATGAACAGGCAGAAGAAAAAGCAATAATGTAAAGCTTGTTTTGAGTTAGCCAATCACTTTAAAACATAAAATTGATCAGAACTTCAAAATTACAGACAATATTTGATACTGATCAACATTCCATTATGAAACCCATCATGTGCCTCTGCTTGCGTAACACAATAATTGACTGGTAACCATCATTTACTTCTTTCAAAATTTCAATTCCGCTTTTTTTGTCCGACGTCTTTTCTATTGAAGATCAGCCTCTTTATGGCTGCTGGGGAGAAACCTCATCAATTTTGAAAATCGCCACACATAAAAGCATCAGACATCAGGATTTTAAGGCAATTTTATGTTTCTCATATTTCAAAATTACCAATGTAGTCAAACTGCTTTGATGTTGTGGCAACATTCAACTGATACTAACAAGATTTACTGAATATCAATTTGCAGATAAAAAATGAACCAATTGATCAGATTCCCAAATATTTGCCTTTACATCTTTTTCTACTTAATCAGAGATGAAAGCAACTACATTCTACCTACTACTGAACCAGACGTGTTTGGAGAGGGGACTGTACAAGGTGTGTTAACCAAGGAAGAAATGCAACAGGTGTGTTTATAGAAAGGGTAAACAAGAGACCCAATGGGCCTCCCCTCACCTGGCTCTACAGCAACTTTGAAGTTGATCTAGGTCATTTTCTGCAGATACTATGCTGATAACCACTTTATTCAAATATCAGAGTAGGCTAGGTTCATTATTGTCAATAATGTTTTTAGTCTTTCATTCCAGCATACAATTGGCCTTATATCAGGTCGAGAAATCATTGTTTCAAGATTAAAACCTATTTGACCCATTTGACCTTGAATTAAGGTCAAAGTTATCTATTTGAACAAACTTGGTAGCCCTTCAACCTAGTATGCTACAGGCTAAATATCAAGTCCCTCAGGGTCTCTTGGTTATTGAGAAGACGCCGTTTGAAGATTTTAGCCTATTTCACCCATGTGACCTTGAATTAAGATCAAGGTTATTCATTTGTACAAAATTTGAGGCACTTCACCCAAGTATGCTACAGGCATAATATCAAGTCCCTGGGCCTCTTAGTTATTGAAAAGAAGTTGTTTGAATATTCTAGCCTATTTGACCTATGTGACCCTGAATGAAGGTCAAGGTCATTCATTTGGACAAACTTGGTAGCCCTTTCAACCCAGAATGCTAAAGGCCCAATATGAAGTCCATGTTCCTCTTGTTATTGAGAAGAAATTACTAAAGATTTTAGCCTATTTGGTCATTCACTTCGCAGCACTTTATCCCAGTATGCTACAAACTAAATATCATGTCTCTAGGCCTGTTGGTAATTGAGAAGTTGAAAATGTAAATTGCTTACGATGCATGACGCAGACAAATGGCGATCACAATAGGTCCACTGAGACTTAATCTCAAGTGACCTAAAAAGTTGACACCGGATGGCTGGATGGCCAGACGGATGGACGACGGACGCCGCATCATGGCATAAGCTCACTTGCCTTTCGGGCAGGTGAGCTAAAAAGTACCAGGTATTTATAGAATAGGTACAAATGTACCAGGTGTGTTTAGAAAGAGTACAAAAAATACCAGGTGTTTTGATAGAAAGGTTAAAAAAGTACCAGGTGTGTTTAAGGAAAGGGGTGTGTTCATAGAAAGGGTACAGATGTACCAGGTGTGTTTATAGAATGGGTACAGATGTACCAGGTGTGTTTATAGAATAGGTACAGATGTACGAGGTGTGTTTATAGAAAGGGTACAGATGTACCAGGTGTGTTTATAGAAAGGGTACAGATGTACCAGGTGTGTTTATAGAAAGGGTGTAAATGTACCAGGTGTGTTTATAGAAAGGGTGCAGATGTACCAGGTGTGTTTATAGAAAGGGTGCAGATGTACCAGGTGTGGTTATAGAAAGGGTACAGATGTACCAGGTGTGGTTATAGAAAGGGTACAAATGTACCAGGTGTGTTTATAGAATGGGTACAGATGTACCAGGTGTGTCTATAGAATGCGTACAGATGTACCAGGTGTGTCTATAGAAAGGGTACAGATGTACCAGGTGTGTTTATAGAAAGAGTACAAATGTACCAGGTGTGTTTATAGAAAGGGTACAGATGTACCAGGTGTGTTTATAGAAAGGGTGTAGATGTACCAGGTGTGTTTATAGAAAGGGTACAGATGTACCAGGTGTGGTTATAGAAAGGGTACAAATGTACCAGGTGTGTTTATAGAAAGGGTACAGATGTACCAGGTGTGTTTATAGAAAGGGTACAGATGTACCAGGTGTGTTTATAGAACTGGTGCAGATCTACCAGGTGTGGTTATAGAAAGGTACAAAAGTACCAGGTGTGTTTATAGAAAGGGTGCAGATGTACCAGGTGTAGTTATAGAAAGGGTGTAGATGTACCAGGTGTGTTTATAGAAAGGGTACAGATGTACCAGGTGTGGTTATAGAAAGGTACAAAAGTACCAGGTGTGTTTATAGAAAGGGTGCAGATGTACCAGGTGTGGTTATAGAAAGGGTGTAGATGTACCAGGTGTGGTTATAGAAAGGTACACATGTAGATGTACCAGGTGTGGTTATAGAAAGGGTGCAGATGTACCAGGTGTGGTTATAGAAAGGGCACAGATGTACCAGGTGTGTTTATAGAAAGGATACGAATGTACCAGGTGTGTTTATAGAAAGGGTGAAGATGTACCAGGTGTGGTTATAGAAGGTGGATATGTACCAGGTGTGTTTATAGAAAGGGTACAAATGTACCAGGTGTGTTTATAGAATGGGTACAGATGTACCAGGTGTGTTTATAGAATGGGTACAGATGTACCAGGTGTGTTTATAGAAAGGTTGAAGATGTACCAGGTGTGTTTATAGAAAGGGTACAGATGTACCAGGTGTGGTTATAGAAAGGGTGAAGATGTACCAGGTGTGTTTATAGAATGGGTACAGATGTACCAGGTGTGTTTATAGAAAGGGTGAAGATGTACCAGGTGTGTTTATAGAATAGGTGAAGATGTACCAGGTGTGTTTATAGAAAGGGTACAAAGTACCAGGTGTGTTTATAGAAAGTGTACAGATGTACCAGGTGTGTTTATAGAAAGTGTACAAATGTACCAGGTGTGTTTATAGAAAGGGTACAGATGTACCAGGTGTGTTTATATTAAGTGTACAGATGTACCAGGTGTGTTTATAGAAAGGGTACAGATGTACCAGGTGTGTTTATAGAAAGGGTGCAGATGTACCAGGTGTGTTTATAGAAAGGGTGTAGATGTACCAGGTGTGTTTATAGAATGGGTACAGATGTACCAGGTGTGTTTATAGAAAGTGTACAGATGTACCAGGTGTGTTTATAGAAAGGGTACAAATGTACCAGGTGTGTTTATAGAAAGGGTACAGATGTACCAGGTGTGTTTATAGAAAGGGTACAGATGTACCAGGTGTGTTTATAAAAAGGGTACAGATGTACCAGGTGTGTTTATAGAATGGGTACAGATGTACCAGGTGTGGTTATAGAAAGGGTGCAGATGTACCAGGTGTGTTTATAGAAAGGGTGTAGATGTACCAGGTGTGTTTATAGAATGGGTACAGATGTACCAGGTGTGTTTATAGAAAGGGTAGAGATGTACCAGGTGTGTTTATATAAAGGGTGCAGATGTACCAGGTGTGTTTATAGAAAGTGTACAGATGTACCAGGTGTGTTTATAGAAAGGGTAGAGATGTACCAGTAGTGTTTATAGAAAGGGTGCAGATGTACCAGGTGTGTTTATAGAAAGGGTGCAGATGTACCAGGTGTGGTTATAGAAAGGGTGCAGATGTACCAGGTGTGTTTATAGAAAGGGTAGAGATGTACCAGTAGTGTTTATAGAAAGGGTGCAGATGTACCAGGTGTGGTTATAGAAAGGGTGCAGATGTACCAGGTATGGTTATAGAAAGGGTACAAATGTACCAGGTGTGTTTATAGAAAGGATGCAGATGTACCAGGTGTGGTTATAGAAAGGTACAAAAGTACCAGGTGTGTTTATAGAAAGGGTGTAGATGTACCAGGTGTGGTTATAGAAAAGGTACAAAGTACCAGGTGTGTTTATAGAAAGGGTGTAGATGTACCAGGTGTGTTTATAGAAAGGGTACAGATGTACCAGGTGTGTTTATAGAAAGGGTACAGATGTACCAGGTGTGTTTATAGAAACGATGCAGATGTACCAGGTGTTTATAGAAAGGGTACAAATGTACCAGGTGTGGTTATAGAAAAGGTACAAAGTACCAGGTGTGTTTATAGAAAGGATGTAGATGTACCAGGTGTGGTTATAGAAAAGGTACAAATGTACCAGGTGTGTTTATAGAAAGGGTACAGATGTACCAGGTGTGTTTATAGAAAAGGTACAAAGTACCAGGTGTGTTTATAGAAAGGGTGTAGATGTACCAGGTGTGTTTATAGAAAGGATGCATATGTACCAGGTGTTTATAGAAAGGGTACAAATGTACCAGGTGTGGTTATAGAAATGGTACAAATGTACCAGGTGTGTTTATAGAAAGGGTACAGATGTACCAGGTGTGGTTATAGAAAAGGTGTAGATGTACCAGGTGTGTTTATAGAAAGGATGCATATGTACCAGGTGTTTATAGAAAGGGTACAAATGTACCAGGTGTGTTTATAGAAAGGGTGCAGATGTACCAGGTGTGTTTATAGAAAGGGTGTAGATGTACCAGGTGTGTTTATAGAATGGGTACAGATGTACCAGGTGTGTTTATAGAAAGGGTACAGATGTACCAGGTGTGTTTATAGAAAGGGTACAGATGTACCAGGTGTGTTTTTAGAAAGGGTACAGATGTACCAGGTGTGTTTATAGAATGGGTACAGACGTACCAGGTGTGGTTATAGAAAGGGTGCAGATGTACCAGGTGTGGTTATAGAAAGGGTACAAATGTACCAGGTGTGTTTATAGAAAGGGTACAGATGTACCAGGTGTGTTTATAGAAAGGGTACAGATGTACCAGGTGTGTTTATAGAAAGTGTACAGATGTACCAGGTGTGGTTATAGAAAGGGTGTAGATGTACCAGGTGTGTTTATAGAAAGTGTACAGATGTACCAGGTGTGTTTATAGAAAGAGTAGAGATGTACCAGGTGTGTTTATATAAAGGGTGCAGATGTACCAGGTGTGTTTATAGAAAATGTACAGATGTACCAGGTGTGTTTATAGAAAGGGTAGAGATGTACCAGTAGTGTTTATAGAAAGGGTGCAGATGTACCAGGTGTGTTTATAGAAAGGGTAGAGATGTACCAGTAGTGTTTATAGAAAGGATGCAGATGTACCAGGTGTGTTTATAGAAAGGGTGCAGATGTACCAGGTGTGTTTATAGAAAGGGTGCAGATGTACCAGGTGTGTTTATAGAAAGGGTAGAGATGTACCAGTAGTGTTTATAGAAAGGGTGCAGATGTACCAGGTGTGGTTATAGAAAGGGTGCAGATGTACCAGGTGTGGTAATAGAAAGGGTACAAATGTACCAGGTGTGTTTATAGAAAGGGTGCAGATGTACCAGGTGTGGTTATAGAAAGGTACAAAAGTACCAGGTGTGTTTATAGAAAGGGTGTAGATGTACCAGTTGTGGTTATAGAAAAGGTACAAAGTACCAGGTGTGTTTATAGAAAGGGTGTAGATGTACCAGGTGTGTTTATAGAAAGGGTACAGATGTACCAGGTGTGTTTATAGAAAGGGTACAGATGTACCAGGTGTGTTTATAGAAACGATGCAGATGTACCAGGTGTTTATAGAAAGGGTACAAATGTACCAGGTGTGGTTATAGAAAAGGTACAAAGTACCAGGTGTGTTTATAGAAAGGATGTAGATGTACCAGGTGTGGTTATAGAAAAGGTACAAATGTACCAGGTGTGTTTATAGAAAGGGTACAGATGTACCAGGTGTGTTTATAGAAAAGGTACAAAGTACCAGGTGTGTTTATAGAAAGGGTGTAGATGTACCAGGTGTGTTTATAGAAAGGATGCATATGTACCAGGTGTTTATAGAAAGGGTACAAATGTACCAGGTGTGGTTATAGAAATGGTACAAATGTACCAGGTGTGTTTATAGAAAGGGTACAGATGTACCAGGTGTGGTTATAGAAAAGGTGTAGATGTACCAGGTGTGTTTATAGAAAGGATGCATATGTACCAGGTGTTTATAGAAAGGGTACAAATGTACCAGGTGTGTTTATAGAAAGGGTGCAGATGTACCAGGTGTGTTTATAGAAAGGGTGTAGATGTACCAGGTGTGTTTATAGAATGGGTACAGATGTACCAGGTGTGTTTATAGAAAGGGTACAGATGTACCAGGTGTGTTTATAGAAAGGGTACAGATGTACCAGGTGTGTTTTTAGAAAGGGTACAGATGTACCAGGTGTGTTTATAGAATGGGTACAGACGTACCAGGTGTGGTTATAGAAAGGGTGCAGATGTACCAGGTGTGGTTATAGAAAGGGTACAAATGTACCAGGTGTGTTTATAGAAAGGGTACAGATGTACCAGGTGTGTTTATAGAAAGGGTACAGATGTACCAGGTGTGTTTATAGAAAGTGTACAGATGTACCAGGTGTGGTTATAGAAAGGGTGTAGATGTACCAGGTGTGTTTATAGAAAGTGTACAGATGTACCAGGTGTGTTTATAGAAAGAGTAGAGATGTACCAGGTGTGTTTATATAAAGGGTGCAGATGTACCAGGTGTGTTTATAGAAAATGTACAGATGTACCAGGTGTGTTTATAGAAAGGGTAGAGATGTACCAGTAGTGTTTATAGAAAGGGTGCAGATGTACCAGGTGTGTTTATAGAAAGGGTAGAGATGTACCAGTAGTGTTTATAGAAAGGATGCAGATGTACCAGGTGTGTTTATAGAAAGGGTGCAGATGTACCAGGTGTGTTTATAGAAAGGGTGCAGATGTACCAGGTGTGTTTATAGAAAGGGTAGAGATGTACCAGTAGTGTTTATAGAAAGGGTGCAGATGTACCAGGTGTGGTTATAGAAAGGGTGCAGATGTACCAGGTGTGGTAATAGAAAGGGTACAAATGTACCAGGTGTGTTTATAGAAAGGGTGCAGATGTACCAGGTGTGGTTATAGAAAGGTACAAAAGTACCAGGTGTGTTTATAGAAAGGGTGTAGATGTACCAGTTGTGGTTATAGAAAAGGTACAAAGTACCAGGTGTGTTTATAGAAAGGGTGTAGATGTACCAGGTGTGTTTATAGAAAGGGTACAGATGTACCAGGTGTGTTTATAGAAAGGGTACAGATGTACCAGGTGTGTTTATAGAAAGGATGCAGATGTATCAGGTGTTTATAGAAAGGGTACAAATGTACCAGGTGTGGTTATAGAAAAGGTACAAAGTACCAGGTGTGTTTATAGAAAGGATGTAGATGTACCAGGTGTGGTTATAGAAAAGGTACAAATGTACCAGGTGTGTTTATAGAAAGGGTGCAGATGTACCAGGTGTGTTTATAGAAAAGGTACAAAGTACCAGGTGTGTTTATAGAAAGGGTGTAAATGTACCAGGTGTGTTTATAGAAAGGATGTAGATGTACCAGGTGTGGTTATAGAAAAGGTATAAATGTACCAGGTGTGTTTATAGAAAGGGTACAAATATACCAGGTGTGGTTATAGAAAGGGTACAAATGTACCAGGTGTGTTTATAGAAAGGGTGCAGATGTACCAGGTGTGTTTATAGAAAGGGTGTAGATGTACCAGGTGTGTTTATAGAATGGGTACAGATGTACCAGGTGTGTTTATAGAAAGGGTACAGATGTACCAGGTGTGTTTATAGAAAGGGTTCAGATGTACCAGGTGTGTTTATAGAAAGGGTACAGATGTACCAGGTGTGTTTATAGAATGGGTACAGACGTACCAGGTGTGGTTATAGAAAGGGTGCAGATGTACCAGGTGTGGTTATAGAAAGGGTACAAATGTACCAGGTGTGTTTATAGAAAGGGTACAGATGTACCAGGTGTGTTTATAGAAAGGGTACAGATGTACCAGGTGTGTTTATAGAAAGTGTACAGATGTACCAGGTGTGGTTATAGAAAGGGTGTAGATGTACCAGGTGTGTTTATAGAAAGTGTACAGATGTACCAGGTGTGTTTATAGAAAGAGTAGAGATGTACCAGGTGTGTTTATATAAAGGGTGCAGATGTACCAGGTGTGTTTATAGAAAATGTACAGATGTACCAGGTGTGTTTACAGAAAGGGTAGAGATGTACCAGTAGTGTTTATAGAAAGGGTGCAGATGTACCAGGTGTGTTTATAGAAAGGGTAGAGATGTACCAGTAGTGTTTATAGAAAGGATGCAGATGTACCAGGTGTGTTTATAGAAAGGGTGCAGATGTACCAGGTGTGTTTATAGAAAGGGTGCAGATGTACCAGGTGTGTTTATAGAAAGGGTAGAGATGTACCAGTAGTGTTTATAGAAAGGGTGCAGATGTACCAGGTGTGGTTATAGAAAGGGTGCAGATGTACCAGGTGTGGTAATAGAAAGGGTACAAATGTACCAGGTGTGTTTATAGAAAGGGTGCAGATGTACCAGGTGTGGTTATAGAAAGGTACAAAAGTACCAGGTGTGTTTATAGAAAGGGTGTAGATGTACCAGTTGTGGTTATAGAAAAGGTACAAAGTACCAGGTGTGTTTATAGAAAGGGTGTAGATGTACCAGGTGTGCTTATAGAAAGGGTACAGATGTACCAGGTGTGTTTATAGAAAGGGTACAGATGTACCAGGTGTGTTTATAGAAAGGATGCAGATGTATCAGGTGTTTATAGAAAGGGTACAAATGTACCAGGTGTGGTTATAGAAAAAGTACAAAGTACCAGGTGTGTTTATAGAAAGGATGTAGATGTACCAGGTGTGGTTATAGAAAAGGTACAAATGTACCAGGTGTGTTTATAGAAAGGGTGCAGATGTACCAGGTGTGTTTATAGAAAAGGTACAAAGTACCAGGTGTGTTTATAGAAAGGGTGTAAATGTACCAGGTGTGTTTATAGAAAGGATGTAGATGTACCAGGTGTGGTTATAGAAAAGGTATAAATGTACCAGGTGTGTTTATAGAAAGGGTACAAATATACCAGGTGTGGTTATAGAAAGGGTACAAATGTACCAGGTGTGTTTATAGAAAGGGTACAGATGTACCAGGTGTGGTTATAGAAAAGGTGTAGATGTACCAGGTGTGTTTATAGAAAGGATGCATATGTACCAGGTGTTTATAGAAAGGGTACAAATGTACCAGGTGTGTTTATAGAAAGGGTACAAATGTACCAGGTGTGTTTATAGAAAGGGTGCAGATGTACCAGGTGTGTTTATAGAAAGGGTGCAGATGTACCAGGTGTGTTTATAGAAAGGATGCATATGTACCAGGTGTTTATAGAAAGGGTACAAATGTACCAGGTGTGGTTATAGAAAGGATACAAATGTACCAGGTGTGGTTATAAAAGGAACAGATGTACCAAGTGTGTTTATAGAAAGGGTACAAATGTACCAGGTGTGTTTATAGAAAGGGTACAAATGTAACAGCTGTGTTTATAGAAAGGGTGCAGATGTACCAGGTGTGTTTATAGAAATGGTACAAATGTACCAGGTGTGTTTATAGAAAGGGTACAAATGTACCAGGTGTGTTTATAGAAAGGGTGCAGATGTACCAGGTGTGTTTATAGAAAGGGTACAAAGTACCAGGTGTGTTTATAGAAAGGGTACAGATGTTCCAGGTGTGTTTATAGAACGGGTGCAGATGTACCAGGTGTGGTTATAGAAAGGGTGCAGATGTACCAGGTGTGTTTATAGAAAGGGTACAAATGTACCAGGTGTGTTTATAGAAAGGGTACAGATGTTCCAGGTGTGTTTATAGAACGGGTGCAGATGTACCAGGTGTGGTTATAGAAAGGGTACAAATGTACCAGGTGTGGTTATAGAAAGGTACAGATGTACCAGGTGTGTTGATAGAAAGGGTACAAATGTACCAGGTGTGTTTATAGAAGGTGGATATTTTCTTTACTTGTTTTGATATCATTTTAATTATCAAATGTTCTATTGTCCGCTGTGACAACGGAGAATTTATTATGTTCATCACAATTCTTGCAAAAAAAAAACCTTTCAAAATCCAAGATGACTGCCTTCTAAAGTAGATTCATCTGTATATATGATATTCATTTGATCCTCTGTGATTTTGATTTATATATATATGAAGGAAATTTATGTACATTTCTTTCAGCCTTACATTATACCATTCATCGGAATCTGTATCAATATTTGTCAGTAAAACAGAGGAGGGGCTGGTAAAATATGACGCCTTACTACATTATATTATATACTATAAAGCTATACTCATCCCATCAAAGTTTCAGTCTAGCTTTCCACAAAAATCTCCAGAGTATAACATGTAGGTTTTACATAAGATATTGATCGTGAGTTTATTGTCTGATTCAAAAGAAAACCCTGTAGCACTGTAGTATGATGTGACTATGATCATTTTACTGCTTAAAAAGGCATCTATAAATATTTAAGGTAGAATGTCATAGCATTCTATACTGTACCTCCAATAAAGAAGAGTTAATTATCATTTTTTTAGACTTTTTTTCTAACTTCTGCCTCATTAACTACAATAAACAATTGAATACAAAATAGATGTATTCACTTTGTGTTTCCATCTTCTCCAACAACATGACTGCACTTCTCCAAGGATTAGATTCAACAATATTTTGATTATTCAGCAGGAGGCTTAAACCAATTACACTACCAGTCTTGATACTTGTTGCGAGAAAAACGAAGCATACACATAAACAAAGAGATCCTCTAGTCCTGTGAAGTCACGTGACCCTCTACGTCATCTCAAGTGATCCCTCAGCATTAATTTGATTTGAGAAAATCACAATCAAACTTCGTCTTATATAATAAAACTTGTTTAATTATTAAATTATTTGGTATAATTTTTAAACCATCTAGCTCCCTGAAAGGACACCGAACCTATAATTGTCTTCATATGAATATGGAAGCTAGAGAATACAGGACAAAGAGGCCCAATGGACATGTATCATTCTCATGGTCTTAGCTTATGAAACGAAGACTTTCTAGGAATTCACTAAAAATTAATTTAGGTTGAGAATTCCAATCCATACCCTTTCTTTTCAATAATATCCACATGTCTAATATCATAAACTAGGAATTTTGGTATCCAGGAATATTTAAAGATTATTGTTTTGTTTTACCTGTTATCTTAGTAACTATCAATCAAGGCCATTCATTTGAACACGCTTGATAGGCCTTCCTTGCAACATCCTACTGACCCAATGCAATGACCCTAGATCTCTTGGTTATTGAGAAGGAGTTGTTAAGATTTTAACACATTTGACCTCTTTAGCCTTGAAAGTGTGTCAATGTCTACAAACAAAGTAGCCTTCCTCCCATCATGTTCCTGGTCCAATTTCATGGCAGTGGGCCTCTTTGATATTGAGACGAGTCATTTTAACAATCTAACAACTCCCATGATTTTGGAAGTAGGTCAAGGTCATTTATTTGAACAAACTTGGTATGCTTGCTACTGGACCAATATTTTAGCCCTTGACCCATTGGTTAATGAGGAGAAGTTGTTCAATTATTTCTACATTTAAATACAAAATGACAGGTATTTTTTTTAAATTTGACCCTTTCATCTTCAAAGTAGGTTAAGAATGATCATGTGAATAAACTTCCAGAAAATTGTCTTCAGGTTGGTAAAGTAAATTTGATAAAAGTTATATGACACAACCAATTGATATTCATATAAACTTGTTTCGGGTGCTCTTTCCACTGACATGTCATCTGTAGGAATAGACAAAATGTGGCAAAAACTGTGTTCCAGTTACTTAAATTGCTGAAGAAAATTGAACACATAAAGTAGCAAAACATTTCATATGAATTATTACTTTTGAAAACCATTTTGACACTCAGTCAAAAGAGTTATTTCCTTGAAAAAGGGTAGGGGCGCCCTTATTAGGTCAAATACGGTAAGCATCTTGTTGTCCTGGACGTTTTGGAGAATAAGAATCAGATATGGAAAGGAGGATATGAAATCAGTCTGTGAACATTGTTGAGACTGTTTAAGTGAGCTGTTCTGAGATGGTCTGTGTGTATGTGTTTTCTTCGTGTTGTATGATCTGTTTTGCCCCCTTGGATCATACTTGACACACACATACAGTATCAGATAAGTCATTTCACATTTATAACTGATACATTCTGTATAATTATGACATTTGTAGTTCTCGTAAATTTAATGAAATTACCATCCTATAAAAACTAGACTGTTATTTACATCTTCAACAGGCCCTATAAACTAATAAGCTCCAGATGGCCTGTCAGTCAAATTTAATTGTTGATGTTTGTAACTCTTCCTGTGCTAGCTATCACTTCACATTATGTTGTGGTAACAGATTTTGACCAGCTAAGAGATACAGTATTTGACCTGGACCATTTCTCATCTGACTTTTAAATTCAACCAACTTTTCGTAATAAAGAAACGGGAGAGGGAAAATGCAACGACCAGACCAGGATTCAAACTTGGGGACCTTTGAACTCTAGATGGACACTCTACCTATGCATTTGAGCTATCTGGCCACCGCCTTTCAGCCCAGCCCAGTCCCAAAACAATAATATGATAAGATGTTTACCATTTTCAGAAACTTTAAACTTGATCTGTGACCGACCTTGAAATTGTTAGATTGACACAAGAAGCTGTATTTTACATCTGCATAACACTGCATCATGTGGTAAAATATCAGAAACATTGGCCTTCAGAATGGTGAGAATGTCTGTGTTGGAGTACATGGTCTGTTGTTCCATCAACTGTCAATGTCTGTGTTGGAGTACATGGTCTGTTGTTCCATCAACTGTCAATGTAGTGTTGGAGTGCACGGTTTGCTGTTCCATCAACTGTCAATGTAGTGTTGGAGTGCACAGTCTGCTGTTCCATCAACTGTCAATGTAGTGTTGGAATGCACGGTTTGCTGTTCCATCAACTGTCAATGTAGTGTTGGAGTGCACAGTCTGCTGTTCCATCAACTGTCAATGTAGTGTTGGAGTGCATGGTCTGCTGTTCCATCAACTGTCAATCTAGTGTTGGAGTGCATGGTCTGCTGTTCCATCAACTGTCAATCTTGTGTTTGAGTACATGGTCTGTTGTTACATCATTTGACAATCTTGTGTTGGAGTGCATGGTCTGTTGTTCCATCATCTGACAATCTTGTGTTGGAGTACATGGTCTGCTGTTCCATCATCTGACAATCTTGTGTTGGAGTACATGGTCTGCTGTTCCATCAACTGTCAATGTAGTGTTGGAATGCATGGTCTGCTGTTCCATCAACTGTCAATGTAGTGTTGGAGTGCATGGTCTGCTGTTCCATCAACTGTCAATGTAGTGTTGGAGTGCATGGTCTGCTGTTCCATCAACTGTCAATTTAGTGTTGGAATGCACAGTCTGCTGTTCCATCAACTGTCAATCTAGTGTTGGAATGCACAGTCTGCTGTTCCATCAACTGTCAATTTAGTGTTGGAATGCATGGTCTGCTGTTCCATCAACTGTCAATGTAGTGTTGGAATGCACAGTTTGCTGTTCCATCAACTGTCAATGTAGTGTTGGAGTGTATGGTCTGCTGTTCCATCAACTGTCAATGTAGTGTTGGAATGCAGTCTGCTGTTCCATCAACTGTCAATCTAGTGTTGGAATGCACAGTCTGCTGTTCCATCAACTGTCAATCTAGTGTTGGAATGCACAGTCTGCTGTTCCATCAACTGTCAATCTAGTGTTGGAGTGCATGGTCTGCTGTTCCATCAAATGTCAATTTAGTGTTGGAATGCATGGTCTGCTGTTCCATCAACTGTCAATGTAGTGTTGGAATGCACAGTTTGCTGTTCCATCAACTCTCAATGTAGTGTTGGATTGATGGTCTGCTGTTCCATCAACTGTCAATGTAGTGTTGGAATGCAGTCTGCTGTTCCATCAACTGTCAATGTAGTGTTGGAGTACATGGTCTGCTGTTCCATCAACTGTCAATGTAGTGTTGGAGTACATGGTCTGCTGTTCCATCAACTGTCAATGTAGTGTTGGAATGCACAGTCTGCTGTTCCATCAACTGTCAATGTAGTGTTGGAATGCATGGTCTGCTGTTCCATCAACTGTCAATATAGTGTTGGAATGCACAGTTTGCTGTTCCATCAACTGTCAATGTAGTGTTGGAGTGCACGGTTTGTTGTTCCATCATCTGACAATCTTGTGTTGGATTGCATGGTCTACTGTTCCATCAACTGTCAATGTAGTGTTGGAGTGTAGGTTCTGCTGTTCCATCAACTTTCAATGTAGTGTTGGAGTGCATGGTCTGCTGTTCCATCAACTGTCAATGTAGTGTTGGAATGCACAGTTTGCTGTTCCATCAACTGTCAATGTAGTGTTGGAGTGCACGGTTTGTTGTTCCATCATCTGACAATCTTGTGTTGGATTGCATGGTCTACTGTTCCATCAACTGTCAATGTAGTGTTGGAGTGTAGGTTCTGCTGTTCCATCAACTTTCAATGTAGTGTTGGAGTGCATGGTCTGCTGTTCCATCAACTGTCAATGTAGTGTTGGAATGCACAGTCTGCTGTTCCATCAACTGTCAATGTAGTGTTGGAATGCAGTCTGCTGTTCCATCAACTGTCAATGTAGTGCTGGAATGCATGGTCTGCTGTTCCATCAACTGTCAATGTAGTGTTGGAATGCAGTTTGCTGTTCCATCAACTGTCAATCTAGTGTTGGAATGCACAGTTTGCTGTTCCATCAACTGTCAATCAAGTGCTCAAATATGTGGTCTGCTACTGCATCACCTGACAATCGTGTGTTGGGTTCTGCTTATTTATCAGTTCATATATCATGCATACTCTTCTATCATGATGAACATAAACAGCTGTGTATATTAACTTAATTGGCCAAAAGAAGATGTCATTAATTGTTCTGCCAATTAATTAGAAACCAGTACCCTTATTTTTTCTGTAAACATTACTCAATATCAAGACATGTCTGCTGCATGTTGAAAACTATTAAACACTATCTCCAGGGACCAAGTACTGCCTCAACTGTTCAGTTCCTGTAACTGATTATCTGGAAGTGAAATTACCATGAAAGCAATATTCTCAAGTCTATTGGGGCCGCGGCCAGATTTGTAAACTCTATATGAAAATGCTTAACTTGAATTGGCTAGCTTCAGCGACTCCAAGACTGTTCAACTGAGTGGTAAAAATAACACTAGAGTTTTGGGACAAAACTTGTCACTCTTTTCATCACAGATGTACCCCATTATGGCTGAAAGTCATTTCTTTTCTAATTTTTCTCCCAATTTCTCTTACCAAGAAGTGACTTTTTTTTATCTGTACACACAAATTATACAGGCTTATAAGGTTTTAAAGTACACATGAAAACATGTTTGTACTAAAATGGTTCTGCTGTACACACAAACTAAGATGTCAGGACTAACAAGGTTCTAATGTACAAACAAACCAAAGTGTCCTGACTTACAAGGTTCTACTTTAAACACAAACCAAAATGTCCAGACTAACAAGGTTCTACTGAACATACAAACCAAAGTGTCCAGACTAACAAGGTTCTACTGTACACACAAACCAAAGTTTCCAGACTAACAAGGTTCTACTGTACACACAAACCAAAGTGTCCAGACTAACAAGGTTCTATTGAACACACAAACCAAAGTGTCCACACTAACAAGGTTCTACTGTACACACAAACCAAAGTGTCCAGACTAACAAGGTTCTACTGTACACACAAACCAAAGTGTCCTGACTTTCAAGGTTCTACTTTAAACACAAACCAAAATGTCCAGACTAACAAGGTTCTACTGAACATACAAACCAAAGTGTCCAGACTAACAAGGTTCTACTGTACACACAAACCAAAGTGTCCAGACTAACAAGGTTCTACTGTACACACAAACCAAAGTGTCCAGACTAAAAGGTTCTATTGAACACACAAACCAAAGTGTCCAAACTAACAAGGTTCTACTGTACACACAAACCAAAGTGTCCAGACTAACAAGGTTCTACTGTACACACAAACCAAAGTGTCCAGACTAACAAGGTTCTATTGAACACACAATCCAAAGTGTCCAGACTAACAAGGTTCTACTGTACACACAAACCAAAGTTTCTAGACTAACAAGGTTCTACTGTACACACAAACCAAAGTGTCCAGACTAACAAGGTTCTATTGAACACAAAAACCAAAGTGTCCAGACTAACAAGGTTCTACTGAACACACAAATCAAAATGTCCAGACATACAAGGTTCTACTGTACACACAAACCAAAGTGTCCAGACATACATGGTTCTACTGTACACACAAATCAAAGTGTCCTGACTAACAAGGTTCTATTGTACACACAAACCAAAGTGTCCAGACTAACAAGGTTCTACTGAACACACAAACCAAAGTGTCCAGACTAACAAGGTTGTACTGTACACACAAATCAAAGTGTCCAGACTAACAAGGTTCTACTGTACACACAAACCAAAGTGTCCAGACTAACAAGGTTCTATTGAACACACAAACTAAAGTGTCCAGACTAACAAGGTTCTACTGTACACACAAACCAAAGTGTCCAGACTAACAAGGGTTTTACTAAACACACAAATCAAAGAGTCCAGACTAACAAGGTTCTACTGAACACACAAACCAAAGTGTCCAGACTAACAAGGTTCTACTGTACACACAAACCAAAGTGTCCGACTAACAAGGTTCTACTGTACACACAAACCAAAGTGTCCAGACTTACAAGGGTTTTACTGAACACACAAATCAAAGAGTCCAGACTAACAAGGTTCTACTGAACACACAAACCAAAGTGTCCAGACTAACAAGGTTCTACTGTACACACAAATCAAAGAGTCCAGACTAACAAGGTTCTACTGAACAAACAAATCAAAGAGTCCAGACTAACAAGGTTCTACTGTACACACAAACCAAATTGTCCAGACTAACAAGGTTCTACTGAACACACAAACCAAAGTGTCCAGACTAACAAGGTTCTATTGAACACACAAACCAAAGTGTCCAGACTTACAAGGGTTTACTGTATATATAAACCAAAATGTCCAGACTTACAAGGTTGTACTGAACACACAAACCAAAGTGTCCAGACTAACAAGGTTCTACTGTACACACAAACCAAAGTGTCCAGACTAACAAGGTTCTACTGTACACACAAACCAAAGTGTCCAGACTAACAAGGTTCTTTTGAACACACAAACCAAAGTGTCCAGACTAACAAGGTTCTACTGTACACACAAACCAAAGTGTCCAGACTTACAAGGGTTTTACTGAACACACAAACCAAAGAGTCCAGACTAACAAGGTTCTACTGAACACACAAACCAAAGTGTCCAGACTAACAAGGTTCTACTGTACACACAAACCAAAGTGTCCAGACTAACAAGGTTCTACTGTACACACAAACCAAAGTGTCCAGACTTACAAGGGTTTTACTGAACACACAAATCAAAGAGTCCAGACTAACAAGGTTCTACTGAACACACAAACCAAAGTGTCCAGACTAACAAGGTTCTACTGTACACACAAACCAAAGTGTCCAGACTAACAAGGTTCTACTGTACACACAAACCAAAGTGTCCAGACTAACAAGGTTCTACTGTACACACAAATCAAAGTGTCCAGACTAACAAGGTTCTACTGTACACACAAACCAAAGTGTCCAGACTTACAAGGGTTTACTGTATATATAAACCAAAGTGTCCAGACTTACAAGGGTTTTACTGAACACACAAATCAAAGTGTCCAGACTAACAAGGTTCTACTGTACACACAAACCAAAGTGTCCAGACTAACAAGGTTCTACTGTACACACAAACCAAAGTGTCCAGACTAACAAGGTTCTATTGAACACACAAACCAAAGTGTCCAGACTAACAAGGTTCTAACTGTATACACAAACCAAAGTGTCCAGACTTACAAGGGTTTTACTGAACACACAAACCAAAGTGTCCAGACTAACAAGGTTCTACTGAACACACAAACCAAAGTGTCCAGACTAACAAGGTTCTACTGTACACACAAATCAAAGTGTCCAGACTAACAAGGTTCTACTGAACACACAAACTAAAGTGTCCAGACTACCAAGGTTCTACTGTACACACAAACCAAAGTGTCCAGACTAACAAGGGTTTTACTGAACACACAAATCAAAGAGTCCAGACTAACAAGGTTCTACTGAACACACAAACCAAAGTGTCCAGACTAACAAGGTTCTACTGTACACACAAACCAAAGTGTCCAGACTAACAAGGTTCTACTGTACACACAAACCAAAGTGTCCAGACTTACAAGGGTTTTACTGAACACACAAATCAAAGAGTCCAGACTAACAAGGTTCTACTGAACACACAAACCAAAGTGTCCAGACTAACAAGGTTCTACTGTACACACAAATCAAAGAGTCCAGACTAACAAGGTTCTACTGAACAAACAAATCAAAGAGTCCAGACTAACAAGGTTCTACTGTACACACAAACCAAATTGTCCAGACTAACAAGGTTCTACTGAACACACTAACCAAAGTGTCCAGACTAACAAGGTTCTATTGAACACACAAACCAAAGTGTCCAGACTTACAAGGGTTTACTGTATATATAAACCAAAATGTCCAGACTTACAAGGTTGTACTGAACACACAAACCAAAGTGTCCAGACTAACAAGGTTCTACTGTACACACAAACCAAAGTGTCCAGACTAACAAGGTTCTACTGTACACACAAACCAAAGTGTCCAGACTAACAAGGTTCTTTTGAACACACAAACCAAAGTGTCCAGACTAACAAGGTTCTACTGTACACACAAACCAAAGTGTCCAGACTTACAAGGGTTTTACTGAACACACAAATCAAAGAGTCCAGACTAACAAGGTTCTACTGAACACACAAACCAAAGTGTCCAGACTAACAAGGTTCTACTGTACACACAAACCAAAGTGTCCAGACTAACAAGGTTCTACTGTACACACAAACCAAAGTGTCCAGACTTACAAGGGTTTTACTGAACACACAAATCAAAGAGTCCAGACTAACAAGGTTCTACTGAACACACAAACCAAAGTGTCCAGACTAACAAGGTTCTACTGTACACACAAACCAAAGTGTCCAGACTAACAAGGTTCTATTGTACACACAAACCAAAGTGTCCAGACTAACAAGGTTCTACTGTACACACAAATCAAAGTGTCCAGACTAACAAGGTTCTACTGTACACACAAACCAAAGTGTCCAGACTAACAAGGTTCTATTGAACACACAAACCAAAGTGTCCAGACTTACAAGGGTTTACTGTATATATAAACCAAAGTGTCCAGACTTACAAGGGTTTTACTGAACACACAAATCAAAGTGTCCAGACTAACAAGGTTCTACTGTACACACAAACCAAAGTGTCCAGACTAACAAGGTTCTACTGTACACACAAACCAAAGTGTCCAGACTAACAAGGTTCTATTGAACACACAAACCAAAGTGTCCAGACTAACAAGGTTCTAACTGTATACACAAACCAAAGTGTCCAGACTTACAAGGGTTTTACTGAACACACAAACCAAAGTGTCCAGACTAACAAGGTTCTACTGAACACACAAACCAAAGTGTTCAGACTAACAAGGTTCTACTGTACACACAAATCAAAGTGTCCAGACTAACAAGGTTCTACTGTACACACAAACCAAAGTGTCCAGACTAACAAGGTTCTATTGAACACACAAACCAAAGTGTCCAGACTAACAAGGTTCTATTGAACACACAAACCAAAGTGTCCAGACTAACAAGGTTCTATTGAACACACAAACCAAAGTGTCCAGACTAACAAGGTTCTATTGAACACACAAACCAAAGTGTCCAGACTAACAAGGTTCTACTGAACACACAAACCAAAGTGTCCAGACTAACAAGGTTCTATTGAACACACAAACCAAAGTGTCCAGACTTACAAGGGTTTACTGTATATATAAACCAAAATGTCCAGACTTACAAGGTTGTACTGAACACACAAACCAAAGTGTCCAGACTAACAAGGTTCTACTGTACACACAAACCAAAGTGTCCAGACTAACAAGGTTCTACTGTACACACAAACCAAAGTGTCCAGACTAACAAGGTTCTTTTGAACACACAAACCAAAGTGTCCAGACTAACAAGGTTCTACTGTACACACAAACCAAAGTGTCCAGACTTACAAGGGTTTTACTGAACACACAAATCAAAGAGTCCAGACTAACAAGGTTCTACTGAACACACAAACCAAAGTGTCCAGACTAACAAGGTTCTACTGAACACACAAACCAAAGTGTCCAGACTAACAAGGTTCTACTGTACACACAAACCAAAGTGTCCAGACTTACAAGGGTTTTACTGAACACACAAATCAAAGAGTCCAGACTAACAAGGTTCTACTGAACACACAAACCAAAGTGTCCAGACTAACAAGGTTCTACTGTACACACAAACCAAAGTGTCCAGACTAACAAGGTTCTACTGTACACACAAACCAAAGTGTCCAGACTAACAAGGTTCTACTGTACACACAAATCAAAGTGTCCAGACTAACAAGGTTCTACTGTACACACAAACCAAAGTGTCCAGACTTACAAGGGTTTACTGTATATATAAACCAAAGTGTCCAGACTTACAAGGGTTTTACTGAACACACAAATCAAAGTGTCCAGACTAACAAGGTTCTACTGTACACACAAACCAAAGTGTCCAGACTAACAAGGTTCTACTGTACACACAAACCAAAGTGTCCAGACTAACAAGGTTCTATTGAACACACAAACCAAAGTGTCCAGACTAACAAGGTTCTAACTGTATACACAAACCAAAGTGTCCAGACTTACAAGGGTTTTACTGAACACACAAACCAAAGTGTCCAGACTAACAAGGTTCTACTGAACACACAAACCAAAGTGTCCAGACTAACAAGGTTCTACTGTACACACAAATCAAAGTGTCCAGACTAACAAGGTTCTACTGTACACACAAACCAAAGTGTCCAGACTAACAAGGTTCTATTGAACACACAAACCAAAGTGTCCAGACTAACAAGGTTCTATTGAACACACAAACCAAAGTGTCCAGACTAACAAGGTTCTATTGAACACACAAACCAAAGTGTCCAGACTAACAAGGTTCTACTGAACACACAAACCAAAGTGTCCAGACTAACAAGGTTCTACTGAACACACAAACCAAAGTGTCCAGACTTACAAGGGTTTACTGTATATATAAACCAAAGTGTCCAGACTTACAAGGGTTTTACTGAACACACAAATCAAAGTGTCCAGACTTACAAGGGTTTACTGTATATATAAACCAAAGTGTCCAGACTTACAAGGGTTCTACTGAACACACAAACCAAAGTGTCCAGACTTACAAGGGTTTACTGTATATACAAACCAAAGTGTCCAGACTTACAAGGGTTTACTGTATATACAAACCAAAGTGTCCAGACTTACAAGGGTTTTACTGTATATGCAAATTAAATGTACATACTTGTTGTGTAATTATTCCTACAGAAGTAAAATCAAGGTAAAACACAACCTATCTAATATATATATTAATATGTTCCACACTTGTTATATCCCACATCTACAGATATCTCGAGGCTCTTTGTTTGTTTATTAATTTATTCCATTTTCTTGACAAGAAATAAATTGACCTACATGCATCACTCTACGCCTGTCAAGACATTTATGTCATATGACCTGTGAAACTGCCAGTCCAACTTGTGTAGCTGAGGTATAGTTAGCATTGTACGACCGATTTTAGACCCTGTGTATTAAAGATCCTATGTATTAATGATCCTGTATATTAAAGATCATGTGTACTAAAGATCCTGCGCATTAAAGATCCTGTGTACTAGAGATCCTAAATACTAAAGATCCTGTGTACTAAAAGACTCTGTTTACTAAAGATCTTGTGGAGTAAAGATCCTGTGTACTAAAGATCTTGTGGAGTAAAGATCCGGCGTTCTAAAGATCCTGCATACAAAAGTACCGATGTACAAAAGACCCTGTGTACTAAAGACCATGTGTACTAAAGACCATGTGTGTTAAAGATCCTGAATACTTAAGATCCTGTGTACTTAAGATCATGTGTACTAAAGAACTAGTGTACAAAAGACCTATGTTCTAAAGATCCTGTGGACTAAATATCCTGTGTACTATAGATCCTGTGTATTCAAGATCCTATGTACTAAAGATCCTGTGTATTAAGATCCTGTGTACTTAAGATCATGTGTATTAAAGATTATGTGTACTAAAGATCATTTCTACTAAAGATTATGTTTACTAAAGATCCTGTGTATTAAGATCCTGTGTACTTAAGATAATGTGTACTAAAGATCCTGTGGACTAAAGATCCTGTGTACTTAAGATCCTGTGTATTCAAGATCCTATGTACTAAAGATCATGTCTACTAAAGATCCTGTGGACTAAAGATCCTGTGTACTTAAGATCCTGTGTATTCAAGATCCTATGTACTAAAGACCATGTTTACTAAAGATTTTGTGGAGTAAAGATCCGTGTACTAAAGATCCTTTTTTTCTAAAGACCATGTGTATTAAAGATCTTGAATACTTAAGATCTTGTGTACAAAAGACCTATGTTCTAAAGATCCTGTGTACTAAAGATCCTGTGTACTAAAGATTATGTTTACTAAAGATCCTGTGTATTAAGATCCTGTGTACTTAAGATCATGTGTATTAAAGATCCTATGTACTAACGATCCTGTGTACTAAAGATCATGTGGACTAAAGATTGTGTGTACTAAAGATCCTGTGTACTAAAGATCCTGTGTACTTAAGAACCTGTGTACTAAAGATCCTGTGTACTAAAGATCCTGTGTACTTAAGATCCTGTGTATTCAAGAACCTATATACTAAAGATCCTGTGTATTCAAGATCCTATGTACTAAAGATCCTGTGTACTAAAGATCCTGTGTACTTAAGATCCTGTGTACTAAAGATTCTGTGTACTAAAGATCCTGTGTACTTAAGATCCTGTGTATTAAAGATTATATATACTAAAGATCCTGTGTACTAAAGATCCTGTGTACTAAAGATCCTGTGTACTAAAGATTCTGTGTACTAAAGATCCTGTGTACTAAAGATCCTGTGTACTAAAGATTATGTATACTAAAGATCCTTTGTACTTAAGATCCTGTGTACTAAAGATCATGTGGACTAAATATCCTGTGTACTAAAGATCCTGTGTACTAAAGAGCCGGTGTACTTAAGATCCTGTGTATTCAAGATCCTATGTACTAAAGATCCTGTGTACTAAAGAGCCTGTGTACTTAAGATCCTGTGTACTTAAGATCCTGTGTACTAAAGATCATGTGGACTAAATATCCTGTGTACTAAAGAGCCTGTGTACTTAAGAGCATGTGTACTAAAGATCCTGTGTACTAAAGATCATGTGGACTAAATATCCTGTGTACTAAAGATCCTGTGTACTTAAGATCCTGTGTACTAAAGATCCTGTCTACTAAAGATCCTGTGTACTAAAAGACCCTGTTTACTAAAGATCCTGTGTACTAAAGATTCTGTGTACTAAAGATCCTGTGTACTAAAGATCCTGTGTACTAAAGATTATGTATACTAAAGATCCTTTGTACTTAAGATCCTGTGTACTAAAGATCATGTGGACTAAATATCCTGTGTACTAAAGATCCTGTGTACTAAAGAGCTGGTGTACTTAAGATCCTGTGTATTCAAGATCCTATGTACTAAAGATCCTGTGTACTAAAGAGCCTGTGTACTTAAGATCCTGTGTACTTAAGATCCTGTGTACTTAAGATCCTGTGTACTAAAGATCATGTGGACTAAATATCCTGTGTACTAAAGAGCCTGTGTACTTAAGAGCCTGTGTACTAAAGATCCTGTGTACTAAAGATCATGTGTACTAAAGACCATGTGTATTAAAGATCTTGAATTCTTAAGATCATGTGTACTAAAGATCCTATGTACTAAAGATTCTGTGTACTAAAGATCCTGTGTACTTAAGATCCTGTGTATTCAAGATCCTATGTACTAAAGATCATGTCTACTAAAGATCCTGTGTACTAAAAGACCATGTTTACTAAAGATTTTGTGGAGTAAAGATCCTGTGGACTAAAGATCCTGTGTATTCAAGATATGTACTAAAGATCCTGT
The DNA here is from genome assembly GCF_902652985.1 of Pecten maximus. NCBI lineage: Eukaryota > Metazoa > Mollusca > Bivalvia > Pectinida > Pectinidae > Pecten > Pecten maximus. The sequence goes on from NC_047018.1 coordinate 19,781,472, forward strand.
GTACTTAAGATCCTGTGTGCTAAAGATCCTGTGTACTAAAGATCATGTGGACTAAATATCCTGTGTACTAAAGATCCTGTGTACTTAAGATCCTGTGTACTTAAGATCTTGTGTACTAAAGATCCTGTGTACTTAAGATCCTGTGTATTCAAGATCCTATGTACTAAAGATCCTGTGTATTAAAGATCCTATATACTAAAGATCCTGTGTACTAAAGATTCTGTGTACTAAAGATCCTGTGTATTCAAGATCCTATATACTAAAGATCCTGTGTACTAAAGATCCTGTGTACTAAAGATCATGTGTAATAAAGATCCTGTGTACTAAAGATCCTGTGTATTCAAGATCCTATATACTAAAGATCCTGTGTACTAAAGATCCTGTGTACTAAAGATCATGTGTAATAAAGATCCTGTGTACTAAAGATCCTGTGTACTAAAGATCCTGTGTATTCAAGATCCTATGTACTAAAGATCCTATGTACTAAAGATCCTGTGTACTAAAGATCCTGTGTACTAAAGATCCTGTGTATTCAAGATCCTATGTACTAAAGATCCTATGTACTAAAGATCCTGTGTACTAAAGATCCTATGTACTAACGATCCTGTGTATTAAAGACCCTGTTTACTAAAGGTCATGTGGACTAAAGATACTTTGTACTAAAGATCCTGTGTACTAAAGATCCTGTGTACTTAAGATCCTGTCTACTAAAGACCATGTGTACTAAAGATACTGTATATCAAAGATCATGTGTACAAAAGATCCTGCTGTGTACTAAAGATCATGTGTACCAAAGACCCATGCATTACTCAGATATTGTCAAATGTTCAAAATATTACACAATATAATTTTTCAGCTGAAGATGCCACAAAGGTTTCCCCAGAAGGAGCAATCCCTGAGGACCCTGGCAACACCGAGAGCCAAATATGAATTTAGGTCCTCTGCAGCATACTCAATTATCAAATTATAAAAATCAAAGTGCTGTAGAGCACTAACACTAGATTGATGGAGATTCAAGTGAAAAATTGAGGAAATATGGAAGTGAGTTTTAAGTGTCTAATTTACCTTAACTAATACTTCAGAAATATGCTTCAAATGTCAGAAAACAACTTCTTCCTAAGGTTATAGAATTCACAATATGTGTGGGAATCAATACATGTATACTTGAATGAGTCAGTATGGCTATATCTGTATAACAAGAGGCCCATGGGCCTTAACAGTCACCAGAGTTCTGAAATATTTCAGTCAATTTGACCCTTTTTGGTCCCAACCATCAGCCCCCTGTGGTCACACGAGGGCCAACATGTGCATACCATCAAATTGCCATCAACTCTTGATAATTCTAACCAAGTTTTCCTGGCAATTAAATAAATTATGCTCAAAAATGTGATTTCCCTACATAAACAACAGTACAGACTGTATACCCCCTCCCTTGAAGCGAACATGATACCCGAAGGTCATGAAATTTACATTTTTGGTAAAGCACCTCAAGACCCTTCTATCTATGAAGAGTTTTTCATTCTATCTTATTTTGATCTTACTTGAAAAGAAGATTTTTGAAATTTCAGCGTGTCAGTCAAGGCCAAAATGTGAATACCATCAAATTATCCTCTTGTATTGATAATAAGAGTTAAAGTTAATTCCAATAGAAATTCAACAGATGATAGTCAAAAATGTGATTTCTCTATATAAACTTTAGTAAAGTTTACCCCCTCCCCAGCGGTCATGAAATTCAGAGTTTTGGTAAAGCACCTTAAGACCCTTCCATCTATGAAAAGTATTGGATTCTACCTTGGTGTCAGGTGACCTAAAAACCTACCTGTCCTTGCCAGCAATAAGTAGGATTGACTCAAGGAAAACAATGCTTTACATATGGCTGTTTAAAGACAGTGACTACCTAAGGTTGAATTTTTCCCATGAGTATAAAACAAATGTATAAATATGATAGAGTTTGAACCATGATGAATGCTGAAAAAATTCATCTATAATATGAATTTCAAAGATATATTCAAATGCCTGCATATTTTGATAAAATAACTTATATCATCCTTATTTATCGACACACCTAAACTATTATAGATATGGAATTATATTTTAAGTTGGTCTAATCACAGAATTTTTTTTTTCTTGGCAAATATTTCTTTATAAAAGAATGTTTCATACAATATTTATGCTACTATATAAGAACATGGTATTTTTCATGTTCTGTTCATCAAACTATCAACAGATGCATATTGGCTTTAAAGTTCAGGTCATCACCCATACCGAAATAAAGCACACTAAAGTATACTTTTATGCTACTTTAAGTATACACTTTTTCCTACTTTTTTGAAAAAGTACCAAAAAAGTATACTTTTTTTGTACTTTTCTGGACTTAGAAATTTTTCAGAGTACTTTTTCTGTACTAAATTTGGACTCTGAAATTTCTCAGAGTACTTTTTTTGTACTTTTCTGGACTTAGAAACTTTTCAGGGTACTTTTTCTGTACTTTATTTGGACTCTGAAATTTTTCAGAGTACTTTTTTTGTACTTATTCTGGACTTAGAAATTTTTCAGGGTACTTTTTCTGTACTTTATTTGGACTCTGAAATTTTTCAGAGTACTTTTTTTGTGCTAAAATCTGACTTAGAATTTTTTTGAAAGATTGTGAAAATATGGATGTACTTTTTTCCTACTTTTTTGGGACTTAGAATTTTTCAGCTAATGCCATTGTGCTTTTTTTGTACTTATTATGGACTTAGAATATTTTCAGACATTGCGAGGGGTTATAGCATATTAATATTTTCAAAATTAAATCTGACTTTTTCAGTCGACTACAAATCTAAGACTAAAAAAATAATACCCAGGATTAACCACAACAAATATCTATCAAATAAGATACAGAAAATTATCATTTGGTAATATTAAATGTTTTTGATCTCGTTTTTTGTTGTTTTTTTTTTTTGTCTTTTTTATGTTCTAAAAAATACTTTTCATACTTTGATCAGTACCACAGAAATTTATCTAAAAATAATTAAAATTCAACAATTATTATCATAAGTATTTCACTTCAATGTACTTTGTTAGTAAGGTTCACACATTTTAACGGTGATTTCTTTGTCACTTTTCGTTTGTATTTCCATATGCATCTCAGAAGTAATAAACTTCACATTGATGAATGTTACTATACGTTCATGTGACGAACGTCAAAACTTAGCTCTATAAAAATTTTGTTCCAGATCGTTCTTTGAAGTTACAGTATTTTGGCTTTAATTATAAACTCTTTAACGGAGTTTAAAACATTTCGTTTATCCAAACGTTAACCTCTACCAGATCGGGGATCACTCTACGAACACACATGTGCCCGTGCCTGTAATACGCTTTTAATTCATTCAAATGAAATTAAAATCACCTGCTCTTTGTCTGCATATCATATACTTGCTGGATATACGTGGTTTTAAGATTACATCTGATAATTGCACCCGAAATCACGTCGTGTTCTGTCAAAATATTCACCGATATACTCATATAAACATGTGTAATACTGATATAGTCACTCGGACGCTTCTTTGTAAAACGTATATTGAAGTCAAGCGCTGTGATGATCTCGATCTCGATATGGCTTGACTGACAACAAACAGGCATGATCAAGGAACAATATTCCGGTATTTAAATCAGAATTACATCGCATTCATTGAAATGGTGAAAGTGAACACAAAAAGAAAACTTTAATTTGTCTGATATTTATTTAGCAAGATCGTACGATAATTCGGACAACGACACAATGTAGCTGTACTCTAATCTGTTGTAGAATGATCTCGTAGGAGTGTTGTGTGTACAAATAAAATACTCTATTGTATACAAAAATCAAGATCAATACCAAGATCTATCATAAATATTTTAATTGATATAGTAGACGGCTTGAATAACTGCTACACCAAGATCGATCAAAAATATTTCAACTGTTTTAAACTAAATCTTGAAACCTGTGTGTTAAGCTAACAAAGCGATCAGGATATATGCTTAACGTCGTACCGAAAGTTAATTTCACCCGTGGTGTTAATTAATATAAGCGACAGTCGACTGTAATGGCAAATCATACCTAGCTTTATTGTTTATTGGAGTTACCTGTGTACCTCCCGTCTCACCTGTACACATATTGCCCCTCTTAGACTAAGTCTTATGCCCGCGGCGTTAATTATAACAATTTATATTGTCAAGCTTGACTGCCTTTCACTACGATCAGATCACAGGTGCCTACCCTCATTTAAACAAAACATCCGGATTACATAACAGGTACTGACGAGGCTTATACCTGTGTCAGATTACCATCGGTCGGTTCACCTATGACCTCGGGGCCGTGATCTCGTTTGTTTACTTCGGTTTACGGAATCTACCGAGATTTGACGAGTTCGCTTCGTGCGATCATTTTGTGCAATGTGCAAGCTTTAAATGCTGAAGTAGTAATACCAAAAGTATGAAACAATAGAGGTTAAGGAAGTAGAATATAAAAAAACAAGTAATAAAAGAATGAAATCGATACAGTAGATCTCCGACAAAACTTTTTTTTTATCCCATGATGCAACAAACAGCGAGATTTTAGCGGGAAGTCTGATAGCCATGTTTGAATTTCACCGGATGTTTATCTACGGAAGAAACATAAACAAACACGATTTTGATATAGAATAGCCTAAAAACGAAATTCATTTTCTTGCCTAACTGAAGAAGATCGACTATCTGTCAGTAAGTGGCCAAAGAATATCAGCTTTCTTGTTGTTTTTGGCGACAAATGCTCATTTTCACCCGAAAATATCACAGATATCGCGACCAGGTAAGTTTACAATTTTATTATTTAAATCTATTTCGTCTTCTGCACGTTCCTACATCGTTTCACATTATATAGGTGAATAGGGGCCTACACATGTTAATATTAATACTTGATTACTTCGTGTTTCAGGGTTTTCATAATGAATTCATCACCGATTACAGTTTACACGGCCCGAGTTTAATTAACAAAGAACTGCTAGATCCACGTGTGTTTCAATCGTAAGTATTCAATTTACAGATTTATGCTACCATACGCCTGGGATTTTATAAGCATCCTGATTGATAGCACCCAAATATTGAGAACAAGAAGAATTTTATTTCTTTATTGACGAACTTCGACGTAGTTATATTGCATTTTATTTCTGTCACGTAACGGTAAATTCGTAATATCTTTACTACATATTTCATGCATTTTGACAAATTTCCAATTAATTTTTATGACTTCGTTTTTCAATGGAATTTATTGAAATTTCACTTACATGTAAAGAATTATTTGCTTATTCATCTGATAATATTTACAGAATTTTTTGTAGTTGATTTCAAGAGATATTGCATAAAATTTCAAAAAAAATAGCAATGACATTTTTAAGTTAGAATATAAGAACGAAAGTAACGTCACATTTCGGGCAACATGTGTATATCTATTTTAGGGAATATATGTAAAAATATCGGTAAATGAGCTAATAATTGTCTACTATAGTATATGGAATTTGAAGAAAATACATTCAAAAACGAAGTCAATAAAATCCATTGAAAATTTGTTGTATGTCATGATCATGATCAATTCACAAAAAAATGATCTCAAGAAATGATTGAATAAAAAAAATCTGTGTTTTGGAGTATTTTGATAGTTAGTTGCATAATTTAAGATGAAACAAACTGTCAGAGAATTCTGGAGTAGCTTGATTTTTATTAAAGTACTTATCCTTATAATTAAAAGTTTTATGTTGTAGCTTTAAACTTGTATACCTGTGGCTAGCTTTTCTTGATAAAAAGACTTCCAAGCAGACATGCATGTAATAAATGACAGTAAAGTGATCAGGTGCATATATAAGGAAAATTATCTACATTTTTATATTGAACAAATCTTCACAATTATTCTAAGTTTTGATATAAAAAATATTTTAAAATTTTCTCTTTCTTCCAACAGATTATGCAGTACATTCTGAAGTGACGGAAAGCTTGAAGATATTGCATTGTGGTCCGAATTGAGGGCAATGATTCGCATAAAGCAAAAAAGGAATGAAGAGAATCAGACATTTTATTTTTCGAATTCACACTTACTTGGATTTGACCAGTTTAAGCAAGCAACATTATGCATATACCATACTTCATTGTATTCAGTATGCATTTATGCATTGTTTTTTATTTACATTTTTTTGTTGTGTTTCCTCAAGAGGAATTATGATTCGACAATTTTTACAAATGTTATTGCCCTTTTTATTTAGAATAGTATATTTTTTTTGTCTGGATCTCCTACATACACATGATATAAAATTGTGTTTTCCTGCTTGAAAAAAATATTAGAATAATTTATCAAAAGTTATTGCCCTTATACATAGATGTCCATCTGTAAATCCTTAACCTCACCCTTAAACAAATTTCGAGCTTATTAGATCAAGACTTTGCTATGGCATGAAATTATACTGAGTGGAATTGTGATTGGATAACTAATCTTGTATTTCAATGTTTGTTTTCACTTGATACAATTGTGCATTTCTCTTAGGAATGGGACTGATGTATGTATTGTTTAAGCATGCAGTATTCTCATTTAAGCTTATCTCCTATATTTTCAGAACTAATTTCCTACACCATTAAATTAAGTCCCTTTTTTTGGTAATTTTTTCCTACTTTTTCAGTACTTTTTTTTATACTTTTTCAGTACAAATTTCCTACTTTTTTAGTACTATTTTCCTACTTTTCTAGTACTTTTTTCCTACTTTTCCACTACTTTTTCAGTACTAATTTCCTACCTTATTGGTACTTTTTTCCTACTTTTTCAGTCCTAATTTCCTTCTTTTCAATACCATTTTCCTACTTTTTTGATACTTTTTCAGTACAAATTTCCTACTTTTTTAGTACTATTTTCCTACTTTTCTAGTACTTTTTTCCTACTTTTCCACTACTTTTTCAGTACTAATTTCCTACCTTATTGGTACTTTTTTCCTACTTTTTCAGTACTAATTTCCTGCTTTTTCTGTACCATTTTCATACTTTTTTTGTACTTTTGTACTTTTTTTGTACTTTATGGACTTACCTGTAAAAGTACTAAAAAAGTATAAAAGCACAAAAAAAGTACACCATCAATTTGGCCCTGTGCACTTTATACTATTATTGTACTTTTAATGTACTTTTTCTGTACTATATTTGTGCTTTTTCTGTACTTAATGAAAACAATAAAATGTACTAAAGGTATACTTTTGTTAGACTTTTTTTGTACTTTAGTACTTTTTTTGACTCAATTTGGAACCGTGTTGGAATATCGGTTCCAAATTGAGTCAAAAAAAGCATACTTTTTCTATGCTTTTTTAGTACTTTTTTCCCATACTTTTTTTGTACTTTATTTCGGTGTGGGCAGGGTTCCAAAAACATCTGATACTTTTTGTAATATAAGAAACAAACTCAAAAATAACCCAGATTTAGGGAGATTAAAAATTAATAATTGCAGAGAATATATATTTTGGTAGTCCAGAATTTTTTTCAAGGGACTAATGATATATATTTTTATTTCAAAATTTTGGATTATTGAAGTTTGAGGGAATTCTTAATAGCTACAAACTAACTTGGTGTGGCTTTACAAAACAGTACACTGTGTTAATTCATACTTCATATTTATTTCCTTTCAACTTTGCTTAAATGTTATTTTGCCTGAACTATGTTTGAATCTCTAGTTTTATGAAATTCTTTTCTTAAAATCGGATTATTAGGTTGTTGACAGACTTATGATGGCCACACAAAAGACAGGAAAGTTGTCAGTTATAATAATAATACGACAATCAATATTTCTACCCCTAACAACTTTAATCCTCACTTAATACCGACTAATGTCTTTTATACACAGATCATTACTTACACAAGTGTAAGTATCATATATACTGATGATCAATACTCCACAGTGAAGCAGCATCTCTGTAGTAATTAGCTATAACCCAAGTCATTATAATGACTATCGATCCAACCACCCACTGCTAGCGTTAGTTTATGCTCTTTATAAAATAATCTCCGACAAGAAAATCCAAGTATATTGAATTTTGACCTCAAATTGTACAGATGATACCAGAAAAAAGTCCTCATAATTAAAAACATATTTATACTTTTTTTCAGAATAAAAAAAATAAATTAATATTTAAAAATTGGACTAAACTTTGGAGTGAAAAATATGTTTAACATCTGACCTGTGGATACTGACCTCGACACAACTCCTTGTGATATGTTCATGTGTATATATATAGGAAATGTTATAGAAATGATTTAGCTAACTTTTTTAATTAAATAATGTCCATCCCCTTGTGTAAATGTCTTCGTACCTTTTCTATCTTCAAAGTCCTCTATTGCAATAGTTTAGTACTATATCTATATATATACCGTATTTGACCTAATAAGGGCGCCTGCCCTAATAAGGGCGCCCCTACCTTTTTTCAAGGAAATAAATCTTTGACTGAGTGTCAAAATGGTGTTCAAAAGTAATAATTCATGTGAAATATTTTGCTACTTTATGTGTTCAATTTTCTTCAGCAAATTAAGTAACTGGAATACATGTTTTCGCCACATTTTGTGTATTCCTACAGGCTACAGATGACATGTCAGTGCAAAGTTTGTTTGTTTGTTTGTTTGTTTTTGTTTAACGTCCTATTAACAGCCAGGGTCATTTAAGGACGTGCCAGGTTTTGGAGGTGGAGGAAAGCCGGAGTACCCGGAGAAAAACCACCGGCCTACGGTCAGTACCTGGCAACTGCCCCACGTAGGTTTCGAACTCGCAACCCAGAGGTGGGGGGCTAGTGATAAAGTGTCGGTACACCTTAACCACTCGGCCACCGCGGCCCTTTCAGTGCAAAGAGCACCCAAAACTAAACACACATACAAATAATAACTTACCATCTTTATTTGATGATAAAGTAAAGACTTCATTCTTGTTGATAAATAACTTTTGTTCAGAACAGAAAGCTAGTAAAAGACATTGTAAATCAATTATTAGGTCAAAGAAAACGATGTCTAATATGATCTGGGAAATCACCTGTTTCTATAAATAGAACACAAAAGAGTTCCATTTGAACATAAATGGTGGAACACACGTTCTCTGGTCTAAAGATCAGCTGGCATGGTTTACAAGTTTACAGGAGTATTCAAGTGATGTTTAAGCTTAATATATGATAATGAATAGATATCTTCATCTGGAATATTTTTATGACTGAATATTTTACCGTTTCTACAACCTTGGGTATTCTGCTATAAGGTATAGTCTGTTTCATAAAACTTCAGAATAACTAATCTTAATAAGGGCGCCCCCACTGTCAATTACCCGCGCCCTGCGCCCTTATTAGGTCAAATACGGTATATCTATTCTCAAATAAGCCTCTTCCCCTATTGTTATAGCTTAGTACTGTATTTATCCTCAAATAAGCCTCTTCCCCTAGCATAAAAGCATAGAATTAAAGTTTGGAGGGTTAGATATCTATAAACCAGATTTAGCTTACTATTTCAAATTTGATGATTGTACAAAAAGGAAAAAGTTTTCTTTTGTGGGCAGGGACTTATTTGCAGATAAATGTGTAAGAATTCTTCCCAGCATGCATGAGGATCTTACCTGTTATCTAACGATCTTACCTGTTATCTAACGATCTTACCTGTTGCCCGACTATAAAGACCAAAGTACAATAGTGTAATAAAACAGTAGCAGCACTGGTAGTGTAAACAGTTATGTAATATCTCATTGAGTACAAAGGTCATTCACAAACTTGACATCAAGCTAACAAATCTTGATAAGAAAATCTCAAGTTAATTCATGAAATATTTCAGCTAAATTCAATTGGTAGAGTTTGACATGAAGTTTCAAATGTGTGTTTTATGATGGCATAATAATTTCAGCATAATTTCTGGACATTTCCTTGTAAGTGATAAACTAAATCCCACTGGTAAAAGAATAAGTTGGAAATATTTTTATTTACAACAACAGATAATTGTAAATTCATGTTTCAAAATGGCCACCATATCTGGAATGTCAAGCCAAAAATCAATAACACTTAGCCAGCTTGAGATCATGAACACAGACACCAGGTTTTGGCTAAATCACACAGAGAAGTAGTTTAAAATGTTTTTTTAAATTTGAGACAGTCGCCAGGGATTTCAAACTTGCTCTCCAAATAACAACAACGGTGTTTGGATCACGATAGAATTTTTGTTGTCAAGTTTCCTGTAAATCAGCCCATCAGACAGCCTAAAACTGGTACAAAACAAGAGTTGTCAGAAAACAACATAGCTCGCAGTGTAATTAAAATTAAAAATCAGTTCTTTTAAAAGTAGGTCAAAGGTCATGATCAGCAGGTACATTTACCAATGGAAAGGTCTTGTCACAAGGAACACAAGGAACATGAAAGCCCTATATGGTATGGTTAACATACTGTGCCAAGGTAAAGTTTTTTTTTAAGTAGGTCAACAGTCATGGTCAAGGTCAGAAGGTTTGCAAATGTGATACTAAAGGAAAGGTCTTGTCACAAGGAAAACATATGTCAAATACCTCAGCTGTATCTTTTATAACAAGAGGCCCATGTGACTTAACAGTCACCTGAGTTTTGAAATATTTCAGTTAATTTGACCCTTTTTGCTTCTGCCCATGAGCCCTTGGAGGTCAGTCAGGGCCAATATGTGCATACCATCAAAGTATCATCCCATGCTGATGTTAACCAAGTTAGAATGAATTCCAATAGAAATCAAACAAATAATAGTCAAAAATGTGATTTCCCTATAAAATTAAACTATAGTAAAGTTTATCCCACCCCAGGGGCAAATGTGAGATCCCAGGGTTATGAAATTCAGAGTTTTGGTTAAGCACCTCAACACCTTTCCATCTATGAAGAGTATTTGTTTCTACCTTATTTCGGTCCTGAGAAGAAGATTTTTGAAATTTCAGTCAATTTGACCCCTTTTGGCCTCGCTCTTTATTCCTCTGGGGGAATATTGGTTGACATTTGGTCATGAAAAGTTTCTGCAAAATTTCATTGAAATTGGTTCAGGGGTTTCTGAGAAGATGTCGATAATGTAAATTGTTTACAGATGCAGGACACAGGATTTATGTTGACGGACAAAAGCCAATTAGTACAGGTCACTTGAGACTTTGTCTCAGGTGACCTAAAAACTTTAACCTAGCTGTCTACAGACGACATTGACGGGGTACAGTAATAGTTCCCCTGGAATTCATCCCAGAGAGCTATGAGTGGATGTTGTGTTAGCTGTCCTGTTAACAGCTACTTAAGAAATTAATTCTAAAAATTTGAAATTTCATTTCTGTCTTTATTCTAAATTGACAAATTATTCGAGCTGAGTAATATGCACTGTTGATGTTGCAATACCATCCAGTTGCTTTCAGACTAATTTAAGCTCTGTAAGCCCTTTAAAGTAAGTGTTGAGCTGCTCAGTAAGCCCTATGGCAGGACTGTGATCTTTCGTTACAGAAGGAGGAGGATAGAATTATTGATAAAAGATCCATTATTCCAGAACATTACACATAATCAATACCCTAAATCCAAGCCAACGAGCCAACAATTACTCAGAGTTCTGACATACAGTTGTACATGGTGCATGTACACATCCATGAAGTGGAATGCAGCTTAAGAGAAAGACAATCATTTCTGCCTAAAGCAGAGGTTAGATAAAAGTATGTAAAGAAGGAGAGGCAGCTGTCACAAATACATGATACAGTTAAGCCACAATGGTCAACCTCGATTTAATATTATAAACAGCTGAGTTATTGTCTATGGGTTTGGGTTTTTGTCTATGGGTCATATGCTGTGTAATGTCATGTCACACCAGCCAGGTACATGCGAGATGAATGTATATACTGTATACCTGGTATTTTTCGCCCCAAGTTATTTTCGCCCTTGAGCAACAGAAAAGATATTTGCCCCGTTTTAATTTCGCCCTAAACTACATTTAAGAAATGACTTTTCTTCGTTTACAATCGGAAAATTCTGTTCTGAATTCTCGATACAATTGCACTCGGAAACCTCGGGATTTATCGAGTTTCTTTGCATATCCCGCTGAGGTGTGAAATTAATCAGGTTTGAAATATACTTTTAGCCTATATTGATTCAAAAAGTATCGGGTACGCATGGTCGATTTTAAGCAAACACGATGAGTGGTAAGTTCACCATTCCGTGACTAAATACTGACCAGTGTTTTGTCTTGTTCATTTGTCATCAATGGAAGCCACAAGCGACTGTGAACTCATAAAATCATTTGTCATCAATGGAAGCCACAAGCGACTGTGAACTCATAAAATCAGTCTTCACAATGGCAAGAATTTGATGCTATTTTGTGATTTTAAAAAAATGACTGGATTTTAAAAGTTACTTAGTATTTATAGCTTTTTTTCAAAAATCAAATATACTAAACCTAGTACGCTGTCTTAGCCCATATTCCCGATTTAACTCTACGTGATATTGCAAATTTATTAGGCCTAGATTTAGATCTAGATTTTATTTTACATGCATAGATTGGAATAAAACAATCAATTATTTTATAAATTTAGTGTAAATATGTAACACGTGTTGCTTTTAATTGTATAGAATAAAACACTTGAAAAATACGAGGGTATGTTTTGGATCCGACTACAATTAGCCTATGTACAATAACTTGGAAATCCTGCAATTGAGCTTGAAATTTTCGCCATCATCTTAAATTTGCCCTATCATCCAAGGGCGAAAATTAAACGGGGGCGAAAATTACCAGGTATACAGTAAAACATCCATGAAGGGTACAGAAGACCTAGTATCAGCTAGACCAAATATTCTGTAATACAAGAGGACCAGAAAGCCTGTATCCCTCACAGATAATCTGTAATAGAAGAGGACCAGAGAGCCTGTATCCCCCACATATATTCTGTAATAGGAGAGGACCAGAGAGCCTGTGCCCCTCACAGATAGTCTGTAATAGGAGAGGACCAGAGAGCCTGTATGCCTCACAGATAATCTGTAATAGGAGAGGACCAGAGAGCCTGTATCCCTCACAGATAATCTGTAATAGGAGAGGACCAGGGAACCTGTATCCCTCACAGATATTCTGTAATAGAAGAGGACCAGAGAGCCTGTATCCCTCACAGATAATCTGTAATAGGAGAGGAACAGAGAACCTGTATCCCTCACAGATAATCTGTAATAGAAGAGGACCAGAGGGCCTGTATCCCCCACATATATTCTGTAATACAAGAGGACCAGAGAGCCTGTATCCCTCACAGATAGTCTGTAATAGGAGAGGACCAGAGAGCCTATATCCCTCACAGATAGTCTGTAATAGGAGAGGACCAGAGAGCCTGTATCCCTTACAGATATTCTATAATAGGAGAGGACCAGAGGGCCTGTATCCCTCACAGATATTCTTTAATAGGAGAGGAACAGAGAGCCTGTATCCCTCACAGATATTCTGTAATAGGAGAGGAACAGAGAGCCTGTATCCCTCACAGATAATCTGTAATAGGAGAGGACCAGAGAGTCTGTATCCCTCACAGATAACCTGTAATAGGAGAGGACCAGAGGGCCTGTATCCCTCACAGATATTCTGTAATAGAAGAGGACCAGAGGGCCTGTATCCCTCACAGATAATCTGTAATAGGAGAGGACCAGAGAGTCTGTATCCCTCACAGATATTCTGTAATAGGAGAGGACCAGAGGGCCTGTATCCCTCACAGATAGTCTGTAATAGGAGAGGACCAGAGGGACTGTATCCCTCAGATAGTCTGTAATAGGAGAGGACCAGAGAGCCTGTATCCCTTACAGATATTCTATAATAGGAGAGGACCAGAGGGCCTGTATCCCTCACAGATATTCTGTAATAGGAGAGGAACAGAGAGCCTGTATCCCTCACAGATAATCTGTAATAGGAGAGGACCAGAGAGTCTGTATCCCTCACAGATAACCTGTAATAGGAGAGGACCAGAGAGCCTGTATCCCTCACAGATATTCTGTAATAGAAGAGGACCAGAGGGCCTGTATCCCTCACAGATAATCTGTAATAGGAGAGGACCAGAGAGTCTGTATCCCTCACAGATATTCTGTAATAGGAGAGGACCAGAGGGCCTGTATCCCTTACAGATAGTCTGTAATAGGAGAGGACCAGAGGGACTGTATCCCTCAGATATTCTGTAATAGGAGAGGACCAGAGAGCCTTATCCCTCACAGATATTCTGTAATAGGAGAGGACCAGAGAACCTGTATCCCTCACAGATAACCTGTAATAGGAGAGGACCAGGGAGCCTGTATCCCTCACAGATATTCTGTAATAGAAGAGGACCAGAGAGCCTGTATCCCTCACAGATAATCTGTAATAGGAGAGGACCAGAGAGCCTGTATCCCTCACAGATAATATGTAATAGGAGAGGACCAGAGAGCCTGTATGCCTCACAGATAACCTGTAATAGGAGAGGACCAGAGAGCCTGTGTCCCTCACAGATAATCTGTAATAGGAGAGGACCAGAGAGCCTGTATCCCCCACGGATATTCTGTAATAGGAGAGGACCAGAGAGCCTGTATCCCTCACAGATAGTCTGTAATAGGAGAGGACCAGAGAGCCTGTATCCCTCACAGATAATCTATAATAAGAGAGGACCACAGGACCAGAGAGCTTGTGTTCCTCACAGATAATCTATAATAAGAGAGGACCAGAGAGCCTGTATCCCTCACAGATATTCTGTAATAGGAGAGGACCAGAGAGCCTGTGTCCCTCACAGATAATCTGTAATAGGAGAGGACCAGAGAGCCTGTATCCCTCACAGATATTCTGTAATAGGAGAGGACCAGAGAGCCTGTGTCCCTCACAGATAATCTGTAATAGGAGAGGACCAGAGAGCCTGTATCCCTCACAGATATTCTGTAATAGGAGAGGATCAGAGAGCCTGTATCCCTCAGATATTCTGTAATAGGAGAGGACCAGAGAGCCTTTATCCCTCAGATATTCTGTAATAGGAGAGGACCAGAGAGCCTGTATCCCTCACAGATAACCTGTAATAGGAGAGGACCAGGGAGCATGTATCCCTCACAGATATTCTGTAATAGAAGAGGACCAGAGAGCCTGTATCCCTCACAGATAATCTGTAATAGGAGAGGACCAGAGAGCCTGTATCCCTCACAGATAACCTGTAATAGGAGAGGACCAGGGAGCATGTATCCCTCACAGATATTCTGTAATAGAAGAGGACCAGAGAGCCTGTATCCCTCACAGATAATCTGTAATAGGAGAGGACCAGAGAGCCTGTGTCCTTCACAGATAATCTGTAATAGGAGAGGACCAGAGAGCCTGTATCCTTCACAGATATTCTGTAATAGGAGAGGACCAGAGAGCCTGTATCCCTCAGCTATTCTGTAATAGGAGAGACCAGAGAGCCTTTATCCCTCACAGTTAACCTGTAATAGGAGAGGACCAGAGAGCCTGTGTCCCTCACAGATAATCTGTAATAGGAGAGGACCAGAGAGCATGTATCCCTCACAGATAATCTGTAATAGGAGAGGACCAGAGAGCCTGTATCCCTCACAGATATTCTGTAATAGGAGAGGACCAGAGGGCCTGTATCCCTCACAGATAACCTGTAATAGGAGAGGACCAGAGGGCCTGTATCCCTTACAGATATTCTGTAATAGGAGAGGAACAGAGAACCTGTATCCCTCACAGATAATCTGTAATAGAAGAGGACCAGAGAGCCTGTATCCCCCACGGATATTCTGTAATAGGAGAGGACCAGAGAGCCTGTATCCCTCACTGATAATCTATAATAAGAGAGGACCACAGGACCAGAGAGCTTGTGTCCCTCACAGATAGTCTGTAATAGGAGAGGACCAGAGAGCCTGTATCCCTCACAGATAATATGTAATAGGAGAGGACCAGAGAGCCTGTATCCCTCACAGATAATATGTAATAGGAGAGGACCAGAGAGCCTGTATCCCTCACAGATAATATGTAATAGGAGAGGACCAGAGAGCCTGTGTCCCTCACAGATAATCTATAATAAGAGAGGACCAGAGAGACTTATCCCTCACAGATATTCTGTAATAGGAGAGGACCAGAGAGCCTGTGTCCCGCACAGATAGTCTGTAATAGGACAGGACCAGAGAGCCTGTATCCCTCACAGATATTCTGTAATAGGAGAGGATCAGAGAGCCTGTATCCCTCAGATATTCTGTAATAGGAGAGACCAGAGAGCCTTTATCCCTCACAGTTAACCTGTAATAGGAGAGGACCAGAGAGCCTGTGTCCTTCACAGATATTCTGTAATAGGAGAGGACCAGAGGGCATGTATCCCTCACAGATAGTCTGTAATAGGAGAGGACCAGAGAGCCTGTGTCCCTCACAGATATTCTGTAATAGAAGAGGACCAGAGAGCCTGTATCCCTCACAGATATCCCGTAATAGGAGAGGAACAGAGGGCATGTATCCCTCACAGATAATCTGTAATAGGAGAGGACCAGAGAGCCTGTATCCCTCACAGATAACCTGTAATAGGAAAGGAACAGAGAACCTGTATCCTTCACAGATAATCTGTAATAGGAGAGGACCAGAGAGCCTGTATCCTTCACAGATATTCTGTAATAGGAGAGGACCAGAGAGCCTGTATCCCTCAGCTATTCTGTAATAGGAGAGACCAGAGAGCCTTTATCCCTCACAGTTAACCTGTAATAGGAGAGGACCAGAGAGCCTGTGTCCCTCACAGATAATCTGTAATAGGAGAGGACCAGAGAGCATGTATCCCTCACAGTTAATCTGTAATAGGAGAGGACCAGAGAGCCTGTATCCCTCACAGATATTCTGTAATAGGAGAGGACCAGAGGGCCTGTATCCCTCACAGATAACCTGTAATAGGAGAGGACCAGAGGGCCTGTATCCCTTACAGATATTCTGTAATAGGAGAGGAACAGAGAACCTGTATCCCTCACAGATAATCTGTAATAGAAGAGGACCAGAGAGCCTGTATCCCCCACGGATATTCTGTAATAGGAGAGGACCAGAGAGCCTGTATCCCTCACAGATAATCTATAATAAGAGAGGACCACAGGACCAGAGAGCTTGAGTCCCTCACAGATAGTCTGTAATAGGAGAGGACCAGAGAGCCTGTGTCCCTCACAGATAGTCTGTAATAGGAGAGGACCAGAGAGCCTGTATCCCTCACAGATAATCTATAATAAGAGAGGACCACAGGACCAGAGAGCTTGTGTCCCTCACAGATAGTCTGTAATAGGAGAGGACCAGAGAGCCTGTATCCCTCACAGATAATCTATAATAAGAGAGGACCACAGGACCAGAGAGCTTGTGTCCCTCACAGATAGTCTGTAATAGGAGAGGACCAGAGAGACTGTATCCTTCACATAGATATTTTCTCATTACACCATTATCCTGGTGTCACTTTTGTGCAGAGCTTTCTCCAGTACAAAGGCATATATCACCTGCATCCAGAGGTCACGCCAGTATCAAGCTCATCTCTGTATACTGAGGTATATGTTACACCTGTACCTAGTGAGTCACTTTTGGACAAAAGTCACTCCAGGAACAAGTTTACTTTTGTATAGAGGTCTTAATCACCTGAAGCAGGAGGTCACTCAAGTAGCAAGGTCACCTATGCATAAGTCTATATTACGTGAACCCAGATATCACTTTTGTAACGAGGTCACTCAAGTATCAAGGTCACCTCTTCTTAAAGGTAGAGTTGACCTATACCCAGAAGTCACCTTTGCACTGAGCATTCTCCAGTATCAAGGTCACCTTGGTAAAAAGGTCTATATCATCTGTACTCAGAAGTCACCTTTGAATTGAGCATTCTCCAGTATCAAGGTCACCTATGTATAAAGATCTGTATCACCTGTTTACCCTGAGGTCATCATTGTAGTCAGCATTTTCCAGTATCAAGGTCACCTATATATAAAGGTCTGAATCACCTGTTTACCCTGAGGTCACCTTTGTTCTGAGCATTTTCCTGTTTCAAGGTCACCTATGCATAAAGGTCTGTATCACCTTTACTAAGAGGTCATCTTTGTAGAGATTCCAAGTATTGAGGTCACATCTGCGCTGCAGCATGTTGATACATACATAAAACATCCTCTACATGTTGGAGCCAATAGCATAATAGATATACACTTTTCTTTAGGAACTTCAATATTTGTTTCATGTGTCTCTCTGGCATTTCATCTCCTACGAGAGTATGTATACATAACACACTTCGTAACCCAGACCTGCCAATGCAAGTATTTTGTGGTAATTAAAAGCAGCCTAACCTTCATAGGAAAATATGTACATTGATAATTCTGATACAGGCGCAATCAGGTGGTTCCGCTTATACAGGAATGTCAAGAAGTCTTATACCTACAAATTTAAAGATACTTTAAATGTATGTATCCATTTTTTAAAAGCTTGATTTTTTAAGATATGTTGCATTTAATATTTCTAGATTTTCCCCAAAATAAACTGGTAAAATACAGACTATAATGTTAAATCTGTAACTTGTATAACTACTTTAATATATTGAGTTTGAAAATGTTCGGCACTGTACAGTTTTGGGGAATAATTATGAATCAATTTTACTTGATGTGTTATCATCTTCAAAAGTTTGGAGACACTACCAAGCATTGTAACTACTTTCAGAAAATATATCAACAATAGTCTATATTACATATTAGTAAGCGTCAGTAAGCAGTATCAATAAGCACCCTACTGAATTCTAATAATGCAAGTCAGAATTCCAAATATCCATTTTTCCTCATTCTTTCATTACTCATCATTCAGATGATGAGAATTGAAAGTGAAAAATAACAATGAAAATTTCAGAAAAATTTATGCAAACACTTACGAAGTTAACCAGACTGAGAGCTTCAGGAACTTGTTAGCTTGACTACTTGAGCAAATGAATTGACAAAATAATGTCACCTTAAGAGATTTATTATAGAAAACATGTTTTGATGTGCTGACAAATGTTAACAAAACATGTATAAAGTAATCAAAATGAATTGGATTTAGTATTTACAATGATCTTAAATGTGGAGTATCCTGAATAAAAACCACTCACGCTAACAAATCTTTTCCACATATCCTTGCAAGCTTGTTAGTTTCATTATGTATATTTCACGTCTAGTACATGTATATTTCACTAACCCTTGCACAGATTAATCACAGTTGTTCTTATACTACTATACACAGTATATAAACCTCATTATTAATTCATACAATCTCTGCCAGTGCAGACAGACTGATGAAAACTTTCCAGAAAACAAAGGCAGTGCGTCAAATATATACAGCACTTAAATATTTAATGAATATGTAGAAAATCCACGAGATATTCTGCAATGAAATGAGACAATCTTTAGCTAGACAGAGTAAATGTGCTTCCTCTAGTTTAGCCACAATGTGTACCAGGCATTATATACAAGCTTTTTATTTGTCTACAAAAACCATTTAATGAGACACCAGACACAATAGATGTCCGAAACAGGAAGTAGTTCCTAGGTATGTAGATCATTAGATACTAGTGGTCTTTATATACAGGTAGTAATTATCTAGGTGGGTTAATGAGTACAAGACATGGGCTCTATAGACAGATATCATTTTTAATGCTTTTTTTAAATGTATCAATAGACATCTTTAGAGCAGGAACAGTCCTTGTACATATTATAAATTCTATGTATGTGGTGAAGGATATGTGGCCTTTTTATTATGGACAGTTAGTCTTTGAAACAGGTTGTTTCTAAACTTTTAATACAAGGTTAAAATTAGATGGTCTTTTATCAAACAGGTTGGTTGTAATAACTAATTTATGGTTAAGGAAGCTGGTCTTTTCAAAAGTTTGTTAAATTATGTCTCCATAAACAGACAGGTTGTTTTTTAGGCATTTTTTTTATCTTTTTTTTCTTTGTGTGAAGACATTGGTATACATCTGACATTAAAACAGGAAATATTAACTTACCTGACATTGGCTAGGGTATGACGTCGGCTCCGACTGTATATGCTTCGGTGATAAGCTTTAAGGTCTTGTAGGTCACCAGATTCAACCTGCATTGTGTCAGAAAAAAAGACTTCCTCAACACAACAATCTTATAATCCTTAATGTAGTAGTTAGAGGCTGTCAAATGACACTATTCAGGCCCACTGACGCTGCACCAGCAACACAACTCGATTTTCACTTATTTCCGTAAGGATGGCACTAATATTTTCATGCCTAGATGTTAATCAATGTCTTAGGCATTAAACTCCAAATCCTGTACATTTGACGTAAAGAACAGTAATCCTTGATCCTATCAGAGGCTTCCAGACGGTGAAAAGCTCGGGTATGCCGACAAATCAGTCAATTAACTTTTGTACTCTACCACTGTAAAACTTTTGCTGCAGATGTATTTGTGGTTTGCCTATACATTGATCTTCCCGTGATAAAAACCCTGTCGTATCATCATCACGTCCCATAAAACCATGGGGTAACAAGTCAGCGATCACCTCTAATTATTTGTATATATAGGTGTAACAGATATCACAGAAGTTAGGCGATTTAAACACACACTGCCCATCAAGATCACGCTAAACACCTTAGATCAACCACCCACTGGAAGATGAGGAACAGTGTGATCGGACACTGTCGTATCAATGTGCACCGACTCCACGCAGTCCCGAGGAATCAATCAATTATGATGAGTTGATTGTCGTTTGTTTACATATGACTTGTAGCAGTTGTAGTGATACAGGAAATTTGTATACAGTAGCAGAGCGTCACATCTTCCTTACAATATCCAACGTATCTATTCCGGTCGACCTCTGTCTGTGAATGGGCTTTCCTGTACTGCTACAAAACTATAATCAAACCCTGATGATTTTAACTACGCACTGTATCGTTATGTAACTCCCCACCGTCAGTTCGTACATACATAGGCATTCATGCAAAAGTTATTGGAGAGTGTCAATTTCCTCCTTAACCTAGAATGGTACACTTAGAGCCTTACAGCATAGTAATTTGATTATCTTGAATTATTCAATTTTTCTAGCATGGTAAGTTCCAACGAGAATATTATCTTGTGTTCCTTAATGAGGAAAATACTTGGCAGTATATACACTACTCAGACTGTAAGTAAACAGTATCCGTCTTCTAATGCTGTTCTGAATGTACTTTAAATTGTATTATACTATAATTTATGGTAGCTTGGTTTCCTCCAGCTCTATATGAATCTATGTGAAGTTACAATTGTCTATCCAAGGATTTTATCCATGCTTTGTGTCAAAACCAAAATCATTTTCACTGTTGTATAGTAATTTACATAACCTGGACCTTGTGGACAATTACACGATGTATCTCCTAACTTACTCCTATCCGAGTATCATACTCGAACCTGTATCAGAATAATCCGTCATTCAACACTCAATTCTCCGCAATAATTTAACGAGGGTTTGTACCAGAAGTACAGTAGACAGGATCTTACTCTCCTAAGTGACACTTCAGCCATTTATACATCAGAGATCTTGGAGACAAACCAGTCACACCATAGACTCACAAGATTTCCCTATCCGACCCCTTTGTTGATGATTCCGACACCAACTACATAAACCTTGTGAAAATACACTTTGTTATTACAGCAACACGTTGATGGTCGACACAGCCTGCACAGATAAAATTACCTCCAGTAGAAAATCTCCACACTGCAAGTGTCATCTATTATTTATAAAGTATCTAATGCAACATGGCAAACGGTATGATAACTATCGTTTCTAATTAATTCAAGGTCATTCATGCTATTACCTCCTCTTGGGGGTATCGTAATGCAATTTTTCTCCTTCCTGTATTGGAAAACTGCCGGAGTAAAACAAGGACTAATTTCCTAAACGGTTGAATTGCGTGTGTACAAACAACTCCTTTCATCGACAGAACGAACACAATTTAACACAGGTAGCCAACAGCTGATTTCTAGTTCAGGTCAACAAATCGGAGAAAAATATCTTGATCTAAAGCAGATAAACTCTGCCATTTGGATATAAATCTATTGAAAATTTCCTGTTCGCCATCCCAACAAATCCTTTTACTTAGCTCATGTATGTTTTTTATGCTAATTCCTTGGACGAGCGTTTACACTCCACAAACACACGCATATAAATACAGGTATATATTATGCCCAGTGCTAAGCTCAACATCATATGCATGAATGTCTCTGGATGTCCACAAAAGTCGACACTCCTAGGGGCTCGATCTGTTTTCTTTCACCAGGCCATCAATAGAAATAACGGTAGTAATCCAAAAAGAATATTCACTTAGGGTCATATGAACCCGAACACAGAAATGACTTCCACAGAAAGTTTACTTGTGCTGGTATCAAATTCTGTTCTGTGAGGGACACATACTGACAGTTTTATTTGTATATATTAAATTAAATAACACAGTTATAAGCTTGAGTTAATGAAACACAATGACTCTAATCCAGTGGCCATATCAGTTCCAGTAATCCTGGTATAATTCGGTAAGCTCTTTAAATACTCCATGTCAAATAGGAGAGTGAAGACAGAACTTATTAGAGGGAGGATACACTATAAATCACTAGTTCCAATTCAACACTTAAGTAGCAGTTCTTAAGTAAACCATACCTACAGCTATATACAGCATTCAAATGTGGCCACAGCTGGGGAGTGTATGTGCCTCTTAAATAAAGTATAGACTAGAAGATATATATATATATAGGTATTGCTTTATATCATTAAAACAGGAGTAGTATACCAGTCGATATATAAACACATTAAGAAAATACAATCAAATCAGGCACTACCAGGTGTAAAAAAAATATACATGTACAACTTAAATCCTAAAAGCATTTTATTGTAATTGGAAAACAACTTTTTAACAAGACTGATTCCATCAATTCAAAAAAGAAATTCAAGATGAGTACTTAAACTTTATTAAGTCACAATTTTAATGGATTTATAATCGATACATCAGTCCCTATATTACAGTTATCAAAGGTGAAATTTGTCCCAAATAAGGCTGATACTGAAGGTATCAGTACTGACCACTACATACTGAAGGTGTATAAACCTGTACTATCTGACCACCACATACTGAAGGTGTATAAACCTGTATTATCTGACCACCAAATGCTGAAGGTGTATAAACCTGTACAATCTGACCACTACATACTGAAGGTGTATAAACCTGTACTATCTGACCACCTATATACTGAAAATGTATAAACCTGTATTATCTGACCACTATATAATGAAGGTGTATAAACCTGTACTATCTGACCACCACATGGTGAAGGTGTATAAACCTGTACTATCTGACCACCACATACTGAAGGTGTATAAACCTGTACAATCTGACCACTACATACTGAAGGTGTATAAACCTGTACTATCTTACCACCACATACTGAAGGTGTATAAACCTGTACTATCTGACCACCACATACTGAAGGTATAAAATAGAACCTGTACTATCTGACCACCACATACTGAAGGTGTATAAACCTGTATTATCTGACCACTACATACTGAAGGTGTATAAACCTGTACTATCTTACCACCACATACTGAAGGTGTATAAACCTGTACTATCTGACCACCAAATACTGAAGGTTTATAAACCTATACTATATGACCACCACATGCTGAAGGTGTATAAACCTGTACTATCTGACCACCACATACTGAAGGTGTATAAACCTGTACTATCTGACCACCACATACTGAAGGTGTATAAACCTGTATTATCTGACCACCACATACTGAAGGTATAAAATAGAACCTGTACTACCTGACCACCACATACTGAAGGTGTATAAACCTGTATTATCTGACCACCACACACTGAAGGTGTATAAACCTGTACTATCTGACCACCACAAACTGAAGGTGTATAAACCTGTACTATCTGACCACCACATACTGAAGGTGTATAAACCTATACTATATGACCACCACATACTGAAGGTTTATAAACCTGTACTATCTGACCACCACATACTGAAGGTGTATAAACCTGTACTATCTGACAACTATATACTGAAGGTGTATAAACCTGTACTATCTGACCACCACATAATGAAGGTGTATAAACCTGTACTATCTGACCACCACATGCTGAAGGTGTATAAACCTGTACTATCTGACCACCACATACTGAAGGTGTATAAACCTGTACTATCTGACCACCATATACTGAAGGAGTATAAACCTGTACTATCTGACAACTATATACTGAAGGTGTATAAACCTGTACTATCTGACCACCATATACTGAAGGTGTATAAACCTATACTATATGACCACCACATAATGAAGGTGTATAAACCTGTACTATCTGACCACCACATGCTGAAGGTGTATAAACCTGTACTATCTGACCACCACATACTGAAGGTGTATAAACCTGTACTATCTGACCACCATATACTGAAGGAGTATAAACCTGTACTATCTGACAACTATATACTGAAGGTGTATAAACCTGTACTATCTGACCACCACATGGTGAAGGTGTATAAACCTGTACTATCTGACCACCACATACTGAAGGTGTATAAACCTGTACAATCTGACCACTACATACTGAAGGTGTATAAACCTGTACTATCTTACCACCACATACTGAAGGTGTATAAACCTGTACTATCTGACCACCACATACTGAAGGTATAAAATAGAACCTGTACTATCTGACCACCACATACTGAAGGTGTATAAACCTGTATTATCTGACCACTACATACTGAAGGTGTATAAACCTGTACTATCTGACCACCACATACTGAAGGTGTATAAACCTGTACTATCTGACCACCAAATACTGAAGGTTTATAAACCTATACTATATGACCACCACATGCTGAAGGTGTATAAACCTGTACTATCTGACCACCACATACTGAAGGTGTATAAACCTGTACTATCTGACCACCACATACTGAAGGTGTATAAACCTGTATTATCTGACCACCACATACTGAAGGTATAAAATAGAACCTGTACTACCTGACCACCACATACTGAAGGTGTATAAACCTGTATTATCTGACCACCACACACTGAAGGTGTATAAACCTGTACTATCTGACCACCACAAACTGAAGGTGTATAAACCTGTACTATCTGACCACCACATACTGAAGGTGTATAAACCTATACTATATGACCACCATATACTGAAGGTGTATAAACCTGTACTATCTGACCAATACATACTGAAGGTTTATAAACCTGTACTATCTGACCACCACATACTGAAGGTGTATAAACCTGTACTATCTGACAACTATATACTGAAGGTGTATAAACCTGTACTATCTGACCACCACATAATGAAGGTGTATAAACCTGTACTATCTGACCACCACATGCTGAAGGTGTATAAACCTGTACTATCTGACCACCACATGCTGAAGGTGTATAAACCTGTACTATCTGACCACCATATACTGAAGGAGTATAAACCTGTACTATCTGACAACTATATACTGAAGGTGTATAAACCTGTACTATCTGACCACCATATACTGAAGGTGTATAAACCTATACTATCTGACCACCACATGCTGAAGGTGTATAAACCTGTACTATCTGACCACCACATACTGAAGGTGTATAAACCTGTACTATCTGACCACCATATACTGAAGGAGTATAAACCTGTACTATCTGACAACTATATACTGAAGGTTTATAAACCTGTACTATCTGACCACTACATACTGAAGGTGTATAAACCTGTACTATCTGACCACCATATACTGAAGGTGTATAAACCTGTACTATCTGACCACTACATCCTGAAGGTGTATAAACCTGTACTATCTGACCACTATATACTGAAGGTTTATAAACCTGTACAATCTGACCACAACATACTGAAGGTTTATAAAACTGTACTATCCGACAACCATATACTGAAGGTTTATAAACCTGTACAATCTGACCACTACATACTGAAGGTATATAAACCTGTACTATCTGACCACCAGATACTGAAGGTATATAAACCTGTACTATCTGACCACTACGTACTGAAGGTGTATAAACCTGTACAATCTGACCACTACATATTGAAGGTGTATAAACCTGTTCAATCTGACCACAGCATACTGAAGGTTTATAAAAGTTTATAAACCTGTACAATCTTACCACTACATACTGAAGGTTTATAAAACTGTACTATCTGACCATCATATACTGAAGGTTTATAAAACTATACTATCTGACCATCACAATGAAGGTGTATAAACCTGTACAATCTGACCACTACATACTGAAGGTTTATAAAGTTGTACTGTTTGAACACCATATACTGAATGCATAAAACTATACTATCTGACCATCACACTGAAGGTGTATAAACCTGTACTATCTGACCACTACATACTGAAGGTTTATAAAGTTGTACTGTTTGAACACCATATACTGAATGCATAAAACTATACTATCTGACCATCACACTGAAGGTGTATAAACCTGTACTATCTGACCACTACATACTGAAGGTGTAAAAAACCTGTACTATCTGACCACTACATACTGAAAGTGTATAAACCTGTATTATCTGACCACCATATACTGAAGGTGTATAAACCTGTACTATCTGACCACTACATACTGAAGGTGTATAAACCTGTACTATCTGACCACCATATACTGAAGGTGTATAAACCTGTACTATCTGACCACTATATACTGAAGGTTAATAAACCTGTACTATCTGACCACTATATACTGAAGGTTTATAAACCTATACTATCTGACCACTATATACTGAAGGTTTATAAACCTGTACTATCTGACCACTATATACTGAAGGTTTATAAACCTATACTATCTGACCACCATATACTGAAGGTGTATAAACCTGTACTATCTGACCACCACACACTGAAGGTTTATAAACCTGTACTATCTGACCACCTATATACTGAAGGTGTATAAACCTGTACTATCTGACCACCTATATACTGAAAATGTATAAACCTGTATTATCTGACCACCACATACTGAAGGTGTATAAACCTGTATTATCTGACCACCTATATACTGAAGGTGTATAAACCTGTACTATATGACCACCACATATTGAAGGAGTATAAACCTGTTCTATCTGACCACCACATACTGAAGGTGTATAAACATGTACTATCTGAACACCACACACTGAAGGTGTATAAACCTGTACTATCTGACCACCTATATACTGAAGGTGTATAAACCTGTATTATCTGACCACCATATACTGAAGGTGTATAAACCTGTACTATCTGACCACCACATACTGAAGGAGTATAAACCTGTTCTATCTGACCACCATATACTGAAGGTGTATAAACCTGTACAATCTGACCACTATATACTGAAGGTGTATAAACCTGTACTATCTGACCACTATATACTGAAGGTGTATAAACCTGTACAATCTGACCAATACATACTGAAGGTGTATAAACCTGTACTATCTGACCACCACATACTGAAGGAGTATAAACCTGTTCTATCTGACCAATACATACTGAAGGTGTATCAACCTGTACTATCTGACCAATACATACTGAAGGTGTATAAACCTGTTCTATCTGACCATATGCATACACTAATGGAAGACAATAGTTTCCTGACAGACGAATTGATTGAAATGCTAAAATAGACATACTACTTATTTTTTCTTTTGACATATTATCAATGATATTTTTATCTTAGAAATTGATTCCAAGAGAAATACCTTCCCATGGATGATATAGAAACAAACAAACAAGAAGATACAAGCACACAGAACATGAAATAGCACCACTGTTATAGCTAGATACAGCAGACACATGAAACAAGCAGGAAAGCTTTTTGATGTAAGTATTGAAGTTTATGTCTTCATAGCGGAAGAAAGGGTTTCTATAACAACCGAGTTCATAAAGATTTTACACCTTGCAATAAAAATGCAAGCAGGACCAACAGAATAGTTAAAATATGCAACAATCATTTATTTTTAGATTCTGTGTTAAAGACATACATACATTTTTTATCAGTATATTACGTACCAATATTGTAAGATAGCCATCAAATGGTTTAGTATCCCAAAACTTTAACAAAGCTCATAACAGTTGTCGTAAAATAAAAGGTTGCTATAGTTACCAATTTTCCTTGATATATGCTTTTTAGATCTCGACTATCACTATGATCTAACAACTCGGTACTGTCTATGACAACATCATATTCATAATTCATACCAAGATCCTCGAACTAGAATAAAATGTAGTCTGTATGTGGTGCATTATAATGCACAAATACATGTATTATCTTAGGTCTCCTGTGGTACATCACAAATATTATCCTAGGTCCCCTGTGGTACATCACAAATATTATCTTAGGTCCCCTGTGGTACATCACAAATATTATCTTACGTCCCCTGTGGTACATCACAAATATTATCTTAGGTCCCCTGTGGTCCATCACAAATAGTATCTTAGGTCTCCTGTGGTACAACACAAATATTATCCTAGGTCCCCTGTGGTACATCACAAATATTATCATTATAAGGTCTCCTGTGGTACATCACAAATATTATCATAGGTCCCCTGTGGTACATCACAAATATTATCTTAGGTCTCCTGTGGTACATCACAAATATTATCTTAGGTTCCCTGTGTCATCACAAATATTATCTTAGGTCCCCTGTGGTACATCACAAATATTATCTTAGGTCCCCTGTGGTACATCACAAATATTATCTTAGGTCCCCTGTGGTACATCACAAATATCATCTTAGGTCCCCTGTGGTACATCACAAATATTATCTTAGGTCTCCTGTATCATCACAAATATTATCTTGGGTCCCCTGTGGTACATCACAAATATTATCTTAGGTCCCCTGTATCATCACAAATATTATCTTGGGTCCCCTGTGGTACATCACAAATATTATCTTAGGTCCCCTGTGGTGTCATCACAAATATTATCTTAGGTCCCCTGTGGTACATCACAAATATTATCTTAGGTCCCCTGTGGTACATCACAAATATTATCTTAGGTCTCCTGTGGTACATCACAAATATTATCTTAGGTCCCCTGTGGTACATCACAAATATTATCTTAGGTCTCCTGTATCATCACAAATATTATCTTGGGTCCCCTGTGGTACATCACAAATATCATCTTAGGTCCCCTGTGGTACATCACAAATATTATCTTAGGTCTCCTGTATCATCACAAATATTATCTTGGGTCCCCTGTGGTACATCACAAATATTATCTTAGGTCCCCTGTATCATCACAAATATTATCTTGGGTTCCCTGTGGTACATCACAAATATTATCTTAGGTCACCTGTGGTACATCACAAATATTATCTTAGGTCCCCTGTGGTACATCACAAATATTATCTTAGGTCCCCTGTGGTACATCACAAATATCATCTTAGGTCCCCTGTACCATCACAAATATTATCTTAGGTCCCCTGTGGTACATCACAAATATTATCTTAGGTCCCCTGTATCATCACAAATATTATCTTGGGTCCCCTGTGGTACATCACAAATATTATCTTAGGTCACCTGTGGTACATCACAAATATTATCTTAGGTCCCCTGTGGTACATCACAAATATTATCTTAGGTCCCCTGTGGTACATCACAAATATTATCTTAGGTTCCCTGTGGTACATCACAAATATTATCCTAGGTTCCCTGTGGTACAACACAAATATTATCCTAGGTCCCCTGTGGTACATCACAAATATCATCTTAGGTCCCCTGTGGTCCATCACAAATATCATCTTAGGTCCCCCGTTGTACATCAAATATTATCTTAGGTCCCCTGTGGTACATCACAAATATTATCTTAGGTCCCCTGTGGTACATCACAAATATTATCTTAGGTCCCCTGTGGTCCAACACAAATATTATCTTAGGTCCCCTGTATCATCACAAATATTATCTTAGGTCCCCTGTGGTACATCACAAATATTATCTTAGGTCCCCTGTGGTACATCACAAATATTATCTTAGGTCCCCTGTGGTCCATCACAAATATTATCTTAGGTCTCCTGTGGTCCATCACAAATATTATCTTAGGTCTCCTGTGGTACATCACAAATATTATCTTAGGTCCCCTGTGGTACATCACAAATATTATCTTAGGTCCCCTGTGGTCCATCACAAATATTATCTTAGGTCCCCTGTGGTCCATCACAAATATTATCTTAGGTCCCCTGTGGTACATCACAAATATTATCTTAGGTCCCCTGTATCATCACAAATATTATCTTAGGTCCCCTGTGTCATCACAAATATTATCTTAGGTCCCCTGTGGTACATCACAAATATTATCTTAGGTCCCCTGTGGTCCATCACAAATATTATCTTAGGTCCCCTGTGGTACATCATACGTTTTATTTCATATCAATGAACTTAGGCCAGGTTTTCACTTTGTATCGATTAGCTTTGTCTAGGTTTTACTTTATATCAATGAGTTTTGGCCAGGTTTTACTTCCTAACACAAGGAAATAGAATACAGATTACATCTACATATCACACTGAAGTGTATCTATATAGATATAACTTCAATTACAAAGTCATAGTTAAATAAAAGATTTTTTATTTTGGTGCATAATTCATATTTAAAGTGGTACATTATATCTTCAAATTACCTGAGAGGGACCTAGAGAATATTAGTTAGCTTTAATGACCCATTGGGGACCTGAGAAATATGATAAGCGACCCCAAGGGATGATTTGAACGACTTCAGAAAAACAGCATATCAATTATCACTAATGTGACTCAATTGATGTAAATGATCTGTTATTGTTAAAAGAGTATGTCATGAAAGTCCATCATCAATGCTTAATCTTTTTGAAGAAAATACAAACAGGAACAACCTAGAATGGTTGTAAACATTAACACAATTGGTAACTGGGTGATGCTGTGTTATTGAGATAGTAGCTGTTGTAACTAACCGATGATAGCTGGAGTTAGAAGGGCTAAGTCAGTATTGACCCATGATTAGTTATCAGCTTTAATATCACAATTACAATGAATAAGGCATGTCAAGTGACAAGCTTAGCCGACACCACTGATTACAAACCCAACATTCTAATTAAGGTCTAATCCCCTCTATCATTTGTCACATTTAATTATCTTATAGCTTACATTATAGCTCTCTAAAGCTTTCAGACTCTCCTCTATAAACCTTCCCCCTGTACATCTAACATCTAGACGGAGTCTTCTCTGTTGATATTCAGTCGACTTCAACCCTACTAACCCAAATATAACAACCCTTTACCATTTAAACTTTTAAATAGGCAAACTAAATTTTGGTGAAATTTGAAGGATTTCAGATACTATATATTCTGATCCCCAGCAACCCATTCTGTAGATATCTTCGAAGGGGGAGGGGGTGGGCTGGGCTGGGCTGGGCTGGGATATGTTGTCAGTGAGGTAGCCACCAGCTACTACAAGAACACTCCACTTGACCCTGGCTGTTGACCAGCAAACAAACATTTAGACTTTAAGGGGTCTCTACTTGCTTATACAGAGAACATAATTTCAAACAATATCAATCCTACTACTATTAGGTTCCTCTGTACCCCTGCGAAAGCTGAGCATGGTCGACCATGGTCACCACAGTATTTGATGGTTGACCATGGTAATTCGTGGTCAACCATCAAATACTGTGGTCCTAACCATGGTTGACCATGGTCATATGGTCATATTTAACCTGACCATGGTCAGCAATCCGACCATGGTCAACATTTCTTACCATGGTCGACCATGGTCAGCAATCAGTCAGTGTGATGTTATATATGTGTTCAAAACAATTATCAGATCCAAAAATGTATACCGACCATCCTTTTTGGAGTTCATCCTTCAAATCATATATCATCACATCCTCTTGTCTCTGAATGTCTATACATGTACATTGTATACCCTCAAGCAAACTTACCACCACCCCTCCCCCGCAATATAAAAAATTTGGATTAAATAAAATTTATTGAATTATCTGATTATTTAGATAAGTGAGATATTAAGATTAACAAAAATACTCTACCTGAAAAGTGTTTCTTCGCCCCTTCAAGTCAGCCATTTGTCTGAACAAAATACAATTTTGTTCTTGTTTTGAACACAGTAAACTCCAATGACCTCTTCCTTTTGAAGTTCAATTTGATCTTATTTATCTGAATACCATCCAAAATATACTTTTTATCACAGAGATTTCTCATTATCAAGGTGAAACTGCTGCCACACAACAACTGGCCTGTGTTTTGATTTTACGAGCATGATCATCACTGTAAATCTGTTAATTCCATAATGTGTGAACGTCTCCTATATCCTTGGTCCACCTTATATACACTAGCGGAGTCAAATCTACACATGTTACAAAACAAAACTCACATTTAATTCACAAATAACTGAATTATTTCCACCATCCGAATCTCCTGAAGCAAAAACACACAAGTCTCCAGGAAAATCTGACGATTAAACACACAAGTGTCCGGGAAAAATCTGACGATGAAATACACAAATCTCGGAGGAAAATCCTTGCAACTTTTATTATCTTAATGGTAATTTGTCCCTGCTTCGAGTTTTTTGAATGGACGTTCAGAAAGAAATATACATATATTTGATGTAAACATTCATGCAGAATAACCCTTCATAAATCAGAGTATAGTCTGAATATTAGACATACAACATTTAATCCTGAGCATTTGTGTCCCTTTATAAAACCTTTGAATTCAACTTTCAACTTATAAATACAGCATGATTGAATTAAAGTCCTGCAAACAAATAACAATCAATAATGGGTATTTGATCCATACCTGAAACCCAAATCCATAGTACACACGTCTGTGGTCCAAATACTTTACGTAAACCCAACACCTCTACGACTTAAAACACCTATGCACACTATATTAATCCCAAATTAAAGAATTCTGCCTGTGGTAGGTATATATATATATAATTAATATCAATACTGAAACAGGTGCTCTCAATACAATTCCAGAGATGGATATAGCGTGGTCAAGGAGCTTACCTGGGATTTGCCTCAAGAGTTACCCATCAATGCTTATATCTAATAAATTACGTAACAGATTGTATAACATTGTGTCAGCGTCCTGTAACTATGATAATATTATACTAACCCCTGGAATCATGACAAAACAGGATATAAACAGAAAGTCAGGTAAAGCCAGTTTAAAAACATTCCACTTGTTACTTACTGAGTTTTTATCATTGTTAAGTGAAGAGGGCGGAATAGGCTTACTCACGTCTCAGGCTAGTGGGAATTTCCCTTTAATCTGGCAGTAGGACATCCCTTGGACAGTATGATGTTGCTATTTTTCTTTAATCCTTCCCATTATGTCAAATCTGATGGTAGGTTTATCTCAAATTTAACCAATCCAAAAAAATAAAGTTAGCTATTAGAATGACCAGAATGTTTTTTATACAAAGCTTGAATGATACCAAGGCTGGCAGACTGAAGAGTAACAATGTATAGGTGATTCCTTGTATCACTGGCTAATTGTTTGTGTGGAATTACTCTGATTTATTCTGGGAATTTCATGTTCGTGCTATCAGTGTCCAAACTTCAAACAAGAGCCTTCAAACTGAAAGGTCTTCTTCAGTAGAACACTAATTCTAGTAGAATATATTCAACATTCAATGAATTAAAGACCATTTAAAATATGAATATATAATCAGTTCAGGACTAGAAGTATAATGTGTCTGAAAATGTCACAACAGCTATCAGTATAACATGTCTGAAAACATTACGACAGCTATCAGTATAACATGTCTGACAAGAGGCCCATGGGGCCTGTATCGCTCACCTGGTTGGCTTTGACCAAATGTCAAAATAATGTTCATGTTCAGTTCCTTTTGTTTGTCAACATCAAACAATGCTATATATTGTTATAGTGTGGGGATCCCAACTGCTTTAAAGAAATAATGAAATTCAGATTCTCTCAGTTTACAACATGCATTAATAACTTTATGACGAGTAGAAATACCATTATTTCCCCTATGTATATATGGGGCCCCAACCCTTTGGTCCCTTGGGGGTCATAGTCATCATTAATGCAAAATCTGTTTTGCTTTCTCAAAGGATGTTTCTGACCAAATTGGATCCAAATCTGTTCATCACTTTATGACTAGTAGTGATTTAAAGGAATTATCTCTATTTCCCCTATTGGGCCCCGCCCCTTTGGCCCCCTTGGACATCAGAGTCAGCATTTCTGCGAAAATCTGTTCCCCTTCCCCCAAGGATGTTTCTGACCAAATTGAGTTCAAATCCATTCATAACTTTATGACAAGTAGCGATTTAAAGGCATTACCTCCATTTCCCCTATTGGGCCCCGCCCCTTTGGCCTCTTGGGGGTCAGAGTAACCATTTATGCAAAATCTGTTCCCCTTCCCCCAAGGCTGTTTCTGACCAAATTGGGATTAAATCCATTCATAACTTTATGACAAGTAGCGATTTAAAGGCATTAACTGTATTTCCCCTATTGGGTCCTGCCCCTTTGGCCCCTTTGGGTTCAGAGTCACCACTTATGCAAAATCTGTTCCCCTTCCCCCAAGGCTGTTTCTGACTAAATTGGGTTTAAATCCATTCATAACTTTATGACTAGTAGTGATTTAAAGGCATTACCTCTATTTCCCTTATTGGGCCCCGCCCCTCCGGCCCCTTGGGGGTCAGGGTCACCATTTTTGCAAAATCTGTTTCCTTTCCCCCCAAGAATGTTTCTGACCAAATCGGGATCAAATCCATTCATAACTTTATGACTAGTAGCAATTTAAAGGCATTACCTCTATTTCTCCTATTGGGCCCCACCCCTTTGGCCCCTTGGGGGTCAGGGTCACCATTTTTGCAAAATCTGTTTCCTTTCCCCCCCCAAGAATGTTTCTGACCAAATCGGGATCAAATCCATTCATAACTTTATGAGGAGTAGCAATTTAAAGGCATTACCTCTATTTCCCCTATTGGACCCCACCCCTTTGGCCCCTTGGGGGTCAGAGTCACCATTTATGCAAAATCTGTTTCCCTTCCTCCATGGCTGTTTCCCACTAAATTGGGTTTAAATCCATTCATAACTTGATGAAAAGTAGCGATTTAAAGGCATTACCTCTATTTCCCCTATTGGGCCCTGCCCCTTTGGCCCCTTGGGGGTCAGAGTCACCACGTATGCAAAATCTGTTCCCCTTCCCCCAAGGCTGTTTCCAACTAAATTGGGTTTAAATCCATTCATAACTTTATGACGAGTGATTTAAAGGCATTACCTCTATTTCCCTTATTGGGCCCCACCCCTCCGGCCCCTTGGGGTCAGAGTCACCATTTATGCAAAATCTGTTCCCCTTCCCCCAAGGATGTTTCTGTCTTAATCGGGATCAAATCCATTCATAACTTTATGACTAGTAGTGATTTAAAGGCATTACCTCCATTTCCCTTATTGGGCCCCGCCCCTCAGGCCCCTTGGGGGTCAGAGTCACCACTTTTGCAAAATGTGTTCCCTTTTCCCCCCAAGGCTGTTTCTGACTAAATCGGGATCAAATCCATTCATAACTTTATGGCTAGTAGCAATTTAAAGGCATTTCCTCTATTTACCCTATTGGGCCCCGCCCCTTTGGCCCCTTGGGGGTCAGAGTCACCATATATGCAAATTCTCTTTCCCTTCCCCCAAGGATGTTTCTGACCAAATTTGGTTCAAATCCATTCACAACTTAATGACTAGTAGCGATTTAAAGGAATTGCCTCAATTTCCCCTATTGGGCCCTGCCTCTCCGGCCCCTTGGAGGTCAGAGTCACCATTTATGCAAAATCTGATCCCTTTCCGCCAAGGATATTTCTGACCAAATTTGGTCAAAATCCAATAAGAACTTTTTGACTAGTAGCGATTTGAAGGAAATAGTGACAGACGACGGACGGACGGACGGACGGATGATGGACACTGCGCCATGACATAAGCTCACCGGACCTTCGGTCCAGGTGAGCCAAAAAAGTTACGACAGCTACCAGTATTAAATGTGCCTGAAAATGTCACGACAGCTATCAGCACAACATGTCTTCATAAATTGTAACATTAATTTAATTATCTGATTTAAGGTGCATCAGAATCTTATGCATCACTACATTATAAATTACAGTCTCATTAATTAGAAGCTGTTGTAAGGGAGATAACTCCATAACAGGTCTTATAGTTTGTAAGGTTGCAATTATTGTAAATAGTTTAAAACAACAAAACCAAGACATAAAAGACAGATCTTGGTGACAACCATTGAATATTCTTTATCTGTTTTATGTATGATCTTTTCTCTACTTAATTGATTGATAACAATGAGAAAATACATACGAAATCTAAGAGATATCAAAGAAGAATTTTCAGTGAATTAGCAATAGCAAAACTAAATTCAGTATTGCTATGCAATTCTTATTCTAGATCAGACTCAAAACCAAATGGGCACAACTAAGGACCAAGGAACCTACATATGAATTCTAAGAGAATTTTTTTTTTATGAATTAGAAATCATAATACTAAACTTCCAACTGCCAGCCATTTTTTCCTGGATCAGAATCAAGTTTAAACTACAACACTGACACTGTTCAGTAATATCCCAATTGTGTGGCAAGGGATCAAAATATACATCATACACATCCACATCCATATTTGCTGG
Source organism: Pecten maximus (assembly GCF_902652985.1). Taxonomy (NCBI): domain Eukaryota; kingdom Metazoa; phylum Mollusca; class Bivalvia; order Pectinida; family Pectinidae; genus Pecten; species Pecten maximus. The sequence continues at coordinate 19,818,116 of NC_047018.1, forward strand.
GCTAACTGAAAGAAAAATACATGCATATTACTCTTTTATTAGAACCATGCTCATAGACAAATCCACTTTGTCTGACCTTTGGAACCAAATGTCCTTTACCTTTGACCTAAAGACCTTGAACTTTGGAAAGATGACTTACTGTTTAAGAATTCCAACCATAATGTCTCAACAAAATGTTAATCAGTGATAACTTACAAGACATGATGTGACCTTGGCTTCTGATCCAGTGACCTTAACTCCTTGGTTAAATCTAAACAACTTTGCTTGAAGGACAAATTGTTGATCAGTAAAGTTATACAAAATGTGACCTTGACTTTTGGCCCAGTGACCTTGATCGAAAAGGCAACGGACTCCTTATTTAATTCTGACAAACTCTGCTTCAAAATGTCATGAACTATTCAACAGTGAAAAAGAAACTAATTTTGATATCAACATTTGACACAGTGATCATGACCTTTTGCCACTTGCGACTTCTTTTTTAAGACCAACACAACTTTGCTTCAAAATCTCATAACAAAATTTCAATTAGTGATAATATACACAAAAAGGCCCACCACTGAATGATCTTGATTGGTCCTTAAAAAATGAAAATATTTTCTCTACTTTTTCTTATTTCCCCTCTTCCTCTTAATCATTTGATGCGAGGGATGATCGATATGTTGTGAGCCTCGTATGGAAGAAGGTACTCAAGTATGTTCTTTTTAAGTCCTAATATTCTCTGACTATATAGGGTCATGGTAAGTTTATATTGACGCAGTAGCTCTTTAAAGTAAACAAGACAAGCGGCTTTTGCAAAATGGACAAAATCAGTGAAAGAGCAGTGATCCAATTTTTGCGTAAAAAGGTTTAACACCTAAGGATATCCATAATGATATGGTAGCAACACTAGGGAAAGATGTCCCTTCTTATGCTACAGTGAAAAGGTGGGAGGCGGAATTTAAGCGCAGCTGACAAAGCCTTGAGGATGACCCCATCCTGGAAGGCCTGTCAATGTTGCAACCCAAGAAATGGTCAATAAAATTCATGACATTGTTATAACTGACAGACGAGTCACAGAAAGATATATGGCCAGTAGAGTTGGCACAATATAGGAAAGAGTACATTCCATTCTGACCAAGGATCTTGCAATGAGAAAGCTTTCTGCCCGATGGGTACCAAGACTTCTGACAGTTGATCAGAAGCAAACCAGGCACACATTATCGCATGCTAATCTTAACCTCTTTGAGGAAGATCCTGCCAACTTTCTTCAGAGATTTGTCACTATGGATGCAACATCAGTCCATCATTTTACCCCAGAGGCCAAACAACAATCGAAACAATTGAAGCACCCTGGCTCTCCCTCGCCACAAAGGCAAAGACTGTTCTATCAGCTGGAAAGTTTATGGCCTCCGTTTTCTGGGATGCAAATGGTAATCTGCAGATAGATTATCTCCATAAGGGAACAACAATCGATGACACATACCATGCTTCACTTCAGTGCTGCGTAAATCTCACTAAAAGTGAGGACAATGCTCCTGTTCACAAGTCTGTCATTGCCATGACTGCCATTCATGACTGAGCATCTGCCTTATTCACCTGATCTCCCTTCATCAGGCTTTCATCTACAGTGGAACTTCGTTAACTCAAAGTCGACGGGACCACGAAAAAACTTTGAGTTATCCGAGTGTTCGAATTAAGCGAGTTATCATTTTTGGTGAAAAGTTTGGTCAATATTTGTCAACATTATATAATCATTATAACTTCACTCTGTCGCTCATCAGTTTAGTGAGAAGACTGGTCAATACATGTAAATATATATGTAATGTTTCGTTATGTTACTTGTAACAGCGTTCGAATTTAACGCTCGCACACTCGCTAAATGCGAGCTGATTTTTCATTTTGCGAGTAGAAAATTGTGGTACTCACATTTTTCTGCGAGTGCATATAAATCCTGGTAAAACAGACACACATAGTAAAACATCGACGAAAACTTTAAAACAAAAACCGACACACAGACAATGCATTATTGGTGACGCTTGTACACAACACTCGTTAGTTTCAAGCGTCTCAAAGACTACGATATACATGAATATATTGTAATGGAAAAGAAACGAGAGTTTCCGAGAAACAAAGCGTGACGTCTCGCTAGCATGGCTGACATAATCAATTTTTTAAGTCAGCCGCTGCCGGAACATCAAATGAAAAGATCGGCGAAAATAATGAGAGCAAGGACACATGTAGAGAAAGTAGCCCAACTCCTAAGAAAAAAGTGACATGCATCCCAAGGCCAACAAAACAAACTGTCGAGAAATGGGAGCGTGAACTGCATATTGACCTGGAAAAAAACCTTGACGATGATCATGTGCAAGTTATTGAAATTTATTGCAAAACTTGCAAAGAATATAGTCCCGACAAGTCATCATCAGTAAATACTTTGTTCTTACTTGAAATTCTATCAGTACTTACTGTATTGTCCATTTTCTAATTTGACAAGTCAACTTCAGATATGACAAAAACAAAATGAAATTTTTAAACGAAAAAATTCGGGTTTTTTTCCAAATCACGAATATGTTGTAAAATCATGATGGACAGGGAATAGCATTTTAATTAGATAGAATTAATACTTATTTCATTATTAGTCAAAGATTTTATGAGAAATCATACGTGATTAAATCAAATGAAATGACTGATTTTTTTTACTTTTTGTTCTCTTGAAAATAAATTATAACATGTAAGTAATTTATAGGATCAAAATCCTTCAATATTCATTGATCTTGAAGTTGATGATATTTGAAGGGAGTATACCCTGGCTGATATGAACAGTGAGTTAAATAAAACAAAAAACAAACAAAAAATTAATTGTATTTTGGCTCAAATCAAAAACTTTATTTGAAGCAGCTGTTCTTTTGTTTGTGGTTCTGAAAAGTAAAGATTAGTGATCATAAAACATCTGTTATATTTAATGTTAACACATAATTTCAAAATTGCGAGTAAGTTTTTAATTTTGCGAGTTAAAATTTTATCCACTCGCAACAACGTGCGAGTTACTAAAAAAGTTAAATTCTACCCCTGTTGTAATTTGGTGTAGTTTTGCCGATATACAGTCACGATAAAGTTTCTTTCACTTAGTCACTTCAAGAACGATCTGATGTCCAAGTCATGTTTGCAAAAGGTAAACGATAAAACGGAATTCGACAAAATAACAAGTTATTCATGTCAAATCAAATACCCGGTAACCGTTTGAGTTTAACACAGATTGCATGCAAAACGTAACAGAACCATTACCTTTTATTGGACATATAAAATACTGTTTGATCGGCCTACTTACTTTTTATTGATAACCACGCCATTTCCATGTGTATTAGCACCGGAAGTTAGGCTGCGCATGTGCGTATAAAATGTTACTGTAACTGAGCTGGCGTTTTATCCGATTTAATAGACAGCACTGACCGTTACAGTTGTAATCTGAACACCTTGGCAGTAATTACGCTATAGTTTCAGCAGTTTAAAGATTTAATAGGCGCCAGTGACTGTTTCATTTCTACACCTGTAAAAACATCAGCCGGGTAGATCTACCGGTGTGTAGAGATTAGTTCCGCTTGAGCGAACGGGTAGATGAGTTGTTGACTATCGTGTGTAATAATATTGGCGACCGCCTTAGGAAATTACCTGATGTAAGTAAAGAAGTACTTTTTATCACCAAGACATGTTGTTATAAGATTCAACTGACAATTTCTTTTATGAATTTATGAAACACTTATAATAGCATGTAGGTTAGTAGTGCCGATATGTTCAGTATTACAAACGGAATTTAGCTCTTAAAAAATGTCGGCGTTTACCACCGATCGACGAAAATTATACTTCGAGTTATTCAATCCTTTCAAATAGGATTTTTATTGTTGGGACCAAATTTTCACTTCGTATTATCCGAGTTCTTCAAGTTTTCCGAGTTCGAGTTTTCCGAGTTTTCTTTACTAAGCTAAAGAGAGAATTCGGCCGGGACCGACGAGGTACTTCGAGTTAAGTGGGGTATTCGAGTTATCCGAGTTCGAGTTAACGACGTTCCAATGTATTTCCAAAACTGCAAACAGCTATTTTAGGCACCCACTTTCTGTCCAAAGATATGTCATACATGCAGTGGATGACTTTCTGAACAGCCAGGAAAAGGAGTTCTATAAAACTGGCATTGAGGCTCTTGTATAAACACTGCTGGTATAAAGTGTATAGATACTGACGGGGATTATGTTGAAAAATAATACAGCATGTGCAGTAAAATTCAAATCCTTCAATATCAGGCGTACAACATATCAATCAGCCCTACACATAAAATCTAAAAAAGAAACAAGAGGCCCATGGGGCCTGTATCGCTCACCTGGTTGAATTAGACCAAATGTCAAAATAATGTTCATATTCAATTTGTTTTATTTGTAAATCTCAAACAATGCTATATATGATTATAGTGTGGGAATCCGAACTGCTTTAAAGATTTATGAAGTCCAGACTATCTCAGGTCTGAAAGTCCTCAAGAATTGTTTTTAGAACATGCATTCATCACTTTATTACTAGTAGCGATTTAAAGGAATTACCTCTATTTCCCTTATTGGGCCCCGCCCCTTTGGCCCCTTTGGGGTCAGAGCCACCATTTATGCAAAATCTGTTCCCCTCCCCCCAAGGATGTTTCTGACCAAATTGGGTTCAAATCCATTCATAACTTTATGACCAGTAGCGATTTAAAGGAATTACCTCTATTTCCCCTATTGGGCCCTGCCCCTTTTGCCCCTTTGGGGTCAGAGCCACCATTTATGCAACATCTGTTCCCCTTCCCCCAAGGATGTTTCTGACCAAATTGGGTTCAAATCCATTCAAAACTTTATGACTAGCAGCGATTCAAAGGAATTACCTCTATTTCCTGTATTGGGCCCCACGGGGGTCAGAGTCACCATTTATGCAAAATATGTTCCCCTCCCCCCAAGGATGTTTCTGACCAAATTGGGTTCAAATCCATTCAAAACTTTATGACTAGTAGCGATTCAAAGGAATTACCTCTATTTCCTGTATTGGGCCCCGCCCCTTTGGCCCCTCGGGGGTCATAGTCGCCATTTATGCAAAAATCTGTTCCCCTTCTGCAAAGGATGTTTCTGACGAAATTGGGTTCAAATCCATTCATAACTTAATGACAAGTAGCAATTTAAAGGAATTATCTCTATTTCCCCTATTGGGCCCCGCCCCTTTGGGGTCAGAGCCACCATTTATGCAAAATCTGTTCCCCTTCCCCCAAGGATGTTTCTGACCAAATTGGGTTCAAATCCATTCATAACTTAATGACAAGTAGCGATTTAAAGGCATTACCTCTATTTCCCATATTGGGCCCCGCCCCTTTGGCCCCTCGGGGGTCATAGTCACCATTTATGCAAAATCTGTTCCCCTTCCCCCAAGGCTGTTTCCAACTAAATTGGGTTCAAATCCATTCATAACTTAATAACTAGTAGTGATTTAAATGAATTACCTCCATTTCCCATATTGGGCCCCGCCCCTTTGGCCCCTCGGGGGTCAGAGCCACCATTTATGAAAAATTTGTTCCCCTTCCCCAAAGGATGTTTCTGACTAAATTGGGTTCAAATCCATTCATAACTTTATGACAAGTAGCGATTTAAAGGAACTACCTCTATTTCCCCTATTGGGCCCCGCCCCTTTGGCCCCTCGGGGGTCAGAGTTACCATTTATGCAAAATCTGTTCCCCTTCCCCCAAGGACATTTCTGACTAGATTTGGATCAAATCCATTCATAACTTAATGACTAGTAGCGATTTAAAGGAATTACCTCTTTTTCCCCTATTGGGCCCCGCCCCTTTGGCCCCTCGGGGGTCAGAGTCACCATTTATGCAAAATCTGTTCCCCTTCCCCCAAGGATGTTTCAGACCAAATTGGGTTCAAATCCATTCACAACTTTATGACTAGTAGCGATTTAAAGGAATTACCTCTATTTCCCCTATTGGGCCCCGCCCCTTTGGCCCCTCAGGGGTCAGAGTCACCATTTATGCAAAATCTGTTTCCCTTCTGCCTAGGATGTTTCTAGCCAAATTTGGTCAAAATCCAATAAGAACTTTTTGACCAGTAGCGATTCGAAGCAAATGTTGACGGACGACGGACGACAGACGGACGATGGACGGACGACGGACGCTGCGCCATGACATAAGGAGAACATTTTGAAGTATATGAGTAAGAAGTTTCAACCTTCAAAATCCAAGATGGCTGCCTGTTGGCCATTTTGTTTTCTTGATCAGACTAAAAATTGAATGACAATTAAACAAGAAAGGAAAACCTATATGTGAAATTTGAGAAATATCTTTCCAGCACAAGTATGAGCAGTAAAATAAAACCCTCTTTTCAACACTGGAATGTTTATATCATGTTAAAGAGCAGCTTGCTTAAGATGACATTTTAGAAAATCTCTGAAGATCTCTGACAACTTTGAATCCGACTGGAGCTATTGATTGTGTAAATGTACAATCATCAGGCTGAAAATTAACTAGACATTGTTACTGATTCAAGTGTAAATCATGGCGCTTGTAAATTGTGAATGAGCTTATGGTTTGTGAATAGTGCTCTAATCATCATGAAATTGCTTGTAAAATTTTTTGGAAAAAAGTCCTTAAATTGTATTTCCGCAAAACTGCACCTCACAAACAGAGCACCATATACGTATAGCTCAATCTCAAGTATCTTGAATGGATGAATTGACAGACAAAAGCAATCACTATTTGCACCTACAAAATACAAAATACAAAATACAGAGGCCTTATTAAGTTTTTTTCGACAGAGCCAGGTATGGTCAATAAATAGTCAAGTGAAGCATAATGGCAAGCCTGTTGCATGCTGTCCATAGCAAATGTTCAGGTAAAGTTTCTTGTCCAAGGACACAACCAGCAATCTTGAGCTCCTGGCATCCTGCTGACACAAACTTCCCATATTAGGGATTACACACCTAGGAGATTTATATTAAGTGAGATCGACTGTAATGATTAGGTTTTACAAACCTGAACTCATTAGAACAGATGCATTTGTTTGGCAGTTTTTGAAAAGCAATTTATTCAATCGGATACTAACTGCATCACCTCATCAACACAGAATTTTCCGACTCGGGAGTTATTTAAATCGGCTAAACCTGTTATTGAGAAGTTCGTGTGAATCTCCATCCTTAAATGACTGGGAGGACTTGATCCCATTATCACAAAACGGCTACACAAAATGAAATTGAGTACAAGTCAGTTTTGTCAAATGCAGACTTCCAAACTCTGTAAAGATTATTTGGAGACTTTTTCAATTACACAAACAGACAAGTTTGTCTGCTGTTAACTGCAACATTTTCATGGATAAAGTTTGGCAGACATGCAAATGTCAATAAAACCAACAAGTGTTATCTCAACCAGCCAAAACCATCGGGATTTTAACTAATGAAAAGCAAGTCTGACCAAAAATTACACCATAATACAGGTTTTATTATCTGACACTAGATAGAATCATAAATGAAATTTTCTCAGATCTTCCATTCCAAAGATTCATATCATTCTGTCATAATTGGTTATGACAATGTAATGTAACAAGTGCAATCAATGATTGCGAAAGCTCACCGGCGGCAGCAATCACATTATGCATTAATTTTTATGTATGTATAAGCATGTCATTTTGAAATTGTACGTCACATAATATCGCTCCTAGACCTCTAATGGATGTATAAACCAAATAAGAAGGGTGTGGACTTACAAGCTTTCCAAAACTTACCCCAAAAATCTTTAAAGAGGGTTTTTGTGCCAAAATAATTAGGTCCATTAAATGGTAAAATGCAAAAAAAAATCATAATTTTTTTTGCATGATTTTGCCATAACATCACTCCTGGACATCTAATGAATGCATAAACCAAATTAGAAGGGTGATAGGTGTATACTTTTGGACTTACCCCCCAAAACTTTAAAGTGAGTTTTGGTGCCAAAAAAGTTAAGTCCACAAAATGGTAAAATGCGAAAAAATCACAATTTTTTTCTGCATGATTTTGCCATAACATCACTCCTAGACCTCTGACGAATGTATAAGCCAAATTAGCAGGACATGAGGTGTATACTTTTGGACTTACAAGCTTTCCAAAAACTTAACTTTAAAGTGGGTTTTGGTGTCAAAAAAGTTAAGTCCACAAAATGGTAAAATGCGAAACAATCACATTTTTTTTCTGCATAATTTTGCCATAACATCACTCCTAGACCTCTAATGAATGTATAAACCAAATTAGAAGGGCATGAGGTGTATACTTTTGGACTTACAAGCTTTCCAAAAACTTACCCCAAAAACTAAAGTTTTGGGGTGGGATACCGATGCCGATGCCGACGCCGGGGTGACAGCATTAGCTCTCGGTTACTCGTAACCGGTGAGCTAATAACTGGTAATGGCAATGTATTGTAATATCTGGTTATGACAATGTATTGTTATATCTGGTAATGAGAATATATTGTTATATCTGGTAATGACAATGTATTGTTATATCTGGTAATGACAATGTATTGTTATATCTGGGTATGACAATGTATTGTAATATCTGGTAATGACAATGTATTGTAATATCTGGTAATGACAATGTATTGTTATATCTGGTTATGACAATGTATTGTAATATATATGGTAATTACAATGTATTGTAATATCTCGTTATGACAATGTATTGTAATATCTGGTAATGGCAATGTATTGTAATATCTGGTTATGACAATGTATTGTTATATCTGGTTATGACAATGTATTGTAATATATGGTAATGACAATGTATTGTAATATCTGGTAATGACAATGTATTGTTATATCTGGTTATGGCAATGTATTGTAATATATGGTAATGACAATGTATTGTAATATCTGGTAATGACAATGTATTGTAATATCTGGTAATGACAATGTATTGTAATATCTGGTAATGACAATGTATTGTAATATCTGGTAATGACAATGTATTGTAATATCTGGTAATGACAATGTTTTGTAATATCTGGTTATGACAATGTATTGTAATATCTGGTAATGAGAATATATTGTTATATCTGGTAAAGGCAATGTATTGTAATATCTGGTAATGACAATGTATTGTTATATGATCATGACAAGGTATTGTTATATCTGGTAATGGCAATGTATTGTAATATCTGGTAATGACAATGTATTGTTTTATGATCATGACAATGTATTGTAATATCTGGTAATGAGAATATATTGTTATATCTGATCATAACAATGTATTGTTATATCTGATCATGACAATGTATTGTTATATCTTAATTATCATAACAATGTATTGTTATACGATCATAACAAGGTATTGTTATATCTGATCATGACAATGTATTGTTATATCTTAATTATCATAACAAGGTATTGTTATATCTGATCATAACAATGTATTGTTATATGATCATGACAATGTATTGTTATATCTGGCAATGACAATGTATTGTAATATCTGGTAATGACAATGTATTGTAATATCTGGTAATGACAATGTATTGTAATATCTGGTAATGACAATGTATTGTAATATCTGGTTATGACAATGTATTGTAATATCTGGTTATGACAATGTATTGTAATATCTGGTAATGAGAATATGTTGTTATATCTGGTAAAGGCAATGTATTGTAATATCTGGTAATGACAATGTATTGTTATATGATCATGACAAGGTATTGATATATCTGGTAATGGCAATGTATTGTAATATCTGGTAATGACAATGTATTGTTTTATGATCATGACAATGTATTGTAATATCTGGTAATGAGAATATATTGTTATATCTGATCATAACAATGTATTGTTATATCTGATCATGACAATGTATTGTTATATCTTAATTATCATAACAATGTATTGTTATACGATCATAACAAGGTATTGTTATATCTGATCATGACAATGTATTGTTATATCTTAATTATCATAACAAGGTATTGTTATATCTGATCATAACAATGTATTGTTATATGATCATGACAATGTATTGTTATATCTGGCAATGACAATGTATTGTAATATCTGGTAATGACAATGTATAGTTATATGATCATGACAAGGTATTGTTATATCTGGTAATGGCAATGTATTGTAATATCTGGTAATGACAATGTATTGTTATATGATCATGACAATGTATTGTAATATCTGGTAATGAGAATATTTTGTTATATCTGATCATAACAATGTATTGAAATGAAGCGGTAAGTTCACCAAATGAAATATTCACAAAATGTAAGTGATTTACTGTATTGCCCTTATGAACATCCAGTGTCATTTTGAGTAGGGCGATTTGATTGAGTAGTGGCCTATACTACTGTTTCATGCTATTGGTTGCAATTGGCATCATTTAAATGACTTACCCAAAGACACCACCTACAAAAGCACAGGACAGATCTTGGGTGTCCTGAGAAGTACAACCTATCCAGGTATGGACCTACAACCACACACCATAGATGCCCTACCAATCGAGTTAACATGGCCCATCTGTAGCAACAACATAACAGAAGAGACTGATAATGAGAAAAAAGAAGACAACATCAGTATGACAGCTATCTTGAAAATAAAATATCGAAAAGGAATTAATAAGTGAAGTTGACCAAATTTTCCAAGGCCTGCATTTGCTGATAATACAATCTCGGAAGATTGGCCAGTTAAGTTCAACCAAGTAACAAGGAGACATTAACGGTTAGATGGACACTTGAGAAGGAGATGGACAATGACAATTTAGCCAAGATGACCACAGATGACCACAGGAGATGACCAGACAGAGAACCTTATTCTATAGATGGAATAGACACAATGACTATTGACTGACAAAATTGCATTGTCCAGCATTAGAACGTCCTCAAAATAGCTTTGGAGACGTTGTAGGAAAAAAGGGATTGTAAATACACTGGAAGGCAAATACATTAAAGTAGAGCCCGATGATCCATTCCATAAACCAAGAAACACAATAAGAAAGGGGTTTAGATAATTTGTCCGCACGAGAGCTTCAGGACATTACAGTCTGTAGCCTTAGGTGGCTATCCCGGGGAAATCTAGATCAATACGTCGGAGTACCACAGATACAAGACAAGATGGCCACCGCTCAGATTAACATGTTGATGTGTTTGTTTGGGGCCCTCACAGATCTCATGAGGGTACTCAAGCAAGGCCAGTGGAAACATCTTTGCATATTACAGTCATGTCTCCGACGACCCCAGTGTATTGTCAAGACAAACAGGTTCTGTTGATCAATACTGCCAAGAAAACTCAATTATCAACCATTAAAACCAAAGAAGTTCATGCAATGAAAATCAGGACAATCTGGTGCCACATAGTTTTGGTACTTTTGAGGGTTGAAGTTTTCCAAAATCTTGTATTGCTGTTTTTCAATTCCTATGAGGTCTTGTTTATTCGTTAGTATTAAAGTTATTCCTCAAACATATAGATTTACATTTTCAACAGACATTCTACATGTCATGTGGAAATGTCTCTGACAGGCAGGCCTGTTTGGTGACACTTGTAAACCTTATAGACAAGATCCAAATGATCACTAACAGCTTGATCAGGTACAGGAGTTCATATCAAAATTTCAACCTCAAACTATAGAAAATACTAAGGAAAAGGAAAGGGGAAAATTACAAACTCTTCTAGGTAGAAGTTTTAGGAAAATACCTTGAGGTATACAGAGCCCTATTTTGTGGTAATAATTAAAATGGCATCAAAAAGAAGATAAGCATACTAGCTGGGTAGTTGCTAAAGCAGTTGTTAACATGTGCCTACCTACCAACCCCTGCTAAAAATAGTAAGTGATATTGACCTTGAACAAAAACCCCTGAAAATGACAAGAGGCCCAGGGGCCTTAACGGTCATCTGACTCTAAATTAAAACCCTTATATTATTGTAGTATGCATTCTCTGTGGCAAGTATATAGTGGCACTGTTGGCCATGGTGGCCATCTTGGATTTCTGACCAACCAAATAAATAATAACACTTGGTCTGGACCATCTAAGGATAATTTCTGGTAAGTAACAGCTGAATCCCACCGGTGGAATTTGAGAAGTTTGAAATAGCTGTTGTTCATGAAAACCATGATTGCGCAATCATGTTACAAAATGGCCGTCATTGCTGCCATGTCAAAGTTTTTACAAGGCCGAAAAAAACAACAACACTTTGTTTGCCCTCCTTCCTTAACATTCTCACAAATTTCCAGCTCAATGACACCAGTGGAACTGGAGAATAAGTTTAAAATGTGTTTTTTAAGATTGCGGATATGGCAGCCATCTTGGATTTCAGACCAATCTAAAAAATAACAACACTTGGTCGGGATCATCTCAGGAACATTTCAGGCAAGTTTCAGCCCAACAGCACTGGTGGAACTTGAGAAGAAGTTTAAAATGTGTTTTTCAAGATGGCGACTATGGCGGCCATCTTGGATTTCGGACCGACCCAAAAAATAACAACACTTGGTCGCAATCATATCAGGATCATTTCAGGCAAGTTTCAGCTCAATAGCACTGTTGGAACTTGAGAAGAAGTTTAAAATGTATTTTTCAAGATGGCGGCTATGGCGGCCATCTTGGAATTCGGAACGACCCGAAAAGTAACAACACTTGGTCTGGATCATCTCAGGATCATTTCTGGCAAGTTTCAGCCCAACAGCACTGGTGGAACTTGAGAAGAAGTTTAAAATGTGTTTTTCAAGATGGCGGCTATGGCGGCCATCTTGGATTTTGGACCGACCCGAAAAATAACAACACTTGGTTGCAATCATATCAGGATCATTTCAGGCAAGTTTCAGCTCAATAGCACTGGTGGAACTTGAGAAGAAGTTTAAAATGTGATTTTCAAGATGGCGTCTATGGCCGCCATCTTGGATTTCGGACCGACCCAAAAAATAACAACACTTGGTTGGGATCATCTCAGGATCATTTCTGGCAAGTTTCAGCCCAGCAGCACTGGTGGAACTTGAGAAGAAGTTTAAAATGTGTTTTCAAAATGGCGGCTATGGCAGCCATCTTGGATTTCAGACTGACCCGAAAAATAACAACACTTGGTCAGGACCATCTCAGGATCATTTCAGGCAAGTTTCAGCTTATTCCCACTGGTGGAACTTGAGAAGAAGATTGAAATGTGAAAAGTTTACGCACGGCGGACGGCGGACGGCGCACGACGACGGACGAAGCATGATGACTATAGGTCATCCTGACCCTTCGGGTCAGATGACCTAAAAAGTTTAAAATGTGTTTTTCAAGATGGTTGCCATGGCGGCCATCTTGGATTACTGACTGACCTGAAAAATAACAACACTTGGTCAGGACCATCTCAGAATCATTTTTGGTAAGTAAGAACTGAATCCCACTGGTGGAATTTGAGAAGAAGTTTCAAATAGGTGTTGTTCAGAAGAACCATGATTGCGCAATCATGTTACAAAATGGCCGACGTGGCTGCCATGTCAAAGTTTTAACAAAGCCAAAAAATAACAACACTTTGGTGACTATCTTTCCTTAACATCCTCACCAGTTTCCAGCTCAATTGCACCATTGGAACTGGAGAAAAAGTTTAAAATGTGTTTTTCAAGATGGTTGCCATGGCAGCCATCTTGGATTACTGACTGACCTGAAAAATAACAACACTTGGTCAGGACCATCTCAGGATCATTTTTGGTAAGTAAGAACTGAATCCCATCGGCGGAATTTGAGAAGAAGTTTCAAATAGGTGTAGTTCAGAAGAACCATGATTGCGCAATCATGTTACAAAATGGCCGACGTGGCTGCCATGTCAAAGTTTTTACAAAGCCGAAAAATAACAACACTTTGTTGGCTCTCCCTCCTTAACATCCTCAACAATTTCCAACTCAATGGCACCAGTGGAACTGGAGAAGAAGTTTAAAATGTGTTTTTCAAGATGGTTGCCATGGCGGCCATCTTGAATATCTGACCGACCTGAAAAATAACAACACTTGGTCGGGATCATCTCAGGATCATTTCAGGCAAGTTTCAGCTCAATAGCACTGGTGGAACTCAAGAAGAAGTTTCAAATGTGTTTTCAAAATGGCGGCTGTGGCGGCCGTCTTGGATTTCAGACTGACCCGAAAAATAACAACACTTGGTCGGGACCATCCCAGCATCATTTCAGGCAAGTTTCAGCTCAATTCCACTGGTGGAACTTGAGAAGAAGTTTGAAATGTGAAAAGTTTACGCACGGCGGACGGCGCACGGCGCACGACGACGGACGAAACATGATGACTATAGGTCATCCTGACCCTTTGGGTCAGATGACCTAAAAATAGCAGGTCCAAGATATCTTGGTCATTTCTATATACATATATGTATATAAACCATAGACATAAAGACACAAGAATATGTATTAATAACCCATAGTACTAATGTCTTGATTTAGAATAACCAGACAGGGTACGATCAGCAGTATAAGGTATACAGGAGGTCCTGCAATCTGATTGGCAATATTAGGTATACAAGAGGCCCTGTAATCTGATCGGTAATATATGGTATACATACAGCAGGCCATGTAATCTGATCGGCAGTATTAGGTATACAAGAGGCCCTGTAATCTGATCAGCAATATCAGGTATACAGCAGGCCGTGTAATCTGATCAGAAGTACTAGGTATACAGGAGGCCCTGTAATCTGATTGGCGATATTAGGTATACAGGAGGCCCTGTAATCTGATCGGTAGTATTAGGTATACAAGAGGCCCTGTAATCTGATCGGTAGTATTAGGTATACAGGAGGCCCTGTAATCTGATCGGCAATATTAGGTATACAGGAAGCCTTGTAATCTGATCGGCAGTATTAAGTATACAAGAGGCCCTGTAATCTGATCCGCAGTATTAAGTATACAAGAGGCCCTGTAATCTGATCGGCAGTATTAAGTATACAAGAGGCCCTATAATCTGATCGGCAGTATTAAGTATACAAGAGGCCCTGTAATCTGATCGGCAGTATTAGGTATACAGGAGGCCCTGTAATCTGATCGGCAGTATTAGGTATACAGGAAGCCTTGTAATCTGATCGGCAATATATGGTATACAGGAGGCCCTGTAATCTGATCGGCAGTATTAGGTATATAGCAGGCCCTGTAATCTGATCGGCAGTACTAGGTATACAGGAGGCCCTGTAATCTGATTGGCAGTATTAGGTATATAGCAGGCCCTGTAATCTGATCGGCAATATATGGTATACAGGAGGCCCTGTAATCTGATCGGCAGTATTAGGTATACAGCAGGCCCTGTCATCTGGTATATCATTATGACTCACATGATACGGAAAGAAAAAATTTTACTTTTGTGTCATGAAAAGTCTGAAAACTTCAATTGATGTGTGAAAAATTAAATTTATTCATTTTACAACAACAGCGAAACAATTTTTACCGACAAATATTAATCATTCTTGCTGGCCCGACTGAAAGTGCGAGAGGGGTCTTATCGTGGGAGGAAACAGGTGTACCTGGAGAAAAACCACTTGGTCAGACAGGTGACACCATACCTTTCCATGTCTGATTGGGAATCAAACCCTAACCGCCTAGGCGAAAGGTAAATGAGGTATATGTTACCACTCTACCTGACCCGACCACCCAAATACAGGTGAGAGCTGGCAGACCAGGCATATCATGCTTTTCTTTAATTTATGGTTCCTTCACTTTTCCTGTCTTCTTAAGTTATTTTTTCTGAATGAATAAAAAAAATCTGAAGATGAGATGTATGATTGGCAGCATAAAGGATACATTTCATGCTTTTTAATTACAAGATCCTGGGATTTAATACCATATTTGAGGTCTGAGATGTGTTGTTTTTGGTGAAAAGGAACCTATAATGGAAATATCTGTCTATTTTCTATAGTAATTAAATGGGGAAGCAACTCTGAAATTAGATAAAATCCTTAATATACTAAAACTCTTCATTTTTGGATATACAGCAGCGATTACAAAGACATACTAACTTAATTTGTACATAATTTACATTGGAACTACAGCTGTTATTGTTGAAGAGGAACTATGGAACAATTAACTATTTCTGTATCTTAAAGAAATCTCCAGAATCATTTCTAAATCTGAGACATAATTATAAAATAACAAAAAACAAAAATATGTCAAAAACCTTTTTACATCAAATAATTAGATTGATCTCTGCTGGCCCAAAACCTGCCAATAAACCCAGGTTATACCAATACAGCACACAAACAAAATGGATCGTTTTCTTATACATGCACTTTAGCGTCTGGGACAAGCTGTCTGGTACATGTATGGAAATCAATAGTGAAAAACATCATCGACATCAACACTTTAAAATGATTACTGGCTCTGAGTTATGGTGTTATTTCTTTATGGAGCTGCAAATGACATTATCAGCAGCGTGAACAGATGAAAACTATCATTCTGTCATGGCAACAAAACCAACAATGAAATGGGAGAAATCAGCCACCATGTCAGGCAGAAAAACACGTATCTGTTTCAAATTGTCCAGAAGGGGAATCTGAATCACTGTAAGGCAAATGCATTATCCACTTTGCCAGCTTTTATCAGCATATTTGATTAAGTGACAAGCATTGAGGAAACATGGGTTCATGTTACAAGTTTGATATATTAATGTATGGTAAGTAGCAAGGTAGGTAGGTATAGGTATGAAGATAGGTAGGTAGATATAGGTAGGGGTAAGTAGGTAAGTAGACGTGTAGTTACCGCCATAAGCAGTGCTATAGGTAGGAAGGTAATAAGAATACCAAAAGGTGGACAGATTATACATCCATCTGCAGTGATTTTTTGGCATGGATTTGGGGCCGAATACAGGCCCCTTCCCCTAAAGAAAATTTGCTGTATTTTCCCAATTTTTACTTCATATTTTCCCTTGTTTGTTAATAAATATGAAGAAATGTTGATCATATAACATATTTCACAAGCCAATGCTATAATTGATTGATCATAGAGCTATATTATGCTTATTCAAAGTGATATTAAACCATTGACTTGACAATTATTTTTGAGCTTGGAAGAAAGTACATTTTTGCCAAAATTAAAAAGATATGGCTATATTTTCCCAATGGAAAAGGTACAGGCCCCTGTATAATTAGGGTAAGAAAATCACTGATCTGATGCCGAAGTACACAGATTCTTGTATCAAAATGTACGAAGTATGGAAATGTAACAAGAGGAACCTTTCAACAAAAAAAAACTATATGTCAAAGTAACAAATCTTCGCATGTTCTGTCCTTCAATGACCACATCTGTTGATAGAATGCTAGATAATGCAGACCAAATCCAGCAAGGTCTATCCTTCGTTGACCATAGCTGTTGATAGGACATTAAAATAATGCAGACCAAATCTAGCAAGTTCTGTACTTCAATGACCACAGCTGTTGATACTAATGATAGGACGTTAAACAATGCAGACCAAATCCAACAACAACTTCTGTTCTTCATTGACCATAGCTGCTGATAGGATAGGACATATTAAACAATGCAGACCAAATCTAGCAAGTTTCCTAGAGAATGATTTCCAACATATGATCTCGGAACAAAATCAAAACACTGAAATAACAAATTGAAAGGCATTGTTCAAAGATCAAATCAAAATGTAACTCAAGAAAGCAAAACTACTTATTATATAGCCTGCAATGCCTGCAGTATATTAAGCAAAATGTCATCAGTAACAACAGTAATTAATGATCATCAGTTAAGAGTTCAGTGGACCTGGATTTTCACGACTGATAGCCGAATTGCTCAAACATTGTTTGGAGTGCTCTGTACTCAAAACATGAGAAATAAACAGCAGATCTCCGAGTTTGAATTGTACTATCGGTACCTCAACAGCAAATCATTTGCAATTACGTTCCTAAAATAGAATGTCGTCTGCTCTTTGTAACCAGAGGAATTAGCATTTCAAACTGGAAACAAAAGACACCATTGAACAAATGAGATGATACTTGTTGTAATGTATTTCCTCTTCAAGGTGTAAATTAGAAAACAGAACTTCGGTAACCGTCAAGATTTTTTTCCTGTTTACATTAATGATGCGACCCCTACTTGTCAAAAGTTAATGTATTTTGTTACCATACAGGAAGCCGGCTCTTTCACCATGACATAGCTTCACTTCATTATGTCATTAGCATGTTGCCAAGATTAGCTTCTAAAAGGGCTTCACCAGACTTTCTGCTAAAATAAATCAACATCACAATAGACTATCTTAATTCTTTATCCAGGTCAACAAGAAAAGCTGTGCCTAAAAATTGCAGTTTCAATTCACTACACAACAACAGCCTGACTTTATAATCACACCTTAAGTCAATTTTCTGGCAGTAGAATTGTTCCGTTGAACAAAAGGTCTTCAAATGTAAAAATGAACTCTAATAGAAAGCAAATTCTACTCTAGAGAATGCAATTTTTTGTCAGCGAGGTTGTTCAGTATTACAAGAAAGTTTTCGCTGAGGAATATAGCTGTGAATAACAGGAAGAATCACATTCTGTTTGTTCAGTTCACACATCCACTCAGCTAGACTTTCATCCTTAATTGCTTCCATAAATTTCCCACTAGACTTTAAACATCTGACTCGATGATGAGCAATACAAGGTAAAAAAAACTCGGAGAATTAAATCTGCTACAGCACATTCTAATCTATCATATCTCTGGATCTTTGCTTGTGGTTTTGAAAATCGTTACTTCAATCGGAGTTTAATGAATTTTTAATCATATTTTATTTCAATCCATCCTTCACCATCACAACAACCATACTTCAGCCACGTATCTTATAGGCTATTCAACTTTAATTTATCAAATAATGCAGGAAGTTTGAATTTTCACCAACTAATTAACCCTATCACCACTTAATACTGCTCATAATGTTATAATACTGAAAAATGTTTTTACTGAATGTTCAACAAATAGTTCTATAGATGGACAGAATCCAGAAAATCAATTTACAGTGTTACAATCTCTGATTAAAATCTACCCCATAGCTGTGTTGTTGTAAATTATTTCTTAAATAAAAAAGCTAAACTGGTAACCAGCTTACGTAAGAACACTAGGAGGAAGCATGTTATTTGTCATAAAAACAATTTCAGACAAAATGGTCTTTAAATGCACTTTTGTTGTGTGATTTTTTTCAAAAACAATTACAGAATTATCATTGGTTTAAATCTTATCAAGGATTTTGATTACCTATTCAATTTTTCACTTAGATAATAGTGCAATTTGTATACAACAGCTTAACATTAAAAATTGTGCATACTTTCACACAAATGTGCCTTTATTCAAAGCATTTTTGTCAATGAATGCATTGATTTCAGGAAAACAATCTTGTACACAATATTGACACCAATGAAATAAAGACTCCCTGTTGATAAGAACAGAAATGATAGATTGTGAAATCATTAGTGTGAAACTAACAATAATGATTGTATGATAAATGAAGAGTTTATCTTAAGGAACTTATCTGTTAATGTAACATTATATTATCTTATGGATGAATACCTTAGATTAATAGCCTGCTACATTTGAAAGTCATAAAGTGTGTACACAGATTTAATTACACTAGACAGTTTTGTCTTAATGCGGAATGTCCCAGTGTTTTATCCTACCTCTTAACAAAGAAGAGTTCCAATTTGTTTGGCTTTTACCTCGCTTTGAGTAGCTGTCCCATTTACTATGATAAAGAGTTATATATGTATTCGAACACTATCAAACACAGGTTTACTTTTAACAAAACATGACTCCACATAGTACAAAAAAATGTTGGGGGCTAACCATTGCACTACTGGTATGCAACCTGCAGTAAAGATATGTTTGGAGCCATCCCCTACTGCTGATGACAAAACTTACCCCAAATGAACAAAAGGTCATCAGTCTATAAAATAGGGCTAATTTTCCTCTCTAATGAGAGTTTGTTTTCAATCACCAAGTTACATTTTGAGTTACCTCCCTTATCAACCAATATTTTCTTGATATATACCCAGGCATCAAACTCAGTGTATGATGCTTCACCATCCACAAAAGGAACATCCAAAATTTGGTATTAACAGCCAATAACTATACAAAAGAATACCATGCATAACCCGACAAGGAGCCACAACCATGCATTGACACAATGACAGAGCCTGGTGACTGGGAAATAGATATTCAAGTCAAGGTTTCTTGAAGGACAAACAAATAATGGCTTGCCGCATGCTGTCCATCGCAAATGGGGTTAAGTGTCATGCCCAAGGACACAACCACAGCAACATAGGACAATCTTGGATCATGTAGTCTCGTGAAACAAAAACTACACAACTGATTAGGGATTAAACCACACACCTCACATGCAGCTTCACATAATTGCATTAGCCTGATGCTCTACTGATGGAGCTATTACAGACCCACAAACAAAATAATGCAGACAAAAATATGATGGAACAAAATTTGATCTTAGGCTTACCATACAGAAGACCATGACTCAATACTCGGTCAGATTGCATTCAATAATCTTCTTTCTTGGGTAGAATCTGTCTATAACTTTTATCTCTTACTTTCTGGGGCAGGATCTTTCCATCACTAATGTCGGCCGGCCTTCATCTTACGTGGGTAGAATCTGTCCTTCACTTTTATCTCTCACCTTTCTAGGGTGGAATGTTTCCATCACTTTTATCTCCCATCTTTCTTGGGTAGAATCCTTCCATCAATAATATCTGGTTTACATGTTTCTCATATTTTATAAGCAGTCAGTTTTCCCCCAGAGTTTTGGTATTTTAAAGCTTCATTTGGTCATCAGGTTTTCTTTGTTAAAACAAAATAACAAGAATGCTATCCAATATCATGAGACACCTATTCATTTAAGAAGCTTTAAGTCAATTTTGAAAAAAAGATATATTGAAGTGAATACAAGGGCAATCAACTGATCAAAGTAGGATAGAGTGGTGACCATGACCTTGTTATATGTTATAAATGAAGGACCAGAAAAGAAAAGGAGGAAGACACCACTGGCATGGATTATCATAGACATTAGACAAGTTTGAACGAAAGGAAAGTCGAATTGTGTACCAAAGTGATTGTTGCCCGAGTCCGCTTAGGTCTACCACAAAATTATTTGTCTTTATCCCATATATATATATAAGATTATTTGTATCAATATCTTATAAAATCTCTCTCTGTCTCTCTCTCATCTTTCCCCCGTCCAATTCCCCCTCTCTTCCCCTTTCTCTCCGTCACTTTCTCCGTCTCCCTCCCCTTCGGTCTCTCTCTCTCTTTCTCTCTATTTCTTATAAAATTAGATTGTAAATATGTAAATAAAACTGCCATCATGTGAATTTTCTCTCAATGTAAAATTGTATCGGAAGAGGGCTTAATATAAGTTGGAAAACTTGTGCCCAATCCCTTTGTAACAAATTGTAAATTACAAATAAAATATGTTTAAATCAAACCATGACCTTTGAACTGTGCATGTATCTATACCTGTAGCCTCAGCTGAATGCTAAAAATTGCAATACACAAATGGTTTGCTGATCTGAAAACAAAAACGGGTTTTTCTAGTTTTATTCACATTTTGGTAAAGCACCTTGCACTTGAACAACATTTGATAAAGAACAAGATGCCTTACATGCTTCCAATATCATTTAGTCATTTGTAAGTTGATTACAACTTTATTCAAATATAAGAACATGCTAGCTTTCACCCAGCATACCATTGGGCAAACATTGTCTCTGGGCTTCTTGATTATTGGGGAATTTTTTGAAAGTAAATCAAGATATCTCATTTCAACCAACTTTAATTGGTTATTGATGAGAAGTTGATAAAACGGGTCACGCTAGACGGACGGACGATGGATGCCCCATTAATAATTACAGAGACAGGATTGGGAAGAAAAAAGTCCCCGAAAACACAGGAGAAAACCCTCGATTATATACCATACACGGATCAGTTGCCATGAGAATATACTGTCTGTTTAGGTCACCGAGAACCCACTTCCTATCACGAAGGCAGGGACATCACGTCCCTGGTGAAACGAAAGGGACCCTACAATACAATATGCAGTGAAATGAAGCAGGCATGTTTCCCAGTATATGGTACTCCTATTTCATATTTCAAGGTACCTGTGGTTTGTCGTCAAAATAACGTCTGCTTGTATGCGGTTTGAACCATCTCCATCTTTTTTTCTCGACTCGCGTGAACTTCATGGTCTCGTTCAGTCTCTTTGCACGACACACAATGGAAAGGTCCTCCCGCGAATGAGGCCACGCCTTTATCGGGCACGCGAATGCCAATCACGCGACAGGAACAGCCAATCGTTGTGTGGAGTTTCCAATATATCACTGGCATCAATCAGCATTAACAGCATTAAATGTAAACTCCTTCAAAAACAAGCTAGACGATCACTGGAAAAACCAAGAACTTTTCTTTAATTACAAAGCATCAATTAAATCATAAAAACAATGTACAGTAGACCGGACAGAATTACTATATCAATCTCATGTATTATTTTGAGTCTGGTATAGAGGACTTTAAAAGTCCTGAACCAGAAATAATCTCATCTCATCTCATCTCATCTCATCTCATCAATATTTTTGATGGAAGTCAGAATAGGGGACGTATTTAATACGGAGTGGTAAATACTGGAAAAGCAGATACATTTTAATTGTTTAGAAACACAGAACGCAGGCAATCATGGGAATTTTTATTAAGATATATATATATATAACTAATACCAGAAATTCCTGTCAATACTTTGGCGCTTGATTTGCTATAGCTATTATGATTTCATGTAATTTCAAAGATATGGATAAAGGGTTTTTTTAGACCGTATCCGTTAAATATCATATTAAATCGTATTATATTGTATTACAGGTATAAATCAAACAACTAATTGTCTGTTGTTGAGATGACACGAACTTTAAAATATTGGCGTAAACATTTACCGCGGAGCCATTTTTTTAGTATAGAACCAATAATGTGGTGCCGTTCCATGCAATTTTGTGAGATGCAGTGTATGTATTGTCGGCGATGTCCATCACAACCCGTGGTTTAATTACGGCGTACCACGCACGTACATGTATTTCGATTGTAGTCACAGTTGGTCCATATTTATTCAATATTTCATTCTTTATTTTTTTTTATTATTTTTTTTTATTATTTATTTATTTTTCGTTGGGTGTTCCTGAGATAATTTACAGCACAATTGATATTTGAAATCATGCATTCTGCATACATAAAGACACGATGCTACCATTAACAACTTGGAAATAGATGTTTGCGGGGCTCCCATTTCGAATGTCATACCCAAAATGCCGTGACAATTATCAACGGTAAAAAATCGCAGTACATTTATTTACAAATCATCTTGAACACGGAAAACCACAGAAAATCTCTTTCAAAATGCATGCTTTCGTTTCAATGGCGCAACGGTAAAATCAAATCAGAAACGCGAAAATATATATTGTAAAGTGAACAAAACAAACAAAACACGTTAACAAGGTGTGGATTGATAGTTCACATTCAGGTACAGTTCGAGTCACTTATTTTGGTAACAATATGGCTGAATACACGACATTTTTGGATTTAGAAGATACAATAGCATCTAAAAAAACATGTTTCAACACAAATCACTACCTAATTCTAATATATATATACTTTCTTATAGTTTGCCTGGCCCTTGTCAATTGAAATTTAAGTCAATTATGGGTACCCCGATAAAAAGTGTAATAAAAAAAGTCCCCAGCATTTCCCAGAATGTCCTCCGGCATTTTTACACTCCAGGTATACCCCTGATCAAGGTTAGCCATAAGGACCTTACGGTGCCAAAATGGGTACCGATTGGTCAACAAATATAGGAATTTTGGGCCATCTGCTGCAGCACTATTAGTGTCTTGTGAGGTGTTTTCCACAGTGAAGAGTATCGACTATAGGAACCTTCATCAGATAAACACGAGCAAATCATGACCTGGTTAGAATCAGTTTTAACGCTATAGATAGAATCGACTATGAGAATTACATTTCATAATCTCTGACAACATCTTGGAAATTCAAGGTTCATGTTTTCGATTTCTCGATAAATTATCTCCTGTTAGTCTACAGAAGGAGCAATATAAAAGGGATAAATTCTAGTGAATTACTGCTACCGATCACTGCAAAACATATGAACTATTCTAGAGCTTACTCGCCGCTCCCATTATTCATAATTGATGTACATGTGTACACATATTATAGCACAAATACAGTGCTTAATTTCCCCCTGAATAATCCCTCGGAGTTCTGTTGACTTCGTCTCTTCACTTCGTTGTCCGCGTCAGACAAAATAACAAAAATGTAAGATTCCATAGTGGTTTCCAGTTTTCGTCAAGTTAGGACAAGTACAGATTACACGGCCAATATGTTTTGGTTATTTATGAAATGATTTCTTGGAAACTATCCTTATTATTCGTAGCATCTCCTCTCCTCACACATTAATCCTCTGATACGTCCCCATGTATTGCCAATATATCCCAAATCACAAACAAAACCATTATCATATACGCATTGAATAAAAAACGACGGAGCCTGCTGACGATGTATATCGCATGACCTTAGCGCATGACCTTAGCTGGGACGTAAACTCCTAAACAAACAATGCGGCCAGGAATGGACGTGCACTCTGAGGGGCGTCGTTAGCCGAGATTCTATTCGTGTACGTGCTCAGACACATGATTTCAGAGAAGAGCTACTCGCAAACATCCGAGAGCCGAATTAATAACGACAAACAAACACGGATTGTGTAATAGTCACCAAACGCCCTTCCTGATGACAAATCAGTGGAAACTGGGATTCCTAAAATCTTGACGAGCCCTGAAGGCTCGGTTGGTCCAGCGCTCAATCATTCATCACATTTCTCTGAACTTCAATGTAGTCAAATGCACCACGTTACTCCTCCTTACACAAATGCATCTTTGAAGTTCAAAGCTGGTGTATGGTCATTTTACCGAATGCTACGGTCAAAATACAATGGCATTGTAGACCTTGGATTTTGAGACAAATTTGTTTAAAATATGTGTGTCTGTCATCAGAGAACCTTATTTTTATGTGATTATAGATGCTGTTTATGGTGACCGCTTTATGTTCCAAATGCCCTATAGTCCGAAGGCCCATTAGTCCTAAAGCCCAATAGAGCAAAGATCCGATAGTCCGAAGGCCCATTAGTCCTAAAGCCCAATAGAGCAAAGATCCGATAGTCCGAAGGCCCGATAGTCCGAAGGCCCGATAGTCCGGAAAAGGTTATATTGTAACGTAGATAAAGGTTATATACACGTATGAGTGGTTTTCCATTGAGTATAGCATGCATATCAAGAATATGACAGAATATATATATACGGCACAATGATATTATAAACCGAAAGAAACAAGTCTGAGCCAAAAAGCGCGGAGATCAGTAGTATAATGTTTGGCGTCGTGTCCTTGCAACGTTACGCTTCACAATGGCCTGGTCAACGCAGTTTTAGCGTTTTATGATAAAAAATAATACACTGTAATAATATATTTTTATTTTAAACGGCATCCAAGTGACCAATGAATAAAAAATGAATATTGATATAAAACAAAACCACCACATTTTCTACCATCGCTTACATTGGAAATAGCCCATCTCTTCACAGAGTTGTCGTACCTTCATTGAAGGGCAATTTTTTATGCATTGAATTGAGCGCGTTGTCGCTTCGTCGCATTGTCGAGCTACAGAAGCAGTTGCTAACATGATGTTGTTAAACTGACGTCCGATCAGATTATTCATGGAAGCTTCCTTTGAAGCATTTGACATTGAATATGTAATAAACTAATTACTGATTTTTAAAAAGAAGTTTTAAAGAATAGTAACAATTTCCGGGTAATGCTGACATTAAAAACTATCAACATTACTATAAAACATATTAGCGTTCGCCCCTGTGAGGAAGGCTTTGGGTTCTGTCCCCTAGCCGAGACATACCAGTCTTTAAAAATGGTAGTTGCTACTCCTACTTAGCGCTCAGCATATTTGGAGTGGGACGACTGGTTAGCCCGTTGTCAGTATAATGTGACCGGGTGGGGTGTGCTGCTGGGTGTCTTCGGCAGTATGCTTCAGTGAGGTAGCACTATAAATCGGCAAAAGTTCCGGCCTATCACAATTAATATTAACCTATTTTCGGACTATCGGATCTTCGAACTATTGGACCATCGGAATGATGGGTCTTCTGACTAAAGGGCATTCGGAATATAAGGGTGTCACTTGTTGGTAGTTGACGGGTACCGAGCCAATGAAATGATACAAGCGCATGTGTTCTAAACCTTTGGAACGGTATTGAGCTCCAGGAACGAATACTGTACTCTTGGAACGAAAACATTGATATTACTAACGATACTGAGCAATACTGGAATATTGGTACGATACTGAAAGTTTGGAATAATACAAAATCTTGGAACGACAGTGAGCCATCGGAGACGAATACTGGACCATTTGGAAAGTTCTACAGTTACTGAACTACGGGAACGACAGTGAGCCATCGGAGACGAATACTGGACCATTTGGAAAGTTCTACAGTTACTGAACTACGGGAACGACAGTGAACCATCGGAGACGAATACTTGACCATTTGGAAAGTTCTACAGTTGCTGAACTACGGGAACGACAGTGAACCATCGGAGACGAATACTGGACCATTTGGAAAGTTCTACAGTTACTGAACTACGGGAATGACAGTGAGCCATCGGAGACGAATACTGGACCATTTGGAAAGTTCTACAGTAACTGAACTACGGGAACGACAGCGAGCCATCGGAGACGAATACTGGACCATTTGGAAAGTTCTACAGTTACTGAACTACGGGAACGACAGCGAGCCATCGGAGACGAATACTGGACCATTTGGAAAGTTCTACAGTAACTGAACTACGGGAACGACAGCGAGCCATCGTAGACGAATACTGGACCATTTGGAAAGTTCTACAGTAACTGAACTACGGGAACGACAGCGAGCCATCGTAGACGAATACTGGACCATTTGGAAAGTTCTACAGTTACTGAACTACGGGAACGACAGCGAGCCATCGTAGACGAATACTGGACCATTTGGAAAGTTCTACTCAAAAACAGGAATGATAGAGAGGCCTTAGACTAGTCTGGCATTCCCCA
This sequence comes from Pecten maximus, assembly GCF_902652985.1. NCBI lineage: Eukaryota > Metazoa > Mollusca > Bivalvia > Pectinida > Pectinidae > Pecten > Pecten maximus. Next base: position 19,845,240 of record NC_047018.1, read on the forward strand.
GACTCTCGTCCTCGCTCGAGACTGCCTCAAACGTTGCAGTCTCGAGCGAGGACGAGAGTCTGGGGAATGCGAGACTAGCCTTAGACCGGATACTGGGACCTCGGATTGATGCTGTCAACAAGTCTTGAAATAGACACTGAACTCTTAGGAACGAGGCTGAATCAATGGAGCGTAACATGTGCCGTTCACACCAATTAACGGAGAGTAGCGTAGTGCAAATGAACATCTGATTTCAATTAGATTGCCTTGAAACATTCCCTGTCCTCCAGTGGATACCAAGATCTTACAACGTTTTATACATAGCAATTTGTGTAAAATTGAAATGGTCGCCGAAGGCCATCTTGAATATGATAAAGTTGTAGTAGGAGTGGGAAAATGCACGGACAGACCGGGGTTCGAACCCGGGACCTCCGAACACTAGCAGGATGCTCTACCGATTGAGTTACCTGGATGTCGATGATTGACCCAGTTCAGTTCCGCTACTTTCCTCCCTCCTTTTTCCCCCCCAAGTCTTCGCTTCAAAGTGACTGATGTATACATATTCAGTTCCGTTCAGATATCGTCAGTAAATCTTTAGAAAAACTTCACTATGTCAGCCATAGTTAGTGGCAAATGTGGCATGCATTAATACAAACTGTTACCTGTTATGAATGTCAGTAGCTTCATATAGATAATATCCACAGTTTTGAGAAATGGCAGTAACATACATATTTCATAGACTGATGGCAGATCTGTTTGGCAGGGCAGGGGGGGGGGGGGGGGGGGGGGGGGGGGGGGCAGATTAATGTCGATCTGAAAAGTCCATAGTTTGATGTTGGATGGATGGACCAGAGTGATGACACATCACGGAAGAATTTGTTTGTCTGAATTAACAAGGACTAAAACGAGACACAAGTTTCATTACCATGATTTATTAACAACATTATGTGGGTTTTGAGAAAACCCAAATAAAGCAACAACACCCCAGTAGTCTAACCAATCATATTATAACCAGCACTAGGAGGTGTGTCCTAATATGCTAATGAGGACAGTGTATTACTATCATCTCCTTTCCAGCACTGTTCTTAATTGTCCCGAACATGCCATCAATTAGCATACCTATGGTTATCACCTGTAATCAAAGGAGATGGACACTCTCAAGCAATGCTGAAATCCTCATATGCAAACAAGGACATCCTAATATGCAAAAGAAGACAGTTTGGTGCATCATAATGCAAATACAGATAATCACAGTATTTTGGATGTATTTCAATATATAACGAAACTGAGGTTCTACTGGTTTACCAATGAATCTAAAGTGTAAGATACCTACTATGGGTGGGTATAATGTGAATGTCACATTGCCCGATATTTTAAGTAGGACCAAATATGTACCATGCTCTTCTCACTAAAAGTCCTGTGTTGACAGCAAGATTGTCAATGAGGCGAACACCTTCAATGTAGCACAGGTCTGTATGATGACAATCTGTGGATCATCACATGGAGCAGTGACTGTCCTGTCTCAAATAACTCTTTTGGAGAAGTAGTAGTAAAAATAATTTCAAGATGGCCACCATTGAGGCCATATTAGAGTTATCATAGCTCTTAAGTTCCAGATCAGACAAAATATAATTCTTAAGTTAAGCTACAGTCTCAGTAACATTTTCAACTCAAGAGAAATGACAAGATTTTCAAGATGGCGGTCAGTCAATCAATCAATAATGATAAAGCTATCACTGATGGATTGACCTATTAAATGGCAATATAGACAACACCTTCTTTGGTGTACACAGTGTTTCATTACTCTGATAAAATCATTCACTGAAAATAAAACCTTGTCCTCCATGTTTCTTTGACATGTTATTAGAGGTAAACCATGTTGTTATGAATAGATATCAGATCATACAAAACAGGGAAATCCCAATAACAGTATAAGTGATGTTGGTTTAATCGTGCGGTACTATATACCCAATGGTTCATTACATGAAGATGTTATAAGAATGGTTTTGTTTATGGAGAATGTACTTTGGAAAGGAGCATGAAATTAATAAATAACAAATGGCCTCGGACTTTTCAAGATGACCTGAGATACTACAAATAATTTTTATGATTCAGATTTTTGTGGCTTTATAAAATGTTTGAAACAAAAACTAATGTATTTTTCACAGAGGTTATGAAGCCAACTATAATTTCCTCTTTTCATTTCATTTTGAAGTTATCTGTTTTATTATTATTATTTTTTTTTTTTTTTTTTCAATCCTCAATAATATCTAAAAATAGAATTGTTTTAAGGAAACACCTCCCCAGTATTGGCTCATCCAGTTGTTTGACTCAAGGTAATAAAGAACTTAAAAAACACTATAGAGGGTAGGCAATTGTTATATACTGTGTATCTGATTGCCAGCATCATCATGTATTTGTATGTACTTCAGTATATTTGTAATTACTTCTAGAAAACCTGCAAACTTCTTTCAGAGATGAAAAGCATTGTTAACATGAAAGATTTTATTGTACTCGTGTGAAAATATTAAAGCTTTAGTGGTTATTTAGCATTATATTAAACAACTTTCATATGAATAAAGGAGAAAAAATAGTCGCCTATATATGTATTTTTGTATAATTCAGGAATATAACACATTCATTGAGAACTTACACAGGAGGTATAATTCTGACATCAGTAAAAACAATATTCTTTTTAGGAAAAATGAAAATGAAATACTTATTCAAGCAATACCAAAAACAAGAATTAGACTTGGTGAATTACCCTAAAAGTTAAGCTATTCGGGATCGGTTTATAATGTTCTGAGCCCTGCTCCAGCCCACAGTACAATGCTCTAACATTTGGTAGTTATAATCAGCACAATAATAAGTTCATATAAAATATCATAACAACTGATGTAAAAATAAATTATAATTGACTTAAGTCAGATACACCATGCTATCACTAAAAAAACATTGTTTATATTTAGATTATCTCATAAAGTTGATATGAAAAATTAGTAAAAAAATAAATAAATGAAAATAACTTCCTAGGTTTGACATATATGTTATACATATATACCACATATTGTCTACAGATCTGTCTCGAATACATGTCATGTGATCATATCCTCGAATTGGTGCACCAGACTGGAGTCGGACCACAGATTGGAGTCGGACTGCCTGATGAGATGGCCCCTCCAGACTGCGGACAGCCTCGGGCTGCCATGTTGCTGTCTATATCAACCTCTGGCTTTATAATAGTGTACAGGTTTATTTCAATACAATGCCAATTAGATCATAAGGTATTTTTAAAAACAGAATAATTTTTTATAAAAAATACCCAGAAACATTCATAATGATTTAATAGATATTGTTTTTTTACATTTGTGATAAAACAAATTTGAAAAATCCCACTTTATAATAGGAACATCAAACATTTCAAAATTTGTTTGTTTTATTTTGAAAAATAGAATTTGAAATCTTCCTGCATAAGATACCATACAGCACCACTGTCAGCTATATGCAACAGGACTCCATGTACATTTCAATCCTAAAGACTTACAGTACACTAAACCTTGTTAACAGATGGTGGATATATATAGAGGTTAGTTTTTATCCGTTTATGATACAGTATCTTTAAAAAAACGTTACCTTTCTCACTCATTTTAATACCATTCTAAAATATTTGATCAAAATATAACTGTAAACAGAATATCAATAAGTAAATTTCCAGATATGTTCCACAAAGTACTGAATAGCTAAAAGTAAAATTGATACTAGTAACTCCAGATCTCTTGTTAATTAATAATCAGACTTAATTAATATACTGACTTAATTAATAATCAAATGAACCTAATCAACATATACTGTCTACCAAAAAGCTTTGGACACTTCTTACAATCTATTTTAAAATTCGCTAAAATTCAGATTTTTCAAGAAGCTTCATTTTGCAAATTTTATTAACTTATCATTATGATGATAATGTATCAGTATTGTATGTGGGTTAGTGAAAGATAAAAATCCTAAAATTACAACATTCTTTTACCATATAATCAATGTATTTTGTACGTATCTTTTCAGAATTTCTTCATTTGAGAACATTTTTTCACCAAAAGGGAGGTAAAAATTTGTAAAAGATATTTTATGTACATTCTGAAAATAGGTTCTTCTCTGGACATACTCCACAATTTTAATAAGGCGAGGTATATTTGAAAACAATTGTTACTGATAATGAATTTACTTAACAAATTACAACAGTTCCAGTTTTCTTAAGGGCTTATTTTACATTAACAAGCCAAACTATTGTGCCAAGCCTATTTCTCCACAAAAATGTTCCCGGCTTTATGATTTATCATCTGACATCAATACTGACATCAATACAAGGTAATGTTTAAGGTAGTGACATCAATACAAGGTAATGTTTAAGGGAAACACTGATTAATCATAAATTTCAATAAAAATTATTTTTCAATTTTAAATGACTCCTGTTTCCATGCCATCTATATTTTGATGTAAGGCTATCACCATGCAGGCCTTAAATGTTAAACTTTGGTGTAAAAAAGAAGCCTGCGCATGATTTTATAAATTAAATTGACAATGAGGATTAGGTACAATGGGGGATATAACAGAACAAACTGGAAATACAGCACAAACTGAACTGAGATCTGCTTGACGAAATGTGTATTGAAGATAGATGATCAGGTTTATTCAGTAACAGATGAAATCACACTGAAGCTCGGAAGCCACAAGATTGGGGGCCGGAGTCACTACACAGCACTGGCCACATCCATACAGCAAAGAAGACAAATGACTGAGGCAGATCTTTGCTCAACTGGTGCCTGTGGTGTAAGATAGCTTTATTATGTGATAATACAGTTATGAGTATAAAATTCACGAATCGTCATCACTTCCTTCACGGCTATCCCCTGCATATCGGTTGTCTTGTTCAAGGTCATTATTATAAGAGTCTCGAGCCGTTATCTGAACGATTTCCTCATCCTCTTCGTCGTCCTCGTCCTCTAGATTCACATTGAACTCCTCAATAACAGGACCACTGTCTGAATGTAGAATGTAATGTTCCTCATAGTCCTCAAAATTATCATCGTAAAAATTTTCATTGTCTGAGTTTTCATGATTACTACCACTGCCGTTTTCATCCTCATCTTCATTTCCCTCGTAATATCCATTCATCAGCTGCTCAATGGTGTCTGCGTTGTTGATGGGTGTGAGGACATTGTTTGGATGGGCATGGCCTAAGTTACGCTGATTCTCCGCCTCCTCCGTATTTATCTCTGCAGGATTTAATGTCTCCAGTAAACTATTGTCCAACTGTATCTGTTGACCCACCCCTTGACTTATTTGGTCATCATAATAATGTTCAACATCTGGATTTTCCATTTCTTCTTCATCCTCATTTGTATCCTCATCACGATCCTCATCATGATCATCGTCATTCTCACCAAGAGTTCGTGCGATCCTCTGATAACGACTCTCTCGTAACACACCTTTTGCCCTTTGAGTTTTCGGGTGATCTGGGCCTAGGATTTCCTCACTTACACGTGCCCATTTTTTGAAATACTCGTAGGCTTTTTTGAAGTCATTATTATCTTCGTACACAATACCTATATTGATGTAGAGTCTAGATGTTAGAATGTGATACTCTCCATACATCTGCATACACAGGTCCATGGCCTCGTTATACAGCTGTAAAGACAAAACACACTGTACAAAGAAATCTGTCTACTATTGCTGAGTCTTATATAATGTAAATCACTTGTATTTCGCATGGGATATATTTTCAAGTTTATAAGAAGGAGAGTCAATCACGAATTCAAACCCTTCGTGATTACCGTTTGTAAGGATATAACACCTTTACATGGTGGCCAAGCTATCTGTTACTGATAAAGGAGTCTTGAGGAGTCGATGACTCTAATAGTTCTGCGTTCGTGGAATCATGTATGAGCAAATATGTCTCAAGAGGTCAGTTCGTGATATAAAGTATAAAGTGATTTACAGTATAGGGACTGAGACTAGTATGAGGTTTTTTTTATAAATCAAAGACATCAGAAATAATGTACAGTAAATCTTTGTTCATTACAAGCAAAATCACATATATTGGAAACAATGATCACACATACAACCCAATACACTCAAATGTTTCTGCTGATAAATTGGAGAAATTTTTACCCATGGTAATTTGTTGCCTTACATTTTTGAACTGACCATGTATGGATGTGTTTTCAGATTACACAGAGTGTGGTAATACAATAACACACTCAATACATTTTTCACTAGAGAAAAACGTGTGGATACTAAATTTTGTAACATTACATAAATAAATAGCATGCAGTTTTGTGTAAATACCCACTTTTAACTGTTCCATACTGCCACGGCGGGCCAGGACTCCCTTTGTCATCAGGGCCTCTGCATAGTGTCCCATGTCATTTAACTACAAAGGAAGACAGGGAACAGAATCACTTATATAATCAATACACCGACTGAGTCATCTTATGACTCAATTTTAACTTCTAACAAGGGTAGGAATGGATCAAGCCTCTGCATAGTGTCCCATGTCATTTAACTACAAAGGAAGACAGGGAACAGAATCACTTATATAATCAATACACCGACTGAGTCATCTTATGACTCAATTTTAACTTCTAACAAGGGTAGGAATGGATCAAACATCACCTGTCCCTCAGATATTCAATACAAATCATGAAATTAGTCAATTTAATTGATGACTGTTTTAACTATGAATTATTGAGATTTACAGCAGACAGGAAAAGTGCTTTAAAAATGAAAATTGACAAATAAAACTGCCTTAAAACCCTTAAAACAATGCTTTACCATTTTACCAGTTTTGGCATCTATTACAATATTTTCCAATTTAACCGGTTTTGGTATTAAAAATAATACTTTACCATTTTACCAGTTTTGGTATTTAAAACAATAATTTTCCATTTTACCAGTTTTGGTATTTTAAAAATACTTTACCATTTTACCAGTTTTGGTATTTAAAACAATAATTTTCCATTTTACCAGTTTTGGTATTTAAAACAATACTTTACCATTTTACCAGTTTTGGTATTTAAAACTATAATTTTCCATTTTACCAGTTTTGGTATTCAAAACAATACTTTACCATTTTACCAGTTTTTTGTATTTAAAGTCTTAAAAATTTTTGTAGCTATTTCCTTTCCTGTTCATGATCAATTGACACATGATTGTTTAAGTAGTTTTAATAATAAATCAGAACTTTACAGTAAACATCTAACTATGTCAACATTACCTTATCTTACCTATTTATGTAGGGTGCAAATCTATCGGACAAGAGGTACCTGTCACATAATGTTTTATAGTGTATATGTACCTCCTTTAAATTCACACAGAGCCTTCCTTACCTCCTCAAATATCTTGAGTGCCTTATCAATATATTTGTTTCCCTCGGCCAAAGCTGCCTCCCCCGTGAGTTCGGGGCCGCCCCCACAGGCCTCCCAGCTCTCCATGTTAAAGGCTAACTTCATCAGGCTCATACCTAGCTTGAACTGTCAACAAACACACGGACATATGACAATAGTAAAAAAAATCTACAGAATTATATATCTTCATTATCCTTGCTTTACTCTGTAAATACATCGCATAACATATGAACAATTGACAATGTATACTGAATAATTTGTCAACGTACACACCTAGTACGGTTTTTATTTAAAGTGTTTATCTTCAAGATTATCTTTTAATATTTTGAAGCAGTTATCACATATTCTCAAAATCCAACAAAATTATATACTTTTCACACAAAATTTAGATGCCTGACTTTCATAATTATTTTCAAGTAACAAATTATTTTCCAATATCTTTGTCTAAATCTACCTATAATACCATTTCAGAATATACTGTAAATGTTGTGTTTTTCCAGCGTTTCCACATTTTCGCTAAAAGTTGTAGCAAAAAGAATGTCCTTTTTGGTGAAGTTATAAACCAGACTAAATTTTTTTTTTCTAAATGTTTAACCATATCATTGTAAACATTAAAAGTTTGATAGTAAAAGTCTTACTATAAAATATTTGTCTGAGACAAACAAATTTAAACATGTCCAAACAGTTTGTCACAGAACAGAACACTAAAGAAGGAGCAATTGTTTCAGTGTCATGGACGAATTTGAACTGAGCTAAGGGAGGTAAATCTATATTTTCTTATTTTATTCGAGCCATTAAATCAAAAACTTTTAAAGTAACAATTGTGGCAGTAAGAGCCAAAATAATCATATCAAAACAAAACAACAATGTAAAAACTAATTGAAAGCTTTTTCATTTGACACCGTTTACCCAGACATATAAGTTTCCCTAAATATATTTTTCCAGGAAACTTATCCAGAGGTTGACTACCTTGTGATATGTGCCAGGAAGTTTTTTCCTCAAGGCTATTGACTTCCTCCCATAGTGGATGGTTTTCCTGAGATCTGGCAGTTGACTAGGTGACACAAAGTCATTTAACTTGAGTTTCTGAGAAATACACAAAGAAATCATATGTGTAGGAAACTAATTAACATAATCCAACTTTTCTCCGAGTAAAATAAAATGATTCATCACATTTACCCACTGCATTGAACCTCTATGTTAATTATCATTTGAAAGTGAGAAAATGAAATACTAGAAAAATGATCTAATTATTAAGTTTAATGGTGTAAAAACCACAAATTAAATATAAATTACATAAGCTACTGTATGTCGTACCTCGTCATATATCTCTGCCATTAGAGCGTAGAGTTCCACCATACGATGGGGACGAGCCCCAAGCTCCTTCTCTTCTATCTTCATGGCCGTCCGTAGTAGTTCTAATGCTTCCAAGTATTTACCAGCCTGTATCCTACAGATATACAATATCAATTAATTTTACCAGCCTGTATCCTACAGATATAAAATATCAATGAATTTTACCCGCCTGTATCCTACAAATATACAATATCAATGAATTTTACCAACCTGTATCCTACAGATAAACAATATCAATGAATTTTACCAGCCTGAATCTTACAGATATACAATATCAATGAATTTCACCAGTCTGCATTTAAAAATGTACAATATCACTGGATTTTACCAGCCTCTTTCCTACAGATATACAATATCAATACATCTACCTTATTTGAGTCTGAGCAGAAGATTTTTGAAATTTCTAAGAGGTCAAAAATGTTCATTGTTTATGGATTCATGGCAGACGATGACAGATAAAAGTCCATAAGAAAAGGTCACTTGAGACTTCTTAAAAATAATGTTTGTTAGAAAGTACATATTTCGAGATTGGTTGAACTGCTTTGAAAATTGTGTTATTATTTTTCTTTTCTAATTTACAACCACATTCGGTGATGAATTATTCCGAATTCTCCATTTCCCTTTTAAATTCCAGTGCACATATTTTATATTCCTATTCTTGTAGTTAACAGTTATATTTCTTGGAATAGTCAGCCAATCATTGAATATCTTCAAAAGGATCACAAGTGTGAACACCTAGACAAGAGATTACACTTACACAACCCTACAAACTTTCTCGTATCGTATAGAAACATTCTCCTCATTGACCGTGTCATCTTCCTCGAATCGTGTCAAATGCTTTCTCATAGTAAGTGATCATCTCAGAAGCTGAACCAACCTGTAACACATGACAAGGTTAACACTAAATACCCCAGGTTTGTAGTCTGTTACTAGTACCACTACAGTGGTGGGGTTAGCTGGTAGTATGGACTTGAAAAGCCTTCCCTTTCTTTCCCTCAATACTGTTATCATTGTATCTTCTTGTGCTTTTTACATTAGCATGGATAAAATGTCAGGGTCTTAAAAACACTGAAATTTATGTACATCTAGCTGTTTTGGGTTTTTGGACTCATGATACCCTACTACTGTTAATATTTTTATCATATTCAAAAACTAGTGAATGTGTCTCATAATACCACCAGCCCTATGATTGACTATTCAGGTAACTACATCAATATTCCTGGTAAGAGTCGGACTTACTGAGAAAAGCTGTCATGTTTGTAAATATATATAATATAACTGTTAATTTTATCAAATGACATTTAATACATCTGGTATATAAGGCACTCGGTGGTAACTTATAAACTCCAAAACTCTACCTGGGAAATGTTGGTGAAATTCTATAGTAACATTGACCTTTAACAAAGCTATATATCAATTAACCATTGACCTTTAACAAAGCTATATATCAATTAACAAGTACATTGTAGTGTACACAGTACAAAGTTTCCTGAGGAAACTGATTCTAACTTTGGAAAAAGTTGTTCAGCTTGGGGCTTGTTTGTATTGTAGACAAACTGGTTCATTAATCTTGAAATGTATCTAAATGTAACTTTAATTCACCATTTAAGCCATAAATGCTGATGAACCTGTAAATATTAATACCTAAGTCTTTATCAGGCTTGTTAGAAAGTGAAATAAGATCACTGGGCCAAATCGTCCTGTGATAAACTCAGATCAAACTGGTCAGTTTCAACTATCATAAGCAAAATGGCCAAGAGCCCACATGTAATCACAGACAAGTACAGAAAAACAATTACTATATTCACCCATTAGTTCAAAAGCGGAGGTTATAATGGTACATACCTTACGCCAGTAGGCCAGCAGTCTGGAGCTGAATTCCTCATGGTACAGCTGATCAAATATCCTCCAGTCACAGAGACACTGGGCCAGGCGGTAACTGTCATCCAGACAGACCAGTTGGCATGGATACTCCTAGACAGATAAAAAGTAACATTTCAGTCACAGAGACACTGGGCCAGGCGGTAACTGTCATCCAGACAGACCAGTTGGCATGGATACTCCTAGACAGATAAAAAGTAACATTTCAGTCACAGAGACACTGGGCCAGGCCGTAACTGTCGTCCAAACAGATCAGTTGGCATGGATACTCCTGTTATAGTATTGTTCAGTAAAATAGTAATTCGGTAAATGTCGTCCAAACAGACCAGTTGGCATGGATACTCCTGTTATAGTATTGTTCAGTAAAATAGTAATTCGGTAAATGTCATCCAAATAGATCAGTTGGCATGGATACTCCTGTTATAGTATTGTTCAGTAAAATAGTAATTCGGTAAATGTCGTCCAAACAGACCAGTTGGCATGGATACTCCTGTTATAGTATTGTTCAGTAAAATAGTAATTCGGTAAATGTCATCCAAATAGATCAGTTGGCATGGATACTCCTGTTATAGTATTGTTCAGTAAAATAGTAATTCGGTAAATGTCGTCCAAACAGATCAGTTGGCATGGATACTCCTGTTATAGTATTGTTCAGTAAAATAGTAATTCGGTAAATGTCGTCCAAATAGATCAGTTGGCATGGATACTCCTGTTATAGTATTGTTCAGTAAAATAGTAATTTGGTAAATGTCGTCCAAACAGATCAGTTGGCATGGATACTCCTGTTATAGTATTGTTCAGTAAAATAGTAATTCGGTAAATGTCATCCAAATAGATCAGTTGGCATGGATACTCCTGTTATAGTATTGTTCAGTAAAATAGTAATTCGGTAAATGTCGTCCAAACAGATCAGTTGGCATGGATACTCCTGTTATAGTATTGTTCAGTAAAATAGTAATTCGGTAAATGTCGTCCAAACAGACCAGTTTAACCGGATACTCCTGTTATATATCCTACAGTAAAATAGTAACAGGCACTGTCAGAGGCACATTGAAGTTCTGCATTTGAAAAACGGAGACTTAACCGATTTACTGATACAAGGTTCTAATACATTTGTTTACAACATCAAACTGACCTCAACATATCGATCAACATTGTCCATGTGCTGGAAGTGGTCAGCTAATTTTTTGTGCCACCAGTAATATGAGTCGGACTTCTCTTGACCATTGGCTTTCTCCTCATCACTCTTCTGTAAGTATCTGTAACCCAATATCAGTATGTATCACCAACAAGAGTACCGCGGGACAGAACCATATGTCTGTCCCATTCCAAGAAAAATGCAACTGTTATTATATCAAAACGAATACTAATATGGAAATGAAACATTCATTGTCTGATCAAAATGCCACTCAGAAAGTACAATTTCCCGCTAAAGCAAAGTCTACAAAGTTTGATTGAAGTTGATTGGAAACTGAGGGAGAGGATCTACAGGCAACACAAATCCAAATACTGAAATAACAAAACAAAAGTTTTCCAAAATGGTCGAAATGAAAATGCCGTTCAGGTAAACACAACTACTGTAACATATCATGATTATAAAGTTTCAAAGAGATTGGTCAAAAAGTGTAGTAGGAGGTCTGTCCAAAATAAACAAAGGGCAATCACTTTTGCGAAAATAAATGAACTTATGAAAATCTAAGATATCAATATTCTCTCAGCTTAATGTAGGCAGCACACTTTTAACAATGTCTTGTGAAATAATAAACAATAAAACAGATGAAACCTTTTTATGACAGCTTTACTGAGGGCACGGTGATAGAAGTCGAGCCGCCCTTCACGATTGTCCCCGTATGGCCGAAGGAATGGCTGAAGAGTAGAGAACACTTTTGTCCACTTCTTGTCAGGGAGAGGTCCCACACTTTTGGCACTTTCTTTTTCAGATGATTCTTTCTCCTCTGTCAAACAAATAAATTGTAATGGTTACATTCCAAGACACGACTGTAGGATTCCTGGATTTGTGTTATACAAGTACTTGTATATGTAGGCAAACTAGTCATTATCTACATACTGGATTTATTGTGATAAAAGTGATAATCAGTATAAAATACAATTTCATTCCCAGTCAGAATTCATGGCATGTTATTTGTACGGAAACAAGAAATTGAAAGTCATTCCATATATTGTATTAAAGTCATTTCATTTTTCCAATCAGTAACAAATTGAACACGTACAACTAAGAACCAAGAGAAAGTCATGGAAGAAATCTGAAGAAAGATCACAATCTGGTACTTTTTAAGAAATACAAATAACAAGAATTGTTTACGTGTGGATGATAAGCTACGGACAAATGCCTATCTAATAATGGTAGGCTAAAGCTAGGTTGTGATTTCCTTCATTTGTACCTTTTTCGTCAAAAGGACTTGGTGGCATGAGAGTGGCCTCCTGGCCAAGTATCTGTCGCAGCTCACTCTCCAACAGTCCCGCTGAGGAGGCTTCCAGCAGACAGAGGGTGGCTACAACCAGATTACCACCCGCTTCTGTCTCCAGTCGTGTTAACAGGTACTCAAGGAGGCTGCAATAAATTATCTCCCTTTAGTAAGAAAGCTTTGTCACAAGGTTTCAGGCTAATTATCAGCAGATATCTTGTACATGTTTTTTTTTATATGTGGTCAAGTAAGACCTTTAACCCTTTAACCATGACCAATGAAATCTGATCAGGTGTAGAGCTTGATGTTATGATACTTAGGTGTTATCAGGGACTAAGTCAGTTGAAATGTTTATGAGATGTTCTGTACACAAGCTTTGTGCTATGGATGGATAACTCATGCACACACTGATAAACAGAGCTATTTCTATATATCATGCCCCCTTAACCAACAGGAATCTTTTATTGCCCAAATCTTCCCTTTCCCAATGTCCTTGACCTTACATACCTAAGAAGACTTTCTGGTAACTCTGCAATTTTCCTGTCCACATCACAGAGGTCGTCCAATAGGCGGATTTCCTCACACGCGACGGTGAGCCAGAGAGGGTTCTCCGATGTCTGTTTGGCCATAAGACGACCCAACTGACTTGTACTCAGACACCGATTGTACTTCTTCAATAGTTCTGTCACTATTTTCTAATTATATGAAAGAAAATGAATGATAATGTTTTTAGCATTTAAATTCTTAAAAACATTTTCTTTATTCATATTGATTTTACTCATGAAAATACTTGGAAGCAAATTAAAATACAATTAGATTTTAATACCTGGCGAGACTCCATGTCCAGGGGACTTATCTCCAATAAAATAGGTTTGGTTTCCCTAGCAATCAACGTCTTGTGTTGGGGTGTATTCTCTATAGTGGAAAACACACAGCGCACTCGAGGAGCTAATTTCCTTGGCAACCAACTCATCACCAAGGCAGCCTGCTCTTCAGCAAACTAAAAGTAGAGCATTTCTTTCATGTCAATTTTCATTTAAAATCATTTCACAATTAAATAATGCACTATTAATTGATTTATTATGTAATATATGTGCATCAAAGATTAGTGTTACACAAGATACATTATTTTCCTTTAGAAATACAAACTAATGTACTAGTAGTCACTTTATAGAACCCTCAGATTCATTGTACATATCACAATTATTTTCTTGTAGGCAAAAAAAATTCATCTAAAGTAAAGCAATTCTGTATAAGATAGACCATAAATTCCTATGTATGTGTTTTTGTATATCATTATTGTAATTTAAGATACTGTATACATTACTGTTACATATCGTAATAGTTATATTATAGCACACTGACTCAGACGCACTAAATTTACATAAAGCATAATTTGCTCTTTACAACTCATTTTATCATACTTGCTCCTTACTTCCCTCATTAAAAAATCAATTAAGATATGATAAACCTCATTTGAAATTATTTTGGGTGTATCAACTCATTTTCTAACTGACAGAAGTTTGTATATACCTGATTGAGGGCATCAATGAAGATGATCACCGGCCGTGTGTTCGGGTTAGAGAGCATACTGCAACACATCTGAGCAGTTGATTCAATCCCTCGCGGGATGTTAGAATCCTACAACATGGAATAAAGATGAAGTAAGTTTATGCCTTCACACCTGATATATGTCTTTCACAGTGCCAGTCTGCTATTGAAGAGTATGATTAATTTACCCTGCCACTGTCACCAATGTCGGTGTGGTGAACTACATATGACTGTGTGTTTTGAGTCAATCTATCATTTGTGAAACGTTCCATAAATGAGATCATGGCAATTCACATATGACTGGGGTATCCATCCATTGTTTCCCATTAAAAAAACATGAATGCTTACAAACATTATTTGAGTAATTTAAACTTCATGGTTTCCAATAAGCTGATGCCAATCAATGACTATTTCAGTTCAGAGTAGTATACCTTGTCAAAGTTTATGTGATGGCCCCAGGGTTTATATTGGATAAATATGGTATTCATAGTTACAGTACTTGGAGGTTGATCTATTTTATCTCGGCATAAGAACCAGTCTCCCACCAGGTGTTCTTAATGGTGAGGTTTCACCGTACTTACATTGATGACTTCCATTTCCCTGAGCAGACGTTTTAACATGGCTTCTAGACATGTGGAACCCGGTGCTGCACCAACAAAATGGAAGAACACATGCCACTTCTGTCCGGATGTACTGTAAAAACAGAAAGGGATGTCAAGTACCGTGTTTATCTGGCTGTAAACCCACTTATAATGTAAAAAATAATAGAGAACACAACTTCATTGTCATGCAATAATCCAAACCTCATGATTATATACCAGGTCTTCAACCACTTAAAACTTCACGGCTGATGTAGAGTTGTGGGATTGTACAACGTTACACAATGTGGGATGTACACACGACGTCTGATAGAGTTAATGTGTTTTATTACATTTTTACCAGTGAAATATCAAAAATTTATCATTCTATAAAAGTCATATTTTTCACTAGTGAAAAATATCACTTTTGCTGATTTGACCAATCAAATCAATGATTAGAAAATACCAAAATAATTAACCAATCAGAAAGCCCGACATATATGTCAGCACCTGGACAGGAGAAACTACTTTTTTTGTTTACAAATTATCGCTGTAGTCCTAGTTAGCATATGGGGTAGGGTTTTCGTTGATAAAAAATGTAATAAACAGAATATCTAACAGTGTCTTCAGTAATACCAAATATATTTCACTCGTGTGGCTAATATTTTGATATTTTTCACTCGTGCTGCGCACTCGTGAAAAATATCCAAATATTAGCCCCACTCGTGAAATAAATTTGGTATTACTGAAGACACTGTTAGATATCCTCTATATCTTATTGTGTAGGTGAATGTGCATGTGATGGGTGATGGAAACAAAGTGTTTTTGGTATAATGTGTGATCCCACAACTGTATATTGAATATTCAAGGAAACCTGTTCTGATTCACAACACTATATGTTAGAAAAGGTCATGGGGAAAGCACACGATTACACAATCTCAAAACAATAGATTATCTACATAAGAAACTGTACAGAAATACTCCATCTGCATTTACAGATTTAGACAGAATGGGGATGTTCATATGGTGTCAATAAAGACCATAAGGATCTATTATTATGAGAATTTTCCATCACTCAAAGAATTCTCTGAATAAAGGAAAATTCTCATAATTCTAACAATCCAGAGAATGAGAACAACATGTACAGTTGCTTAAGGATCTACTTTATACATACAAATAGGGACCATGGAAGCTATAATAAGGATTAACAAGAGGTTAATGAGCCTGAACGGTCATCTGACTTTAAAGACCCAAGTACACTATTGCAGCCTTCATTATCAGTATCAGGTAATCCGTTATCATGGTACAGTTGGCCATAGCAGCAATCTTGGATTTCTGACTAACCCAAAATATAACAACACTTGGTCAGGACCATTTCAGAAAAGTTTGACCTGAATCCCACCGGTCTTAACTTCAGAAGAAGTTTGAAATGTGAAATGATTATGCACAGCACACAGATGATGACAACAGATGAAAAAGGATGACCAAGGTCATTCTAACCATTTGTGTCAGATGACCTGAGAAGAGCTACAAACTGAACTGTTACTGTAATATAACAGTAACTATAGTCTACCTCTGTATCTGTTATTGTTGTTACTGTAATATAACAGTAATTATAGCCTACCTCTGTATCTGTTACTGTAATATAACAGTAATAATAGTCTACCTCTGTATCTGTACTTCCTGTTACTGTAATATAACAGTAATTATAGTCTACCTCTGTATCTGTACTTCCTGTTACTGTAATATAACAGTAATTATAACCTACCTCTGTATCTGTTACTGTAATATAACAGTAATTATAGTCTATCTCTGTATCTGTACTTCCTGTTACTGTAATATAACAGTAATTATAACCTACCTCTGTATCTGTTACTGTAATATAACAGTAATTATAGCCTACCTCTGTATCTGTTACTGTAATATAACAGTAATTATAGCCTACCTCTGTCTCGTATTATAACCTACCTCTGTATCTGTTACTGTAATATAACAGTAATTATAGTCTATCTCTGTATCTGTACTTCCTGTTACTGTAATATAACAGTAATTATAGTCTACCTCTGTATCTGTACTTCCTGTTACTGTAATATAACAGTAATTATAGCCTACCTCTGTATCTGTTACTGTAATATAACAGTAATTATAGCCTACCTCTGTATCTGTACTTCCTGTTACTGTAATATAACAGTAATTATAGCCTACCTCTGTATCTGTTACTGTAATATAACAGTAATTATAGCCTACCTCTGTATCTGTTACTGTAATATAACAGTAATTATAGTCTACCTCTGTATCTGTTACTGTAATATAATAGTAATTATAGCCCACCTCTGTATCTGTTACTGTAATATAACAGTAATTATAGCCTACCTCTGTATCTGTTACTGTAATATAACAGTAATTATAGCCTACCTCTGTATCTGTTACTGTAATATAACAGTAATTATAGCCTACCTCTGTATCTGTTACTGTAATATAACAGTAATTATAGCCTACCTCTGTATCTGTACTTCCTGTTACTGTAATATAACAGTAATTATAACCTACCTCTGTATCTGTACTTCCTGTTACTGTAATATAACAGTAATTATAGCCTACCTCTGTATCTGTTACTGTAATATAACAGTAATTATAGCCTACCTCTGTATCTGTATCTGTTACTGTAATATAACAGTAATTAAAGCCTACCTCTGTATCTGTACTTCCTGTTACTCTAATATAACAGTAATTATAGCCTACCTCTGTATCTGTTACTGTAATATAACAGTAATTATAGCCTACCTCTGTATCTGTACTTCCTGTTACTGTAATATAACAGTAAATATAGCCTACCTCTGTATCTGTACTTCCTGTTACTGTAATATAACAGTAATTATAGCCTACCTCTGTATCTGTTACTGTAATATAACAGTAATTATAGCCTACCTCTGTATCTGTACTTCCTGTTACTGTAATATAACAGTAATTATAGCCTACCTCTGTATCTGTTACTGATATATAACAGTAAATATAGCCTATCTCTGTATCTGTACTTCCTGTTACTGTAATATAACAGTAATTATAGCCTACCCTTGTTCTGTTCTGTAAATAACAGTAATTATAGCCTTATCTGTACTTCTGTTACGTAATATAAATAATTATAGCCTACCTCTGTATTGTACTGTAATATAACAGTAATATAGTACCTCTGTATCTGTTACTGTTTACTGTAATTCATACTTATCACGTTCGTCCTTGCATAAGATTGGACTGCATATTATCTCAGATTAACAGCGACATCCTTTATCTCGGAATATTAGTTCAATCTGTCAAAAACCTCATCATTAACAACCTGTGACTCTGGGTGCATGTGATTAGTACTGAAATTGCAGAATAAGTCTTACTGATATCTATACTTAATTACAGTAATTATGCCTACTCTTTTCTACGTTTGTCTTTGGATAAAGGGAGATAACTGACTTTCAGTATCTGTTGTAATATAATCCTTAATATAGTCCACTACTTAATGGAATTTTCCAGGTAATATAAAAGTAATGTAGCCTATTACAAATTTTCCTAGTTCTTGATATAACTTCTACCTTTATTTCTGTTAATAACAGTAATTATAGCCTACCTCTGTATCTGTACTTCCTGTTACTGTAATATAACAGTAATTATAGCCTACTCTGATAATATGTACTATCTGTTACTCTAATATAACAGTAATTATAGCCTACCTCTGTATCTGTTGTACTGTAATATAACAGTAATTATAGCCTACCTCTGTATCTGTATTCCTGTTATTATATAAGTAATTATAGCCTACCTCTGTATCTGTTACTGCAATAATAGTAATTATAGCCTACCTCTGTACTGTTACTGTAATATAACAGTAATTATAGCCTACTCGTATCTGTACTTCCTGTTACGTAATATACAGTAATTATAGCCTACCTCTGTATCTGTTACTATAATAAACAGTAATTATAGCCTACCTCTGTATCTGTTACTGTAATATAACAGTAATTATAGCCTACCTCTGTATCTGTTACTGTAATATAACAGTAATTATAGCCTACCTCTGTATCTGTACTTCCTGTTACTGTAATATAACAGTAATTATAGCCTACCTCTGTATCTGTACTTCCTGTTACTGTAATATAACAGTAATTATAGCCTACCTCTGTATCTGTTACTGTAATATAACAGTAATTATAGCCTACCTCTGTATCTGTACTTCCTGTTACTGTAATATAACAGTAATTATAGCCTAACTCTGTATCTGTTACTGTAATATAACAGTAATTATAGTCTACCTCTGTATCTGTTACTGTAATATAACAGTAATTATAGCCTACCTCTGTATCTGTTACTGTAATATAACAGTAATTATAGCCTACCTCTGTATCTGTTACGTTAATATAACAGTAATTATAGCCTACCTCTGTATCTGTTACTGTAATATAACAGTAATTATAGCCTATCTCTGTATCTGTTACTGTAATATAACAGTAATTATAGCCTACCTCTGTATCTGTTACTGTAATATAACAGTAAATATAGCCTACCTCTGTATCTGTTCTTCCTGTACTTTCTTCTCTATCACAGTTGCAGCCTTGCATAAGATGGACGACTTGCCATACCCTTGTCCTCCAAGGATTAACAGCGGCACATCCTTCTCATCTCGGAATATATAGTCCTCAATCTGTCCACAAAACCCTTCATCATTTAACAACTGTGAACTACTGGGTGGCATTGATTAAGAGGAAATTGCAGAAGTCTTAGTAGATATCTCAAAATATTGTGTCGGCAAGATAGACAATGTGCCATATCTACAGCTTTGTCCTTTGGGTAAAGGGAGATAACTGACTTTCATATCCTGTGTAATACAATCCTCTCTTCAATACCAGCCAGCTACTATAAGGAATTTTTCCCAGGTCAATTAAAAGTATGTTACCTATTTACAAATTATTACATCAGTCTTGATATAACCAATGTCTTCAATTTCATCTACATTTCCACCAATCATACATGAAATTGTGTAAGTTTTCCATCCATAAAATCAAACCATTCAATCATACTATTAAAATAAGTTCTGCATTAATTTTCTTCAGAGTTCAATTCTTAATATGATCATCGTTGTGATGTAATTTGATCCTGAATCCTACTGAGATCACAGGGAAGTGAAGGTAGTAATTGATATGTTCATATTTAGGAAAGTATTTTCAATTGATCTAACGGGGAGGCAGTAAGGCCACCAATGGCAGTATATGGTAGGATGGACAGGTAAAACTTCATATTACTTACTTTTTGGATGACATCAGATCTACCGAGCACAAATTCGCCTTTATTTTTCATAAAGAATTGATGTTCTAATTTGGTATTAGAGTCTTCCCTCGTAGAAGACTGGGGCTGTTCTCCAAGGAAGTCATACGCTATCTTCTGTTTACAAAACTCTGTCACCTAAAATAACATAAAGGGTGTTAAATGGTTTCTTCATTAAGTTGTGATCTGCAGGGACCAATCATTAGCATTCACTCACATGTCTGATATCTTATTTATATTATATCAGAGTAAATATATTAATGTAAGCCAAAGATAACAAAAATAAATCATACAAAGATATCAGTATCCCTTTGATATTAAAGAATGTATGAAATACTCTCAACCTTTCTTATTAGAATACCATTGATGAATGGAAGGGTAACACAGAAATGTCTTTGACATGTGGAGCATAAATAATTAATAGGGATAGATTTTATGGGATATACACCGTTTGTGTGAAGCTGTCCTCGAACTGTACCCGTGGCCTCTTCCTCTGGTCCAATCCCGTATATTGCACTTTATACTTGGAAACTCTACTGGACTGCAAAACAACAGTAATGTAGAAAAAAAAGCTGCAGTTACCAGGAAAAATTCCAGTTTAAGCACACAGTAAGAGTTAGTATGTACAAATCAAAGATAATTACAAATCTGTCAAACACTGCAAATCTATAAAGAGATAGAGGGAAAAAGGTTTCCTGATGTTTTTCCTGATGTTTTACTGTTTATTTACTACAGCATGTATGTACATGTATATTATTTAATTGTTGATTTCAGATGACAACACAGAAATCACCAGAAACATACTTGTTTGTATACATAATTGTATTATAACACATATAAATATGACATATGAAAACTTGTTCCTTTATATACATCCGAATAAAACTTACAGGAAACTTTTGAGAGATTTTATCTCCAGATGACTTGATTTTTTGTGAGGCAGCAGTGTCTCTCACAAAATACTTAATTTCAGTGGCAGGGACCTTATCTAGGAATTCATCTTGTCGCATAAGAAATAAAGCTGAAAAATCAACACAGAATCTGTAAGAATAATCATTTTGTGCATGCAACTGAAGACAACTGAGCAATCAAACATTAAACAGCTCACCCCTACCCCTCTCCACCCAACACAAACATCAGTTATATTGGATTAAAACACTGTATATCTCAAGGATAAATTTTGGTCAAATGCAACATCAAGGAAAAGTCACACAGCCATTCTGGATTTGGGGCCAGGAAATCTAAGATGGCCATACCTTAGTTTGACCTGATGACCTGAATATCTTTTTAATCATTTCACATTTAATCCCAGCCAAGTCTGCAAGGGTGATTTGGTGGCACAGTGGTAACACACCTGCCTTTACATGCTATCCAGAGAAATGGACAAAGAGAAACTGCAGAGTAGGAATGAAACAGCACACCTCAGATCTTTATCTGAGAATGTATCAATCTGTTCTCTCCTGACTGACCTATCACAGCCCCTTTCCTCTCTGTTCTCTCCTGACTGACCTATTACAGCCCCTTTCACGTCTGTTCTCTCCTGACTGACCTATCACAGTCCCTTTCCTCTCTGTTCTCTCCTGACTGACCTATCACAGCCCCTTTCCTGTCTGTTCTCTCCTGACTGACCTATCACAGCCCCTTTCCTCTCTGTTCTCTCCTGACTGACCTATTACAGCCCCTTTCCTCTCTGTTCTCTCCTGACTGACCTATCACAGCCCCTCTCCTCTCTGTTCTCTCCTGACTGACCTATCACAGCCCCCTTTCCTGTCTGTTCTCTCCTGACTGACCTATCACAGCCCCTTTCCTCTGTTCTCTCCTGACTGACCTATTACAGCTCCCTTTCCCGTCTGTTCTCTCCTGACTGACCTATTACAGCCCCTTTCCTCTCTGTTCTCTCCTGACTGACCTATCACAGCCCCTTTCCTCTCTGTTCTCTCCTGACTGACCTATTACAGCCCCCTTTCCTCTCTGTTCTCTCCTGACTGACCTATTACAGCCCCTTTCCTCTCTGTTCTCTCCTGACTGACCTATCACAGCCCCTTTCCTCTCTGTTCTCTCCTGACTGACCTATCACAGCCCCTTTCCTGTCTGTTCTCTCCTGACTGACCTATCACAGCCCCTTTCCTGTCTGTTCTCTCCTGACTGACCTATCACAGCCCCTTTCCTCTCTGTTCTCTCCTGACTGACCTATCACAGCCCCTTTCCTCTCTGTTCTCTCCTGACTGACCTATCACAGCCCCTTTCCTCTCTGTTCTCTCCTGACTGACCTATTACAGCCCCTTTCCTGTCTGTTCTCTCCTGACTGACCTATCACAGCCCCTTTCCTCAAAAAGTTTTATATAACGTGACACTGTATTGATAACATCATACTGCAGTAACATAAAGGTAAGTGATGTCATATAAATGAGACCAAAACACAAGCTATAACATTTAACAGGAAGTGATGTCATATCAGAGACACAAGCTAGCAGTATGTTTTCAGGAAGTGACACGTACAGTTATGGTTGTCCTCACGGTAGGCGCCATACATAACCTCCAGATCCTCAACCAGTAAACCATATGAAGCAATAAAGTCCTCAATGTGGTCATCGGAGTGTTCTCCCCACATTGGTACCCAGCCCAGAGCTTCACTGTCAACAAAGGACACACAATAATTTAATCCTCTAATACTCACAAATAGTTACACAGCTTTTAGTGATCATTTCAATTACAAATTGTCACACAGATCATTTTAACTACAAACAGTTACACAGCTTTCATAAATCATTTTAACTACAAATAGTAACACAGTTTTTAGATATTATTTTAACTACAAACAGTTACACATCTTTCAGAAATCATTTTAACTAATTTTAACTACAAACAGTTACACAGCTTTCAGATATAATTCTAACTACAAACAGTTACACAGCTTTCAGATATAGTTTTAACTACTAACAGTTACACAGCTTTTAGTGACCATTTTAACTAATACAATGGCATTGAAAACTGTTATGCTTTGTCACTACAATTTTTATTTTACAGAAATCACATGTACACTAGCAATATCATTAATTATATTTTAGCATTAGACAAGTGAAATCTCAAATTTATTTAGCAAGCTTTGACAAATTACATATTACATTGACAGGAGTGTATAAGTTTATTTTTCACATAACTCATATTCAAAAAAATGAAATTAAAATTCTTATCAGACAGGTTAACATTGACTTAAATGGTACAGGTTTTTAAAAGTGAGAAAGTTGTGTAGCTCACATTTATTCATATCACAATAGTGATATTACATGCGTGTTGTCTGATATTTATGACTTTACTGATGTATGTCAGAACAGACAAGCTATGTTATCAATCTCCATATTAAGTTGAACAAACAGCTCTAACTTGGTTGAGTCAAGGAAAGACAAGACTTACCTGGTTAAGTTGAGCACAGTCACAATTAACATGGTTAACCCTTTCACTCCTACTGACCATATTGGACTTCAAATTATGAAAGAAAGGCAGAGTCCAATAAGTTTCTTAGTGTTGAAAGGGTTAAGTCAGGCACAGACAAAAATGACCTGATGAAAATAAGAACAGATATAACTAACCTGGTTATGTTAAGAAACAGGGGCATCACATTATGGAAGTAACAGGATTCTATGCTTGTCTGTATCTTCTCCTGGTCGCTAACATCTCGCCGTTCTGGGTGTCTTGAGCCCTGGACAACAGACACTCTATGTAAACAGGATGAAGATTACTACAATACTACTGTTCTAGGGTTACTGCGGCAAAGCCTATTCCAGGCACATCATCGTCAATCTGCTTTAGGTCGGTTTTAATGGCATCAAATTATTTTGACCCGAACTGTAATATTAATCTTTGTCCTGGAAAAAGTACATGTAGTCATCTGTCTCATGTTTTGCATAGAATTGTGTTTGACCACTAATCAGATTAAAACCAGGCAGGGCTTGATGTGTGTCTAAAGAAATGCATGTAAAATATATCTGGATATATATGTTTTTTGACAACAGGGATGCACACTTGTAACAAAACATTTTTGAAAAAGGCCTGGCTTAATAACTCAGGACGATCTAGAGATATTAAACTCATTTGTACTTTGTTTTATTCTCTTACCTCATCAAATTCATGTTTATATTCAGATCTGTGATATTAATTGAATTTTTTAAAGAAATTTTCAACATATTTTTTTCTGGGCTAGCTAGATATGTATAGTAACTAAACCAGCCAATGCAGCAGGTTTTATTCCTGTGTGTACTTGGGATGGGTATAGTAAGAATTCTTTTGTATCACGATAAATTGTGATACGTAGGATCTTCGTACTGTAACATGTATCACGATACGTATCAAAATATTTTAGAAGAATTGCAAATCTTTTCTTTAAAAATGCTATAATGAAGGAAACAAAGGTAATCATGGCTAAACAAACCTGATTTATTATATCTGCCATTTTAAAAACGTTGCTACGCACTTGAGCAGTCTCGGTGAACCAGACGCTTGATATGCTTGAGGTCAGGAATGCATAAATATTTGATGTTTTTATCATCTTGAAAACAATGAATATGCAAGTGAATTGTTATAGTATTCAATTTTTACACTTAGAAGTCAATAACGAAAGCAATTGATCGAACAATCTGAATTTTTTTATTATAAACAAAGTTTTTTTTGAAAATAAACGAAGATTCCCAAATGTACCGATATGTCAAAATTGTACTGCAATACATATCTTTTCAAATAAAATCTCATTATACCGGTATACTAACTGATAATGCTACCTACCCACTTGACAAAGTGTTCCACCAATGTGAGCTGTTTGGATTCACACCATGACCTCAGTTCTGGCAGGACCTTATGATAAATCAAAACATACATGAAGAATGCAAAACTTTTTATAAAGTCTCAACTATTTAATTTTTTTTCTAGCTACAATTATTTTTATTTTGGCATTATGAAAAGACGTCTGGCTATGTTGTAATTTACAAGCAGATTCCAGCTTATTGTAAATTGAAAACAATATTACTTTTGAAAAAACAAAAACATTTCTAGAATGATATTAATACAAAAGAAATTTATAAAACCATGCATAAACACCACATTATTTCCATATGGAAACAATCTTAAATAATTTAAATTAAATACAAGTATTCCACAGAAGTAGATGAGTCACTTTTGTGACCAATTAATTTACATTATTAATTGATTGCAAAAGATCAGGTGCACCTTTCAAATTTTAGTATTCATATTAACCATATATAGCCTTTCGCCTTCAGACTTGATACACCTGATTTAATAAGGATTTGGACAGTTCTCCATGACTAGATTTTAAAACTTATTGACCCAAGGAAACTCAACTTACTATTAAGAAACCCAATATTAAGTTATGCTGTGTAGTTAGAGATCATGACCTTTGACCAGCAAGCTAAGTGAAGCAATTTTAATTAAGGACCATTATCCATACTACCAACCAGACTTTCATGTCCTGTTTGTTACAAATATATATACGTGTCTTATGCCAACGAATCATTTAAAACTATGTGACTTTGATACTTGACATGTGCAGTACCTGCTTCCTAATCACATCTCTCTCCGAGTGAAACTCGTCTGAGAATGATGTGATGAAGATCTTCACGGTAGACTTCTGCCCACTGTTGCTGTTCTTACGTGGTTTGGCTGCTCCTCCAGTGGCCATACTTATCTTAGACTGACATCTATGCTGTCACCTACAAACAAATCAATTAAGTATTCATTATAATACCTTGTCTGCTGTCACACAAGGTATTTCTAGGATTACATGTACAACATGTCAAGTCATTCTGATAATGGTGACATTAGCATGACACAGAAAAACCAAGACAGGCTTCAACATAAAATCACTGTTCTTGAGGTAATTCCGTTTTTCTATAGAAATTAATTCTCTTTAAGTTTAATTGAGTTTCAGATATATATCTTAAAAGGTAGGAGCTTTCCTATAAGAAAATGACCCTTGTCTACATTATATAGAATATAAACATGAGGCCCAATGGTTCTGTATAGTTTAAAGTGAAACTTGAAATCCAAACTAATATCTTTTCTTTTCAAAAATTGTTACATGTCAAATATCAAAACCATGGGATAACATTAAATTTTCCCTAAGGTCCCACAGTATTTTTTAGGTTGAATAGGGTAATTATTTTGTTTTACTCAACCAAACCAGAGACATATATACAGAGAGATTGGTAACTCTCTATTTGCCCTTGTGTTAACATAGTGGCCCCTGACCTTCCCACAATCCTTTGCGGTCGCTCGGTTCAGTCTTCACTTGACGCCATATTAGAGAAATCGTGAAAACCACACACAAAATTATCGATAATTTCTATTTGAAATCATCACCAAGATCCAATTATGTGCTTTAATTTTATTAATATCAAAGTGCAGAAGTGTCATCAATATGAAGTGCTTTTTGTGTGCGTTTAAAATTGACAATGTTTTGGTCTGACGTAATGGCTGCTTAATTACAAAACTTGGACATGTCGATAGGACCCAGTGGATTTTCGAAAATACGGATAAATGACAACAATGTGCATGATCAATAAGACTATATCCCATAAGTATGATAGTTTTTGGTTAATGTGGTAACTTTTGTAGTGGCCTAAATAAAACGATGTGCTTTTTGTGTGTATTTAAAATTGACGACGTTTTGGTCTGACGCAATGGCGGATTAACCAGAACATGTCGAATAAGTTCCAGTACATCGATACACACATGCGCAAAGCCCGATTTACCTGTGCTCACGTGTGTTTGATAGGGGACAAGGCGCTCTCGATAAGGGATATGCTTGAGTGGTGACGAATAAAGGGAGCCACCACTTGTACTGGGAAATAGCAATGTTACTTATCTCTGTATATATGTCTCTGACCAAACACACAGTCATGTCTAGTCAAATTGATACATGGGTGGCAGGTTTTAATTGTAAATAGTATACATAGGGATACGGTTGACTTCCAACTATTTCATGAAAACGGATGCGCAGTACATTTGGTGTCAAGCGAACAATTAAACAAAATAATTGAATCCAGAACATGCCAATGATGGGAATCAAAATCAAACAGATTTGAGAAAAGCTTGAACCATCAAATTAAAGCCATATATTTAATTATCAAAGTCATAATTGTACTTCAAACCCAATAACAGTAGCATGCATGCATACATAATATGAATTATGTATCAGATTTAAAAGATTGAAACAACTTAGTTTCATTTTAGTCATATTTTGTAATGACTCATCATGTACATGTATAAAACATACAAACAAGTCTTCGATTAGTGTAAAATTAAACTGTCAATGAACCCACGACAAGATAACGTACTTGCATCAGTATCAATGATATATTCATGTTTAAACAATGAAGTTGACTCCATCTCGAAAGGACATCGACAGGCTCAGCCATCGTATATCTGTCAACAAGTCTCCAACAAGTAGGTTAGGAAAAATCAATTGGTTCCACTGCATAACTGCTGAACTTATAATAATGAGGCTAGACAATAACAAAACGGCCACTTAAGCGTTGTTCAATTATTTTAATCAATAGATAGACTTTAAACATTATATGATACAATTATAGGACGATAAATATATGTTGAAAGTTACAGGAACTTTTTTCACTAGTTGATCGTCATCGAATTTCTACAATCAATTCGCGATAATCAGTGCTTCACGCCCCTTGTTAAAACTGAAAAGCTCCATAATTTTCTTATGAATAAATGCATAAATATCATATCATGATATACGATCATGGTATCTGTGTAATAGTTACCTGTAAGTCCCGTTTTCACGCCATCCATTAGCATGTCTCCGCTCAAATTAGCAAAACATTCATTTCCGACCTTCGCATGTTGACGTTAACTTTTTCTAACTTCCGACGCAAAAGAATTCTCTTAGGATGTAAGAGTTATCCCCCCTGGTCATATATTTTGCCGCGGGAAATATTTAATACATCCACCTGTCAGGGTTTTAATGCGGTATCAAATACAATACCGTTTTATCTGTTGGTAAAACACAATACAATATAAGATATAAGCAGATTATAACTTTGATTTCTTATTCTATCAGTACCAGACACTCATATATAAAGATGACTACAGGAGAAGTCAAAAATCATCAACAGGAAAAAGGCAACCGAAAAATCTTAAACGAATATCAAAATTGAAAAAAGAAGAGACATTTGAAGACAGCAAATGTTAGAACCCCAGATGTGGTACATGTGGACTTATAGTAGAAGGCAAATCATACGATTTAAAGTAAAACATTTACGATTAGTTCTTCTATAACGTGTAATACACAAAATGTACTTTACGTGTTCAGGTTGTCAGGAGATCTACTATATAGGAGAAACCGGAGACCACTTTAAAAGAGACAGGGTCCGAGTGCACATGCAGCATATATACTCTCCTGAATACAGGAAATCTGTCTTTCTTCTTGTCATTCTTCTTTTCGATCTTTATAATCATTATAAGTATACTGTGTCGCTATCACAATCTTTGTAATAGATCTATATATATTTGTGGAGAGGGCTTTCATAAGTTGTTAAAAACTGGTGCGCAATCCAATTGTGTCTAAACAATAAAATATGTTCAAATCAATCAAACTTAGTGAACATCTTGATGTATGTGGACAAACGAACCTTAAAATATTCCATTTTTACAAAATGAACACATACAATACTTAAGAAATATACGAGAACGAAAAGCGTTTCATCAACTTGTTTAAACCTAAGTTAAATAGTCTTATTTAAGATATACCTCCCTTTCATATATTATAACATCAACAAATCTATGACGTCATCATGTCCTATTGTCTTTGTTACCATGTAAGGACCGTTGACCATCTGAAGTTAATCTGAAAGCGCTAAATTAAATGCTTAACGAAAACTTCGTCGATTGTCAACCGTTTTCTATATTTTAAACCGGACAATGCGATCATTAGTAACTAGCGATACAGTTAGCTAACTTTTGACAAGAACCCGACCAGTGTCTTGATGTTTACCTTGTGTAACGTACTGTGTCATCATCCATATTGCGATAGTAGCTATGACATGTATTATTTGGGTTACTGGTCGGTATGAGTTATAAGCTTCATCACAAGGTAAACGTATCTAAGCCGGTCCATGTAAAAAGGTTAGTTATCTATGGTCCTGGCTTGTTACAAATGGACTGTTTTACCGCCTACATTACTCCGCATGTGGTCAAAGGGGACGGTATGACGTCATTCCACCAATAGGTCTACTGGACATCAACTACGGCGTTAGTACACCAATAGGTCTACTGGACATCAACTATGGCGTTAGTACACCTTCATGTCTACTGGACATCAACTATGACGCGAGTACACCAATAGGTCTACTGGACATCAACTACGGCGTTAGTACACCTATAGGTCTACTGGGATCAACCAAGACGTCAGTGCACAAATACGTCTACTGGACATCAACTATGACGTCATTCCACCATAAGGTATACTGGGCATCATCAATGACGTCATTGCACCAATAGGTCTACTGGGCATCAATTGTGAGGTCATTGTACCAATAGGTCTACTGGATATCATCTATGACGTCATTGTACCAATAGGTATATTGGACATCAACTGTGACGTCATTGTACCAATTGGCATATTGGACATCAACTACATGTATGACGTTAGTGACCAATAGCTCTACTGGACATCAAGTATGACATCATTTCACCAATAGCTCTACTGGACATCAAGTATGACATCATTTCACCAATAGCTCTACTGGACATCAAGTATGACATCATTTCATCAATACTTCTGCTGGATATCAACTATGACTGGACATCATCTATGACGTTAATATTTGTATACCGAATCTGTTACCAATTAATCCACGCGCTATTCTGTTATTCATACATGACTCTAGAATCTAGAACCAGACTATTAAACATTGGAAACAATACAAAGAAAACTAGCAAACACCTGTGCAAAACGACGTGCTTTATGAACAGATGGGTTTTCATATTTCCAAATGAACTTATAGAATTAAGATGTCGACACTGTATAAACTGTATCCATACATTAAATCATGAGGAGGAGTTTACTTTTGTAAGGTATCTAATATTTTCAGTTTATTTTCTGATAGACCGGGTGAAATGAGAAAGACCGACATTTTCTAGCCAAATGCTTTAGGAAGACATGTACTGTAGTTATCATTTAAATTTGCACCAAAAATCCTTTGATCACGTGTCACTTTCTTGCAAACATAACAGGTTTTCAACAAACACTTTAGCCCATGGCCATCATAAAAGTATCTATAATGTTTTAGATTTTTCGTTCACAAAAAGTTGCATTGCGTCTTCTATTTCGGATCAATTTTCAGTGGTCTTTCTAATTTGGTTTGATATTTATACAGTTCGATGTTTACTTTAAAAAAGATCAAAGTTTAAAAAAAAATCCATTTCTCTAGAATACGATTGTAGAATTGACGGACGTACTTCTTTATTACTAAGCGAAACAGTTGAAGCTGAAGCGAGAGGTGGAGTACAAGGAAGGAACTGTTGATTGGACACTGGGAAATGGTGGTATACATATCGTTCTTTCTTGAGATGTAGCAACTCTAAATGGATTCTTTGTATAAATGAATCAACGTTATAGATTCTGCCAGAGAACCATTGGAACGTCTTGCTTCAATCATGGGGAAAAAAATAAGATTATTTAATCTCTACAATTATTAAATGTCTATGATTTTTAAATCAATCCGATTATTTAATCGCTACGGTTTTTAAATCACTACAATTATCAAATCGCTACGATTACTAAATCACTAAGATTTTTAATCACTACGATTATTTAACATGTACGATTTTTTAACCTGTAGGATTATCAAACATCTACGATTATTTAACCTCTACAATTATTTAACCTGTACGATTATCAAACCTCTACAATTATTTAACCTGTACGATTATCAAACCTCTACGATTATGAAACCTCAACGATTATCAAAAGTCTACGTTTATTAAATCACTAAGATTATTAAATCACTTCGATTATTTAACTTCTACGGTTATTTAACCTCAACAATTATCAAACCTCTACGATTATTTAACGTCTACGATTATTTAACTTCTACGATTATTTAACTTCTACGATTATTTAACCTCTACGATTATCAAACATCTACGATTATTAAACCTGTAAGATTATTTAAACTGTACGATTATCAAACCTCTACGATTATTAAACCTCAACGATTATCAAAAGTCTACGATTATTAAATCACCAAGATTATTAAATCGCTTCGCTTATTTAACTTTTACGGTTTTTTAACCTCAACGATTATCAAACCTCTACGATTATCAAACCTCTACGATTATCAAACCTCAACGATTATCAAACCTCTACGATTATTAAACCACTATGAATATTAAATCACTGACTATTAAATCACTATGATTATTAAATCACTACGATTATTAAACCACTATGAATATTAAATAACTGAATATTAAATCACTATGATTATTAAATCACTACGATTATTAAACCACTATGAATATTAAATCACTTAATATTAAATCACTATGATTATTAAATCACTAAGATTATTAAACCACTATGAATATTAAATCACTATGGTTATCAAATTGCTATGATTATTTAACCTCTACGAGTATTAAACCTCTACGATTGTTTAACCTTTACGATTAATTAACTTCTACGATTATACCTCTGCGATTATCAAATATCTACGATTATTTAACCTCTACGATTATTAAACCTCTACAATTGTTTAACCTTTACGATTATTTAACTTCTACGATTATTAAACCTCAACGATAATTAAACCTCAACGATTATTAAACCTCAACGATTATTAAACCTCTACAATTATTAAATCTCTAAGATTATTAAATCACTGCGATGATTACATCACTGCGATTATTAAATCACTATGAATATTAAATTACTATGATTATTAAATCGCTCTGATTATTAAATCATTATAACTAAATCGCTACAATTATCAAATCACTATTAAATCACTAAGACTATTAAATCGCTATGATAATTTAACCTCTACGATTATCAAACCATGTTTATTTAACTTCTACGATTATTAAATAACTACATTTATCAAATCACTAAGATTATTAACTCGCTACGATTAATAAAACAGTATGATTATCAATAACTACAATTATTAAATCACTGCGATTATTAAAACACATTGATTATTAAATCGCTAGGATAATTTAATCACTACGGTTATTTAAGTATTCTGATTATTAAACCGCTTGGATTATAAAATCGATACCATTATTAAAACACTTGGATTATAAAACCGTAAGGATAATTAAATCACTACGATTATTAAATCACTTTGATTATTAAATCGCTACAATTATTAAATCATTACGATCATTAAACCAATATGTTTATCTAATCGCTATGATTATTTAATCCCTCAATTATTAAATCTTTACGATTCTTATATCACTATGATTATTAAACCATTATGATTATTAAATCCTTATGATTATTTAACTGCTACGATTATCAAACCTATATGTTTATTTAATCACTACGCTTATCATATCACTATGATTATTAAACCTCTACAATTGTTAAATCACTATGATTACAAGATATCCATTGGCCTTATATTCTCCAGAGACATATTTTGGCAGATTTGATTCCAGTTAACTTGAAATTGAGGTCAATGTTACTTAGCCCAGCATGCTTAATGTCCATTGTAAGATCTCTGGGCCCCTTGTCTAGTGAGAAGATGTCATTTAAAAATTTTAGCATGGTTGACCTGTGACCTTGAATGAAAGTCAAGGTCATTCATTTGAACATTCTTGATTACCCTTCACCCCAGCCCCAATATCAGGTCACTGGACCTCTTGCTTAATGAGCAGAAGTCATTCAAAGATTTTAGCATATTTGACCTGTAACCTTAAATGAAGGTCAAGGTCATTCATTTGAACAATCTGGATAGCCCTTCACCTTAACATGCCTCTTGATTACTGAACTGTTTTGATATTTAAATGATGCACGTCTTCTCAACTTTTATACAGGGCTTGTTCTTCGTCTAAATAATGACAAGTCATCAACAGATTGGTGTATATATGTAATGCACTGGGATACATTTTTTGTTTTTTGTTGCTTTTTTGTTGTTGTGATAAAACTGTATAAAAGAATATAGAATGTAGAAAAAGATATTTCTCAGGGAGGGCAGTTTTGAAGGCTTGATTTGTTTTTGTTTAAAGTCCTATTAACAGTCAGTGTCATTTAAGGACGTGCCAGGCTTTTGAGGTGGAGGAAAGCCGGAGTACCCGGAGAAAAACCACCGGCCTACGGTCAGTACCTGGCAACTGCCCCACGTAGGTTTCGAACTCGCAACCCAGAGGTAGAGGGCTGGTGTTAAAGTGTCGGGACACCTTAACCACTCGGCCACCGTGGCCCCTTCTGCTTGAAGGCTTTGACTGAGCTGAATGAGGGAGATTCCACAGAGTGATTGCAAAAGGGTAGAAAGACAAGAGGCCCATAGGCCTTAATGGTCATGAGTTTCAAAATATTTCAGTTTAATTGACCCTTTTTGGCTCTGCCTATCAGTCAAAGGGGTCAGTCAGGCCAACATGTGCATACCATTAAGCTGAATTAGGTTAAAATGAATTCCAATAGAAATCAAACAAATGATAGTCAAAAATGTGATTTTGGTAAAGCACCTCAAGACCTTTCCATCTATAGAGAGTATTTGATTCTACCTTATTTTGGTCTTGAAAAGAAGATTTTTGAAATTTCATTCAATATGACCTTTTTAGCCCAGGCCCATCAGCCCCTGGGGGTCAGTCAGGGCGAACATGTACATACCAACAAACTGTCATTCCATGCTGATAATGTTAACCAAGGTAGAATGAATTCCAATACATATCCAACAAATTAAAGTCAAAAATATGATTTCCCTAAAAAAAGAAGATTTTCAAAGATTTAGTCAATTTGACCCTTTTTAGCACTGCCCCTCAGGCCCCTGGGTGGTGGGGACCATATAATTCACAATTTTGGTTGACCTTTAGCCATGTAAGCTTCCTGCCAAATTTCATTTAATTTGGCTCAGCGCTTTTGGAGAAAAGTCGAAAATGTAAATTGTTTACGTATGCATGATGGACAAAAGACGATTAGAATTGGTCACTTGAGACTTCATCTCAGGTGACCTTAAAATTCATTGGTATCTTTGGATGTCTGCATGTGTTTGAAAGCACAAGGACCTAGTTCTTGTGTCTTCTGGAATTATGAGACCTTGTGAATATATGTATTGTAACAAGGTTATTTAGAACAATACCAGTCTGAAGTACATTGTGTGTCTGAAGGGGAGGTCAGTGTAATGTCTGATCATTTCAGCCTAAAGAGCTGGTTGGTATTATAGGGGTGTCTGATGATCAATAATCAAGACTCTACTGTAGTAAGTATGTACCCAGTCCAATGTTTCTCAAATTTTATGGATTTTCCTTCGTCTGTAGTTATAAAAGCCTGGTTTTGAGACGACTGGTAGATAAAAATGGCTTCCTGTCAACATCGCTACAGCAAAATATGAAAACCCAGGCAGATATCATAAATCTTTCTGCTTTACATGTTATAATTTTAGACAATAGATTGATCTTGTTTAACCACTTACGAACCCCTACAAGGGCCAACCCTTTTCTGCTGCACATCTGCATCACAATCACATTGTACAAGTAGAGAGTATAAGGTCACTTTACTGAGGTTTGCGGGAATTTAGCCTGGTGGTAGGATGTTTGCCTAGAGAGGGGAGAGATCACTAGTTTGAGGCCCAGTATATTCCATTACTCCTTTCTGTTCAGTATTACAGCATTAAGACATCTGAATTTGGTTGAAATAGAATGATAAAAAGTTCCGTCATAAATAGAGGTCAACACGCCTCAACACCTGACTAAAGACTTAAATGTATCCACGTACAATGAAATCCAACAAATTAAATATTATTGTCATCCATTCACATTCCGTTACTTTTAGTAAAATCCAATTAAAGTTGCTAAAATTTGTTAGTTACATCTGTAATGGTCATCTAGGGCTCTGGTTAACTCAAAATGCTACATGCATCACTGCCATGGGTAATACACTTGTGGAATTTCTTCCGTGAAATCTGAGAAATGATGCATACAAAGTTTTCTTCTGTGAAATCTGAGAAATGATGCATACAAAGTTTTTCTTCCGTGAAATCTGAGAAATGATGCATACAAAGTTTTAACTGATCAGTCTCAAAATTTAATAATCATAACTAGACACCATAGTATTCTGCAACATTTTCTTCAGGTTGGTAAAGTAAATATGATAGAAGTTATTTAACACAACCAATATGTCATATAACTTCTATCATATAGACACAACAGTACTTCCTGTGAAATAGCACCAACATGACTTGTTTAAAGAGAGACTATAGGACCGGAGACAAATGCAATGTTATAAGTCAACCAAATGGTGATGGTAGGATAGAAATAGGACAAACACAACAGCTGATATCACCAGAGCGATCATATTTTACTCCAATAATAAAATACCACATCTTCAGTTGATCTTTGATGTGTTCAATAGTTTGTATATACTGACCAATCAGTAACACTAATCAAACTTACTCCATACAATACACCTTAATATTAAAATTCAATGAGACATTTTTTTGAATTTGATTCATGGCATCTTCTTTTATAAATAAAATAACTTTAACAATTTACACAGAGATAAATTAAAAATGTTGATGACCTTATTCCCTGAATAAAGGAAATCTGTATTTCACATTGATAGATACCACTTGTAAGTGTCATTGAGTGAGATGGATTCGTTTTAATTTAAGTTTGACCATACTGTTAATAGATCAGAGTAATATTCACCTTCAGTCAATATGTTGTATATAAGATATCTGTTTTTATCAAAGAAAAATTGTCACGAGAGTCCATAGGACTTCATATTTGAATACAGCAGTCAGGATTTCTCAACTAGCATATAGTTTTGAGATGACCAGTTCCGAATTCACTGGATTTTGATTCAGGCCACACCTATGTTTTGTTAAGGCCACATGCATGACACCTCTTTGGGATCAATTTCTCCAGTAAAATAGTAGTTGGGATTTCTCCTGTAAGATGATCCTCTTAGGAATCCATTGGGTAATAGTGACTTGGCTTTCCTTCTCCAAGTCTTTAACACACATGCTAGGGCCATCACACCACAGAACCTACTCAGCCTCCATTGATTTGGGATATATTCTGTTTTTGAGATGACCCCTTAGGGAAACCATCAGGTCATCCATCATGATAATCAATGTAAGGGAATTATGGCTTCCATTCTTATATTTATATCACATGATAAAAATGTTGTTGACAAGTTTGATTCCATATTTAAAGCTTATATCTAGACCAATTTCAGTGTCTTTCTTCCAAAATGAGTGTTTCTTGAGGAAACATTTTCAATTCTTCTAAAGTTTTTTCTTCATCTAGTTGTGATACCTGAAAAATGAACAAATCATATTAGTGTATATAATGATGTATATATTGAAATATTCAATATAATAATCGTATTTGTTTTAAACAGTCATTCCCTGCTGTGAAGTGCCCAGTAGCCTTCAAAATCTTTTAAACACCTCTTGAATTCTGACCCTTCATATATACCAATAATCCGCCAAAGTAACTGAATTCCTATAGCTAATATCTTTTACTTTCCAAAACATGCCTCAGACATCTAAATGCTAGAAAAAAATAAAGAGGATAACGCAGAAGGCAGTATGGAGAAAAACTTACATCTCTACGTGGAAAGGTGGTAAGAATTTTGAACTCCTCAGTGTGAAAGCCCTGTGACGTGATGTAGTATATAAGGTACTTGAGTTTATCTGTGGCGTAGAATCTCCGTTGTATGTTGTCACCGTTGGGAGTCCTGATTCGTATCCGACTCACCAGCTCCTTGCATGTCTCTGGGGGTTCCTCTCGGATGTGCATAAGTGCTGACTCTTGTATTGCCTGAACAGATCAAAATAGCTGTGTTTAGACAATCTGTACCAGTGAATATTTGCACACCAGCACTGTGTGCTAGTGGACAGATGAAGATCATTATTGAAAGCTTGAAGACAACAGTAACAAGAGGCCAAAAGGGCCTGTTTCACTCACCCGGTTGGATTTGACCAAATATCAGAACATGTTCATGTTCAATTCATTAAAAGCTTTATTTGTCATGCAATGCTTTCTATGGTAATTGGGTGGGGATCACAACTGCTTCAAAGATAAAACCCAGAAATGATGTCCAGTCTCCCTTGGGATGTGAAAAGACCCAAGGGATTGTTTTACAACATGATTTTGTTTAAAGACTTTAAGTCCTTGGGGTGGGGAAAGACCCCTGGGCCTATTTATACATCAGGATTGTGTTTATCTTTTATCCCAACGATGATATGTATGGTTAAAGGATGGGAGTCTAAATGGTTTCAAAGATATATCTAAGAAACTAAGTCCCTATGGGTGGGGAAATACCCTAGGGCCTATTCATAAAACATGATTGTGTTCATCTCTTGGTGCCCAGCAATGCTATATATGGTTATGGGGTGGGAATCTCAACAGTTTCAACAATACAAATAGTCGTTTATAGCAGTATTTTGGCCCCGCCACTCAGCCCCTGGGGACAGCTCCACAACTTGTAGCTTTTTGAATCCTCACCACCAAGGGATGCAACCAGTCAAATATGAGCAATATCCATTGCTTAGTTTCATAGAAAAGTCATTAGTATCAATATTACCAATGCAAATGGACCCCTTTTTGACTCCACCCCTCAGGCCCCTAGGGAGTTAGCCTAACCCATCATTTGCATAGATTTTAATCCAACACATCTAGGGATGCTAACACTGGAATATAAATATTATATATTGCTTAGTCTTAGAGAAGAAGTCATTAATATCAATATTGCAAAATTTACCAATTCTGTAATTTTTCAGGCCCAAAATACAGTAATGATTTATCCTCTGAGAAATATATAAATGCTGTATACTATGCTGAATCAGCCAGAAACCAGTCAAAATGTAAAATAAGAAGTCCAGAGGGCCTGTATTGCTCACCTGGATATGGCAGCCGATATGGGAAAACCCTTTCTTCAGAAGAATGATTTTAACCAATTTGGTTAAAATTTCCCCTGTATGGCCTTGCCTCTCTGGCTCCTAGAGGACCAAGCCCACAGCTTATAAAAGATTGGTTCTCCTTTTCCAAAGGATGCCTCAGACCAAATATGGGCCAAATCCTTTCATTCGTAAAGAAGGATTTTAATGTAATTGCTGTATCTCCCCTATTGGGCCATGTCCCTCAGGCCCCTATACTAAACTAGACTAATTAAACTGGATCTTCTTCGCCCTAAGGATGCTCCACACAAAACATGGTTGAAATTTGCTCAGTGGTTCATGATAAGTAGTGTAAGTTGACTAACGACAACCTCAAGAAGACGGATGCTGCGCCATGGCATAAGCTCAGCGGTCCTTCTGACCAGGAGAGCTTAAACCTACTGTATATAAATATGGCAGCCAACACATCAAAAATAAAACTTTCAGATTCAGTTTGTGATTGTACAGCTTGCAGTATTTAATTATTACTGTTCAACACTTCGGATCATTTGTGTACATCTTTTACCTGTTTCCTATCTTCCTCTTCCTTCTTCATGCGTTCCTCCTCCATCTGCCGTATCTGTTCCATCTCAACCTCCTGTCTTTTTGCTTCAGCCTGTTCAAAACATTAATTCGTGAAAGTAGAGAATTGTAGAAACACAATAGCACTATATAGTGTATTGACTATAATTATACTTATACTGTCATGTACCTGTCCAATAATCTATGAAATGTACAATAAATACATAAATATCAACATTCCCGGTGTGTTGGTTATACAAGAGGCCCAGGGGCCTTAACGGTCATCTGACTCTAAATTAAAACCCTTATATTATTGTAGTATGCATTCTCTGTAGCAAGTTTATAGTGGCACTGTTGGCCATGGTGGCCATCTTGGATTTCTGACCGACCCAATAAATAACAACACTTGGTCGGGATCATATCAGGATCATTTCAGGCAAGTTTCAGCTCAATAGTACTGGTGGAACTTGAGAAGAAGTTTAAAATGTGTTTTTCAAGATGGCGGCTATGGCGGCCATCTTGGATTTCGGACCGACCCGAAAAATAACAACACTTGGTCAGGATCATCTCAGGATCATTTCTGGCAAGTTTCAGCCCAATAGCACTGGTGGAACTTGAGAAGAAGTTTAAAATGTGTTTTTCAAGATGGCGGCTATAGCAGCCATCTTGGATTTCGGACCGACCCGAAAAATAACAACACTTGGTCAGGATCATATCAGGATCATTTCAGGCAAGTTTCAGCTCAATAGCACTGGTGGAACTTGAGAAGAAGTTTAAAATGTGTTTTTCAAGATGGCGGCTATAGCAGCCATCTTGGATTTCGGACCGACCCGAAAAATAACAACACTTGGTCGCAATCATATCAGGATCATTTCAGGCAAGTTTCAGCTTAATAGCACTGGTGGAACTTAAGAAGTTTAAAATGTGTTTTCACGATGGCGGCTATGGCGGCCATCTTGGATTTCGGACTGACCCGAAAAAGAACAACACTTGGTCAGGATCATATCAGGATCATTTCAGGCAAGTTTCAGCTTAATAGCAGTGGTGGAACTGGAGAAGAAGTTTAAAATGTGTTTTTCAAGATGGCGGCTATGGTGGCCATCTTGGATTTTGGACTGACCCAAAAAATAAGAACACTTGGTCGGCATCATATCAGGATCATTTCAGGCAAGTTTCAGCCCAATAGCACTTGTGGAACTGGAGAAGAAGTTTAAAATGTGTTTTTCAAGATGGCGGCTATGGCGGCCATCTTGGATTTCGGACTGACCCGAAAAATAACAACACTTGGTCAGGATCATATCAGGATCATTTCAGGCAAGTTTCAGCTTAATAGCACTGGTGGAACTGGAGAAGAAGTTTAAAATGGGTTTTTCAAGATGGCGGCTATGGCGGCCATCTTGGATTTCGGACCGACCCGAAAAATAACAACACTTGGTGGGCATAATATCAGGATCATTTCAGGCAAGTTTCAGCCCAATAGCACTGGTGGAACTGGAGTAGAAGTTTAAAATGTGTTTTCAAAATGGCGGCTATGGCGGCCATCTTGGATTTCAGACCAACCCGAAAAATAACAACACTTTGTCAGGGCCATCTCAGGATCATTTCAGGCAAGTTTCAGCTCAATCCCACTGGTGGAACTTGAGAAGAAGTTTGAAATGTGAAAAGTTTATGCACGGCGCACGGCGGACGGCGTCGGGTCAGATGACCTAATAATCTTACTAACGAAAACGTTGTTTACAAGTGTGTAAACATCAAATTTGACAAGTAGGAATACATAAGTCAGACCGGAACACATATGTGCAATTAGTGTGATTTTTCAATGACTATTTTCACATCTGTTTTGACATTTCCCCCCAAAAAATATGAATGGAATATGGAAGGATTAATTAAAATATAATGATGAAAAAATAAAAGCGTTTGAAATATCCTACAGGAATCGAATAAAAAAGTGATGTTACTGTGGAGCTATATTTTGTTTATTACTGTAGTTAACACAACCTTTCCAGACAAATTGGAATCAGCTGTTTAGTGATTTAATATTTCAGGAATCGGTCAAACTTCCACATTGGCCTTCAGTATGTGGATTTGGTTTGGATTGTTAATGGGCGAACTTGATTCTAACGTGCTGGTGTGCTGGCGGCAAGGTGGTAAAATTACTTGATTGTGTCCCGAAAATGCATGCGCAATTTCGGCACATGCCGATCTGCGTAAATTCCAGCCGGTTTGGAAGCACCAGCACACCGGCAAACAAGATGGTGACATGTTCAACCGAATGATTAGATTAAGTTAGATAATGGATTTCAACTTGTTTTGAGTCTGTCAGGCTATTTTAGTCATTTATATTGCAAAATAAGTTGATTTCTGCAGCGTTCAATGTTTACAATGCCTTTGAAATGTGTTTATTCATTTACAGATACATAAAATAAATAAAAATAAACATGTTTTGGTCTATGTCGTCCATATTGCAAGTGAGCCGCTTTGCTTGAATGTACATGCCGTCGGCAAGCTCAAAACTGGCAAACGGCACAAACAGCAAGCTAGAATCAATTCGCCCTTTGTTTAACGTCTTATTAACAGCCAGGGTCATTTAAGGACGTGTAAGGAGGTGGAGGAAAGCCGGAGTTCCCGGAGAAAAACCACCGGCTTATGGTCAGTACCTGGCAACTGCCCCCGTAGGTTTCGAACTCGCAACCCAGAGGTTGAGGGCTAGTGATAAAGTGTCGGGACACCTTAACCACTCGGCCACCGCGGCCCTTCAGTATGTGGAATCAATGATAAGTGGCATTTGTGATGAATATTCATAAAGTTTAACCAATGATATGTTGATACCATGTTCTTCAGCTATTGCCTGAACTTCAATAACTACCTTGACTCTGTAACCTTGACCTTCAATAACTACCTTGACTCTGTAATCTTGACCTTCAATCACTACCTTGACTCTGTAACCTTGACCTTCATCCATTGCCTTGGCTCTGTAACCTTGACCTTTAATAATTACCTTGGCTCTGTTACCTTGACATTTTATATTTACCTTGGCTCTGTAACCTTGACCTTCAATTATTACCTTGACTCTGTAACCTCGACCTTTAATCATTACCTTGACTTGTAACCTTGACCTTTAATAATTACCTTGGCTCTATCAGTGGCCAGTGACTCCTGGAAAGCTAATTCCTGCTCTTGTCTGATGTTTTCTCGTGCTTCTCGCTCCTCCTGAAAAACATCAAAGATTCAAAGTTCTTACACGTATTTCACCAGATAACTTTCTTATCAGATAATTAACAGCATAATATCCCAGTTACATCACATAGCCCCCTGTAACAGTGTTATTCTCCCAGTATCACATGTCTCACCTCTTCCTTGATGTCTGCCTGTTGCTGGAGATGGAAGTTTTCTGCATTCTGCATCAGTCTCATCATCAGTTCGTCTAGTGTCACTGTACCTGTAAACATTACCCAACTTTATGGTAAGATTTTACATTCCAGACAGGTAGTTTTTAATATTTCAATGTAAGTGGAATATTATCTGGACAATTTTTCTATCATCTTTAACTGTGGAAATATAACATTTACCACATAGTTACCAGTTTCTATAACAACAATTTGATGTAGGACACAGTGACCAATATTGAACATTTGGAATCATTTCCTATATAAGGCATATTTACAAGGTCAACAAAGTCAACCATACTTCATAGGGTGGTCCCAATATTGCTAGGGATGGAATTAATAGAACATTTCCCCCCTTGAGGGCAAGACAGGAGAATCTCAACCCGAGAGGAATATTCTTAAGTTGCCAAACATGAGGCTTGCCGAGTGGTTGGCAGTTTAATTATCTTACCCAAAGGGTTGAGATTCCCCTGTCTCACTTCCATGGGGGTGAAGGATTACTTGTTTTCTTAGTCTGGGTCTTTTTACCCCCTTATGTATCTAATATGGGTGTTACATCTACGCAAATCAAATATTAATGTGACTTGATGGAATTGTTATGATGGTGTTGTATTGTCGCCGTGACGTCATGCTATTGTTGACGTGACGAAATACAATTGTTGAGAGCGTGCAAATAGAATGTGTAGCTTATCTTTTCCCTAGGGTGAGATAAGGAAATCTCACCCCGGTAAAACTGTGGATATCTCTGTTCAGGGTGAGAGAAGAGAAAAATTGATCGAACAGTGTAGGAAAAGACAGTTACTCACAAAACATAACATCATCATTTTATGTAGCATAACCACATCACAAATTGATATTGTCATCAATGTCGAGGCACATGTCGTGGGTAATTGATGATGGAGCGATGAAAAGGTTTCACAATACCTTACATTTTGTTACTTTTTTGTTTTAGTAAGTGTGAAAAATTATCAAACATGGACCTGTACTGCAGAAGGGATATCTCAATCCTCATGAGTTTGGTATGCCAGCATTTGATAAACATCACGCTGACCAAGAAAACTCTTACACTCATGCAGGTTGAGACATTCTTGTCCACAGAACAGGCCTATGTAAGATTCTATTATTCTCTCATATCTCGCCATGTTGGATAAAGTTTGCCCATGTAAGATAGCTATGTAAGATAAATCTATCTTACATAGCATTTCACGCGCGCGGATTAATCTGCGTTCAAGGGGGAAAACTCTCACAACGTCGTCTGCTTGTGTTCACACCCGACAGACCTTATCGTCGGTGTCGGTTTTGAAACGTTGGACTTAACTATAAAAATACATACATTCTTAGATAAATATATATCATATCAGCAGTAAATCAATAGGGCTACACGGTTAAACAATTAGACATTTCATCTGAGCGAACATATAACTCTGTTACTGTAACAAACAGTTAGACTACGCCTACGGGCCTGTTGTAACAGTTACAGTACAGTACAGACTTGCCTACCCGACAGATTTGTCATTTGTCATTAAAAACATGTAAACACACACAATCACCTGGCAATGACAGGAAGTAAAATAAAAGCCATACATAAAAAAAATATAAAAAAGAAAATGTCAAACGTCACAACCTATGAAATGGTTCCGTTT
The DNA here is from genome assembly GCF_902652985.1 of Pecten maximus. Taxonomy (NCBI): domain Eukaryota; kingdom Metazoa; phylum Mollusca; class Bivalvia; order Pectinida; family Pectinidae; genus Pecten; species Pecten maximus. The sequence goes on from NC_047018.1 coordinate 19,889,415, forward strand.
GCGTCAGCAGGAGGCCCTGGAATTTGTTTACTGTACTGTCAGTAACTGTTAGGCCTACTCAGTAACCTGTGTATTTGGAAGTTGGAAATTGGCTCATAAATGAATGAACATTCGGTAAAAATGACACCCCTCGATGTTCATATAAAAATATTTATTTTAATTGTAACTCAGAGTCTATATTTGTGTAGAGTAATCATGAAAACTAACTGCCATCCTAGCCTTTCAATATGATCATCATTAGCCTATTGACTGACCTACCTTCGTCAGTCCATCAAGACAACCGGTTAAACACATATAATCCTATGTCACAGAAAAGATTGAATACTTGTATAGAGTCACTGTTCGCTGGTTCACACACGAAGTTGCCAAAATCACAGTGAATTTAAAATTACTAGCCACGAAACATCGCCGCGTCATGGCGATCGAGATCGACATCACTCTCAATATCCTTGAACTATGAATGGAATTCCAATGACAGTCATGACGTCATGCAGTGACGTAGTATTTTATAAAAAAAAATTTGACTTGACATTTAAAAGTACAGTGGAACTTCGTTAACTCGAAGTCGACGGGACCACGAAAAAACTTCGAGTTATCCGAGTGTTCGAATTAAGCGAGTTATCGCTTTTGGTGAAAAGTTTGGTCAATATTTGTCAACATTATATAATCATTATAACTTCGCTCTGTCGCTCATCAGTTTAGTGTGAAGACTGGTCAATACATGTAAACATATATGTAATGTTTCGTTATGTCACTTGTAATTTGGTGTAGTTTTGCCGATATACAGTCACGATAAAGTTTCTTTCACTTAGTCACTTCAATAACGATCTGATGTGCAAGTCATGTTTGCAAAAGGTAAACGATAAAACAGAATTCGACAAAATAACAAGTTATTAATGTCAAAACAAATAACCGTTTAAGTTTAACACAGATTGCATACAAAACGTAACAGAACCATTACCTTTTATTGGACATATATAAAATACTGTTTGATCGGCCTACTTACTTTTTATTGATAACCACGCCATTTCCATGTGTATTAGCACCGGAAGTTGGGCTGCGCATGTGCGTATAAAATGTTACTGTAACTGAGTTGGCGTTTTATCCGATTTAATAGACAGCACTGACCGTTACAGTTGTACTCTGAACACCTCGGCAGTAATTACGCTATTGTTTCAGCAGTTTAAAGATTTAATAGGCGCCGGTGACTGTGTCATTTCTACACCTGTAAAAACATCAGCCGGGTAGATCTACCGGTGTGTCAGAGATTAGTTCCGCTTGAGCGAACGGGTAGATGAGTTGTTGACTATCGTGTGTACTAATATCGGCGACAGCCTTGGGAAATTACCTGATGTAAGTAAAGCAGTCCTTTTTATCACCAAGACTTGTTGTTATAAGAGTCAACCGACAATTTCTTTTATGAATTTATGAAACACTTATAATAGCATGTAGGTAAGTAGTGCCGATATGTTCAGTATTACAAATGAAATTTAGCTCTTAAAAAATGTCGGCGTTTGCCACCGATCGACGAGAATTATACTTCGAGTTATTCGAACATTTCAAGTAGGATTTTTATTGTTGGGACCAAATTTTTACTTCGTATTATCCGAGTTTTTCGAGTTATCCGAGTTTTTTTTTACTAAGATAAAGAGAGAATTCGGCCGGGACCGGCGAGGTACTTCGAGTTAAGCGGGGTATTCGAGTTATCCGAGTTCGAGTTAACGAAGTTCCACTGTACAGTGTGTTCTGGAAACTCATTTCATGTTGGCTTTCAGTATTGTTGATAGAACTTCTTTTTCTCGGATGTTCACAATTTGATCACGGCTACGTAAAAGTCGGTCAAGTTACGGTAATTTTTATCGGCGAATTGTTCATTCGTTCATCACTTAACCACAAAATGAATGAAATTTGTGTGCAAACGTAGTTTGCCAAAATAGGGTATGATCTTTCAGAATATCACAAGTATATTTAGTAAAAACGTCAAATAAAGAAATTAAAAAATTGAAGAAAATGGATGGCTGAGGGACACTTTCGCCAGAAATTCGGTAATGATATGAGAGAAAAAGACTCTTTCATTATGTGTGTATGTAGGATAGGGATATTCCACCCTCGGGATCACAAAATGTGGTAAAACCCTCTGCAAGCCTCGGGTTTCACCACATTTTGTGACCCCTCAGGTGGAATATCCTATCCTACATATACACATATGAAAGAGTCTTATAATCCCAAATTTATAGAAGAATTACTTCATGTATTACAGAACAAACTCGTTTTCAAATTTCCATGGTTTAGCTAAGTGTTTTATACCTGGGATCATGTCTAGGACCTCGTTGTGGGGTATAATTAGTGAGAGCTAAGTGTTTTATACCTGGGATCATGTCTAGGACTTTGTTGTGGGGGTATAATTAGTGAGAGCTAAGTGTTTTATACCTGGGATCATGTCTAGGACTTTGTTGTGGGGTATAATTAGTGAGAGCTAAGTGTTTTATACCTGGGATCATGTCTAGGACTTTGTTGTGGGGGTATAATTAGTGAGAGCTAAGTGTTTTATACCTGGGATCATGTCTAGGACTTTGTTGTGGGGTATAATTAGTGAGAGCTAAGTGTTTTATACCTGGGATCATGTCTAGGACTTTGTTGTGGGGTATAATTAGTGAGAGCTAAGTGTTTTATACCTGGGATCATGTCTAGGACTTCATTGTGGGTATAATTAGTGAGAGCTAAGTGTTTTATACCTGGGATCATGTCTAGGACTTTGTTGTGGGGGTATAATTAGTGAGAGCTAAGTGTTTTATACATGGATCATGTCTAGGACTTTGTTGTGGGGGTATAATTAGTGAGAGCTAAGTGTTTTATACCTGGGATCATGTCTAGGACCTCGTTGTGGGGTATAATTAGTGAGAGCTAAGTGTTTTATACCTGGGATCATGTCTAGGACCTCGTTGTGGGGTATAATTAGTGAGAGCTAAGTGTTTTATACCTGGGATCATGTCTAGGACCTCGTTGTGGGGTATAATTAGTGAGAGCTAAGTGTTTTATACCTGGGATCATGTCTAGGACCTCGTTGTGGGGTATAATTAGTGAGAGCTAAGTGTTTTATACCTGGGATCATGTCTAGGCCTTTGTTGTGGGGTATAATTAGTGAGAGCTAAGTGTTTTATACCTGGGATCATCTCTAGGACTTTGTTGTGGGGGTATAATTAGTGAGAGCTAAGTGTTTTATACATGGATCATGTCTACGACTTTGTTGTGGGGTATAATTAGTGAGAGCTAAGTGTTTTATACCTGGGATCATGTCTAGGACCTCGTTGTGGGGTATAATTAGTGAGAGCTAAGTGTTTTATACCTGGGATCATGTCTAGGACCTCGTTGTGGGGTATAATTAGTGAGAGCTAAGTGTTTTATACCTGGGATCATGTCTAGGACCTCGTTGTGGGGTATAATTAGAGAGAGCTAAGTGTTTTATACCTGGGATCATGTCTAGGACCTCGTTGTGGGGTATAATTAGTGAGAGCTAAGTGTTTTATACCTGGGATCATGTCTAGGCCTTTGTTGTGGGGTATAATTAGTGAGAGCTAAGTGTTTTATACCTGGGATCATGTCTAGGACTTTGTTGTGGGGGTATAATTAGTGAGAGCTAAGTGTTTTATACCTGGGATCATGTCTAGGCCTTTGTTGTGGGGTATAATTAGTGAGAGCTAAGTGTTTTATACCTGGGATCATGTCTAGGACTTCGTTGCTGGCTCTTGACCTGGAGACTATCATCAACAATGGTAGCTGGTCGGGCTTTTGGCCTCGTATTTGAGCGGCTACTATACTCCCAAATTCTTTTTTGGCAATTGATATAAACCTGTAAGTACAAACATTTTAAACAAATTGATACTGACTCATAATATCAATTGACATCTATGAGTAAGAGTAAAATTATTTCTTGCTTCCTCAACTATTTGGCATGAACTTAAATTCTGAACAGAGACTTCCTCACTGATATCAGAGCTATTGTCATTTTTTTGAATTTTTTTTAAATATTTTTATCTAAAGTTTGTCTTTGGATACAGCCATACTAGATACATTGATAATCTAATAGCAAGAATAGAGCATTCACGCTAAATTCAAATTTTGTCAACTAAGATCACTCAAGTATTTTTATGATCTGGACTACTTGCAGTTTACAATGACTGTATATTTTAACAAAGCTTTACATTCACATTTTGAAAGATTGATCACAGTACCGTTTAGCCCAGTAATGATATATTTTGAAGTTCAAGATTTGGACAGAATGATTACTATTACAGTGATGACATTGTCTTACCTAGCATTATTTGTTTCGTGTGTGACGTCCCATGCCCATGTGATAAAATTACCACACAGATAGTTTACTATTGTCTCCATACACAGGATTTGGGAACAGAATACATTTGATAATATACTGTTGTCGTGGTGAAGATACACAGCTAGTAGTTTTCTCTGAAATCAAAGAATCAGATAATCAGCAAAGTGAACACACACTTATATTTACTGTAAAACACTTATATTATAACACTTATATTTACTTTATAATACTTATATTTACTGTTTAAAACTTATATTTACTGTATAACACTTATATTTACTGTATAACACTTATATTTATTGTGTTACACTTATATTTACTGTATAACACTTATATTTACTGTTGTATAACACTTATATTTACTGTATAACACTTATATTTACTGTATAACACTTATATTTACTGTATAACACTTATATTTACTGTTGTATAACACTTATATTTACTGTTGTATAACACTTATATTTACTGTATAACACTTATATTTACTGTATAACACTTATATTTACTGTTGTATAACACTTATATTTACTGTATAACACTTATATTTACTGTATAACACTTACATTTACTGTTATATAACACTTATATTTACTGTTGTATAACACTTATATTTACAGTATAACAGTAATATTTACAGTATAACAGTTATATTTACAGTATAACACTTATATTTACAGTATAACACTTATATTTACAGTATAACACTTATATTTACAGTATAACACTTATATTTACTGTATAACACTTATATTTACAGTATAACACTTATATTTACTGTTGTATAACACTTATATTTACTGTATAACACTTATATTTACAGAATAACAGTAATATTTACAGTATAACAGTAATATTTACAGTATAACACTTATATTTACTGTTGTATAACACTTATATTTACTGTATAACACTTATATTTACAGTATTACACTTATATTTACAGTATAACAGTTATATTTGTAGTGGTTATTACTTACATCTTTTGCTCTACATAACAGACTCTCCTTTATTGCGCTCTCTAATGACCCAACAAAAAATACAGGGTGTGTCTCGCCATATCTGCAAGAAGAATTTAGGTATATTAAGATAACTCTTAAAATAATTGAAAGAACTTTGATTTCAATTTTTTTAAATGCGAAATTTTGCATTTCACTGACTACAAGCATGACACTACTCTGATAACTAAAAGCAATTAAGCTGCTGTCTTGTGGTGATGGTTTTGTAGCACTCACTGTGAAGGTCGATCATGGTTCGTAAAATGCTGTTACATGGCTCCATATATTGCCTTTGATATCAACTGCACAAACGATCTCTAATTCATACTAAACAGGCATGAGAATCTCTGATATAGAGAAAGTGAAAATAACACTGAACACTGGCCTATAAAAATTACGGAAACAATCAAATAAATCACCAACAACAGACTGAATTAAATTCCTGGTCGTCTGTAAACTTATCTACTTCACATCGTTTTAAATACTCTGTAGTAGTATTTACCTCATGTCCTCAAATACAAACTTTCATTACCCAATACTGTTGTATAAAAATTTAGAAAATAGTGTAAGCATCTTATTATTCACGATACCTTGTCCACCAATTTATTTGATGTTAACTAATAGATGGTCAGCTAGCTGCGATATCATTTTAATAATTTGAATTAATAGACATAAATTTTAGTTTAAAACATACTTTTGATAATGTATCTATAGTAAGAGTAAAAAGAGCCTTATATTAAAGACAACTTAAATTAGTGAGTTCTAAAATAAACAATCATCAAAAAGACAGGTAATTTCAACACCTAACATAAAATGATTTTGCAACTGACTTTTTACATAACAAATTATCTCCCCTTAGATTTTTTTCCTAGAATCACATACAAAAAGTGATGTGCCCAGTTGAAAATGTTGCCTACGCACTTTTGTCCCTAATGAGACTTCTAAAAAGTGAGCAAGTATGCAGGTGTGCTAAAAATACAGCAAAACATTAAAATCCATGTAATCTGTAGGGTTTGTTGAGATGTCCTTACTGCAATGCAACTTTATTGCAGGTTTGGTTGAACCGAGCTAAACACAGTCCAGATTCCTAGCATCACTAAATTCCAGTCACTGGACCATACATACTGGATGGTATTTGAATGAAGTTGGACTTACACTTTTTGAGCAACTTATGTTAATGCAAAACTTTGAAGTGAAATGTTGATGCTGTCGCTGCCAGAAAAGTAACAAGATAGTCTCGCTTCATGACTCGCAGCCAGGCAAGACAAAAACCACTGATATCTCTTATCAAGACATTAATGTTATGAAACAAACGGATTTCACAGATGGCAAAATTGTTAAGCAACTGCATATCTTTTGTGGATATAAGATAATTACTAAATAAAAAAAAAAATATATATATATATCTATTCAATGAACAAGTAGCATTGTTAAAGCATGTATTCTTGTCAGTTTTCGTGAAGTGCTGACGAAAGCTTCAGTAACCTACCTCTCCCTAAACTCGCGTGTGAAGTGTTCTAAGGCCTCGGTTTGATCACCGACAGTTTCTGGCACTGAAACAAATATTCACAAGACATTAAGACATCTTTTAAAAATTTCGCTGAAAAAAATCATACACAAAAATGTTGATTATGTAAATATTCACATACCAGATACATATAATGTAACTGATATCCTGAGAAATTCAATGATTGATAAATTGTTAGACAGTGTGATGACTATAGGACACCACCTCATACACTGCACTAATAAAATAACCACTTAATGTGACTCCAAAACCAACTCAATTTCCATTTGTAACAAGCATACTGAGAATTAGGAAAGCAATACATGTCCCCTACTGGCTGTCGCTAAAAATAGTAACAATGGCCTTGACCCTAGAGTATCAACAATCTTTGGCATTACGAATATACATACAAGAGATGGATGGAGAGGAAACTTATTATTGTCACCCTGGTTTCATCTGCAGGGGACAAATACAAGAGGCCCATGGGGCCTGTATCGCTCACCTGGTTGGATTTGACCAAATGTCAAAATAATGTTCATGTTCAATTCCTTTTGTTTGTTAACCTCAAACAATGATATATATGGTTATAGTATGGGGATCCCAACTGCTTTAATGAAATAATGAAGTCCAGACTCTCTGAGTTTACAACATGCATTTATAACTTGACTAATATGACTAGTAGCAATATAAAGGAATTACCTTTATTTCCCCTATGGGGCCCCGCCCCTTTGGCCCCTTTGGCCCCTCGGGGGTCAGAGTCATCATTTATGCAAAATCTGTTCCCCTTCCCACAAGAATGTTTCTGACCAAATTGGGTTAAAATCCATTCATAACTTTATGACTAGTAGCGATTTGAAGGAATTACCTCTCTTTCCCTATTAGGCCCCGCCCCTTTGGCCCCTTGGGGGTCAGAGTCACCATTTATGCAAAACCTGTTCCCCTTCACATAAGAATGTTTCTGACCAAATTGAGTTCAAATCCATTGATAACTTTATGATTAGTAGCGATTTGAAGGAATTACCTCTATTTCCCTATTAGGCCCCGCCCCTTTGGCCCCTTGAGGGTCAGAGTCACCATTTATGCAACATCTGTTCCCCTTCCCCCAATGATGTTTCTGACCAAATTGGGTTCAAATCCTTTCATAACTTTATGACTAGTAGCGATTTGAAGGAATTACCTCTCTTTCCCTATTAGGCCCCGCCCCTTTGGCCCCCTGGGGGTCAGAGTCACCATTTATGCAAAACCTGTTCCCCTTCACATAAGAATGTTTCAGACCAAATTGGGTTCAAATCCTTTCATAACTTTATGACTAGTAGCGATTTGAAGGAATTACCTCTATTTCCCTATTAGGCCCCGCCCCTTTGGCCCCTTGAGGGTCAGAGTCACCATTTATGCAAAATCTGTTCCCCTTCCCCCAATGATGTCTCTGACCAAATTGGGTTCAAATCCTTTCATAACTTTATGACTAGTAGCGATTTAAAGGAATTACCTCTATTTCCCTATTAAGCCCCACCCCTTTGGCCCCTTGGGGGTCAGAGTCACCATTTATGCAAAATCTGTTCCCCTTCCCCCAATGATGTTTCTGACGAAAGTGGGTTCAAATCCATTCATAACTTTATGACTAGTAGCGATTTAAAGGAATTGCCTCAATTTCCTCTATTGGGCCCCTCCTCTCAGGCCCCTTGGGGGTCAGAGTCATCATTTATGCAAAATCTGATCCCCATCCGCCAAGGATGTTTCTGACCAAATTTGGTCAAAATCCAATAAGAACTTTATGACTAGTAGCGATTTGAAGCAAATGTTGACGGACGGACGGACGACGGACGACGGACGCCGCACCATGGCATAAGCTCACCGGACCTTTGGTCCAGGTGAGCTAATAACATTGAAATACAAAGAAAACCAGTGGTAGATCACTAGCTGACACGCTTGTATCTGCAAAATTAGTAAATTGGCATGGCCACATCGTCGAGGTAACTTTGATTTTACAGGAAAATCACACAGATAACATAGTTTATATCGCCAAACTTCAATATAAATCGGAAAGCGCTTACTCAGTGGTGTCTGTTTCCGACTGTTTTGAGATTCTTCGTGTTCGAAGATATCTTCCTCTACTGCATACGAGTCATTATTTTCGTCCTCATCCTCACTAATATCTATTTCTGATGTATCCTGTCAACAAATTTTTAAGTATTTAAATCAGTCCAGACAGTAGACATTAGATATTATTTCTCATTAGTTTTTAATTCAATTCAAAAGTGAAATAAGTCCTAAGGGATCTGCCCCTGGTTAGGATCAGACACTCACATCTGATCTTCACCATGTTTTATTGGCCAAATACTCCACTGAATCATTCTGGTATCACAGACAAGCATATTAGATGTAAAGCATGTCATAGAGTGGATACATATATATTGAGAGAATAAAGAGTATTACTTCTGATAAATTTTCAGATTGACCGATACTCTGATTCGTGTATAGGCCTGCCCCACCCTCCATGGTTGTGACATACCTGTACTGTGTATTGGGGTTTTCCTACTATATTAGCTTTTGTGAGTTGCAGGTCATGCACAGGTAATTGTAGGCCACAAGCTCCTAATGTGATCTGAAGGGAAAAATCATTATTACCAACCTACAAATCACTCCACATATAACTATGGACATCAATATAAATACAGTTGTATGATGATGATGATGATGATGATGATGATGATGATGATGATGATGATATCACAAACCAATCAGTACTTACTGCATCATCCTTTTTAGCAGCTTCAGGCCAGCCCATCCACACTTGGTGCCTAGCAGGTACGTTGGTCAGATGATAGATATCCCCCTTCACCTACAAACACCAGTAACAGGTAACTTACTGACCACAAAGACAGGAATTCTAAGTATTTTGTAGCTTATAGCTGTTTTTGACATCCATCAGTCAGCTGAAGTTCATTTACCAAATGAAAATGACCAGACACAGGGTCATCTGATTGACTATGCAAATTTTATCTTGGTACCCCACTTTTTCCCAAATGCAAAACCCTTGCATTCTTCCATCAGGGCCAACAAGAGTGACTGATATACAGTATCAGGGCCAACAAGAGTGACTGATATACAGTATCAGGGCCAACAAGAGTAACTGATATACAGTATCAGGGCCAACAAGAGTAACTGATATACAGTATCAGGGCCAACAAAATAACAATAAAACCTGGAGTCAAAATAACAATAAAACCTAGAGTCAAAACATCAATAAAACCTGGAGTCAAAACATCAATAAAACCTGGAGTCAAAACATCAATAAAACCTGGAGTCAAAATAACAATAAAACCTGGAGTCAAAACATTAATTAAACCTGGAGTCAAAATAACAATAAAACCTGGAGTCAAAACATCAATAAAACCTGGAGTCAAAACATCAATAAAACCTGGAGTCAAAATAACAATAAAACCTAGAGTCAAAACATCAATAAAACTTGGAGTCAAAACATCAATAAAACCTAGAGTCAAAACATCAATAAAACCTAGAGTCAAAATAACAATAAAACCTGGAGTCAAAATAACAATAAAACCTGGAGTCAAAACATCAATAAAACCTGGAGTCAAAATAACAATAAAACCTGGAGTCAAAACATCAATAAAACCTGGAGTCAAAACATCAATAAAACCTGGAGTCAAAATAACAATAAAACCTGGAGTCAAAACATCAATAAAACCTGGAGTCAAAACATCAATTAAACTTGGGTCAAAATAACAATATAACCTAGAGTCAAAACATCAATAAAACCTGGAGTCAAAATAACAATAAAACCTGGAGTCAAAATAACAATAAAACCTGGAGTCAAAACATCAATAAAACCTGGAATCAAAACATCAATAAAACCTAGAGTCAAAACATCAATAAAACCTAGAGTCAAAATAACAATAAAACCTGGAGTCAAAATAACAATAAAACCTGGAGTCAAAACATCAATAAAACCTGGAGTCAAAATATCAATAAAACCTAGAGTCAAAATAACAATTAAACCTGGAGTCAAAATAACAATAAAACCTGGAGTCAAAATATCAATAAAACCTAGAGTCAAAATAACAATAAAACCTGGAGTCAAAACATCAATAAAACCTGGAGTCAAAACATCAATAAAACCTGGAGTCAAAACATCAATAAAACCTGGAGTCAAAACATCAATAAAACCTTGAGTCAAAATAACAATTAAACCCGAGTCAAAACATTAATTAAACCAGGAGTCAAAAAAGATATCTTAAGTAGTTGTTCTGGAGACACTGATGAGACTGTTAACCAGTACAACATTCTGAAGTGATATTGATTGGTGTACTTACCTCACCCACTGTCTTACTACCCTGAACCTTTAAGTTGTATTCCTTTGCTCTACTGTTTTCCAAAAAGGTTATGTGTAGTGTGTAGTCTCGCATGAAATTTTCAAATTCTTTTGAACTAGAATGAAAAATATGAAATGTTTCACTTTTTAATCACTTGTTTTCCAAGTTTCCTGTGGAAAAAAAAAACAAACTTTCTATTATAACATTTCCCTGTATATCATGTTTAAATTATCATGCGAAAAGTGACAACTGTTCAGTATATACACACGTATTTTTAATACTCTTTTTAAACTAGCTAATATCCCAAAACTATGAAAATGTTTAACTCTATATATTTACCATTGTATGGCACTGCCACTATATAACCCTACTAATTCAGTTGCGAGTTCACCAGCCTATGAACTGCCAACAGGAAGTGATCTCTGCTACTGGTAAGTGCGGGAAATTTGAATTTGAAAATTTCAAAACAAAAATCGCATGACAAATAAAAAATCGCAGATGGTAAATATAAGAATTGAACGGCTTTCAGTTGGCATTCATAGTCAATATGAATGCCAACTGGACAGAGGCAAATTCCACATGAAGCGCTAGCGCGCTTAGCGCTTCATGTTGAATTTGCCTCTGTCCAGTTGGGATTCATATTGACTATGAATGCCAACTGAAAGCCGTTCAATGCTTAAATGTACAGTCGAACCTGTCTATAAAGGACACCTAAGGGACAAGACAAAAGTGTCCTTTATAGAGAGGTGTCCTTTAGATAGAGGTTCAACGAGTTATGTCCCTTATAAACGAAGAAACAAACTAAAGTCTGTTTATAGTACACTATATGTCTCCTGATTTATTATATTTAAACACTTAAACAAATGAATAAAAGACAAAAAATTAAAGATAAATGCTTAATTTTCAATCATTCATCTGACACAAAAATTGAAGTTGATATTTCTAATAATTTATATTAAGCCTATAGTTTCAAAACAAATCTTCACAATATCATACTATACTGAATATCTATTCAGACAAATACTCAACATAGTCAAAAGTGTAAAGGTAATTCTTATCAGTGTAAAACAATTTTTGTTAATCCTCAATATTTTGGAAAATAAATATGTTTGAAATATCTTTTCTATTACAACATTAACTCTTTATAAATGAAAGTGCATTTTCCTCTGATGATTATAATCCCTAAGCATTTATTTTGAGACATATTTTCTGAAATCCATGTAGGGATTTAATTTAATAAATACCGTTTTCTGGTTCAGTCAATTAGACAGTATAGTGTATACAAAGACACTCGGAACTCTTCAGCTGTTCTTAATATGTTACGTAGTCATATTCAGAGGAGTTCCGAGTGTGAGAAAATGGCGGCTGACAACCATGTGCCTGCCTTGTCAGATTTGCATACGGTTGATTTTGTAAGTAAAACAATTATGACAGACATCACTATTGCTTTGTCCCTCTTTTGTTGGTCTTGATAATGATTTAATTACCCCCTGACCATTCTTGTTGTCTAGGCTATGGTTGAATGGCTATAAGCTTCGCTGTCACCGGTGGGGTTGAGTAAACAAACACCTCTGCCGATGGCGATCGGTCACTCTCTTGTAATTACTGCCCATTGTTACAGCAACTTACAGGTAACAGGACAATTAGTGACTGATGAAGTGGCTTCCTAAGTTAGCATTGCTGCCAGGGGAGTTGAGTAATTAAGGCTTTGCTTGTTATTTAGAAACGTTTTACACACAAATATCAACACGGCTATGGTTTCACGTGTCCGTTATACAGATTTTTTAACAACTTTACGGACAAAAATAAGTGTCCGCTGTCCGCATTAGGAAGGTGTCCGCTATATACATGATATTTATATAGTGATTTTCATTGGGGATTCCTGGAAATGTCCGTTATGGACAGGTGTCCGCTATATAAGGGTGTCCGCTATTACAAGTTTGACTGTACTTGTGTTCTTTCTGGATTCCGTACCAGAAGTAGTCATTAGACTTGCTCCCCAGAACTTAAAACAAAATGGCGGACAACATTGTTGGTGAAAAATGTTTAACTAAATTATATCTGGACGTTGCATTGGACACTATGTAGTGTCCTAGACAGTGCTATCTAAAGTGCAAGTGCAGCAAACTGATGAAGTTTCATCAGAATCAGTTCCCATTTTTAGGAGGAGTTTTCCAGATAAGATTTTCAGACCACAGACATCAATAAGATTTTCAGACGACAGACATCAGACAGAGTGATCTCAGTATATCCCTCTCCAACAGGGCGATTCCAGTATAGCCCCCCCCCCCACACACACTCTTTAACTTTAACAATGTTGTGGTTGTAGTGGATATAACTATGGGGATAGTGTACACATTTGTTCATGTTTTGTCAACGCTCTTGATTAGTGACTTCATTTTAAAACACTATTTGATCAAACTTCATATTTTGATAAAGAACGAGAAAACCTAAAACAAATTTATGTTGATATGGAAGGATATGCCCTGTGTCTAACAGTAACAAGGCCAGGAGTAAAGGATTGTACCTGTCAGATATCGGTGTCACTGTGGATGACGTCAACGGTCTGTTTAGGTCAGGGGTCAATAGGTACAATGTATTCTCCCGTGGCAGTTGAAGGTCACGTAATATTTTCTGCAATACAAAATTAATGACATTGTCTTTTTTGTAAGGTTTGAATAAAACTTAAATTTTAGTGTTCAAAACCACACATCTGTACAAAAAACTTAAAGTATAGTTAGTTCATATTGTTCTGTTTTAAGTTTTGAATAAAAAATAAATTTCTGCTACTCTATGGCAATTAAATGTTGACTTCTTTCAGTTAAATATATATGAAACTGGAATAGAGAGGAAACATCAACACTTAAAACTTCAAACCTAACACATGTCCGGTAAGACTTGGTGAATTACTTACCTTGTCGTCGACCTTCTTGGAAGACCAACCCCTTAGGTCCTGTTTCTGTACAGGGATCCCCAGATCTGTGAATAGCACCTCTTTGATCTTTCCTGTAACAGGATACATGTATCTGTGGTTATATCTGATGATATTGATACACTACCAGAATTGTGCACTTTAGTACAGGTAAAAATGATGTCCTTTGATTCACTGTGAAATTTTCCATATGCTGGGTCGGTCCTTTAATGACCTTAGCTGTTAATAGGACGTTAAACAAAATAAATAAACAAAATAAACCAAGCTGGGATCAAACAAATGTGCAAGGAGAAACTTAGTATTTAGCCAATTCTCAAAATGGATTGAGCTGTACCATTCACATGTGGCATATAGTGGATATCACACTTGCTTCACCATAGGATTTCTCTAGCTACTCAGGTCTTCACACATATTCAGACCAATTTCATTTGGAAAGACAATAGTGACTGGTTACTGTAGGCTTATATAGATTGTTTTCATAATTGTTATGAAGTTATTTGATGTTTAATTCTCAAAACCACTACAATTTCAGACTTTTCCCACAAAGATTGTATCTAAGTATATCATGTCTGGTCTGTCATTTAAATTTTTTTTGTTCTATGTTTATCATTATCTAGCTATAAACCAAACATCGCTGTTACACCTACAGTTTCTGAGAAACTGAAAGGTGGTGAAAAGGAAAACTTTGAAAAACACAAAAATTCCCCATGAAATTATTTTTGATTGTATGAGTGATGAACATTTTTATAAGCCAAAGTGCAGTGTTTTAATATTGAAAGTGTGTATGGAATTTCAAATCAAGTTGAATATTTTTGAAATTCTTGCCAATTCTTGCAATTCCACCATTTGAGGATTACCAATCTCTACTTTATTCCTGGTCTATTTAAATAATTTTTCAATGTTGATGTGGACACTTAACAATGATAAGATTTCCACAACTAACAGAAGTGGAACCACACATGTAGGACATATAGAATTAAGTTGACTCTAACACCAATATCCCAGTGAAACAGTCTATACAATGTAAATGACTCTAACACCAATATCCCAGTGAAACAGTCTATACAATGTAAATGACTCTAACACCAATATCCCAGTGAAACAGTCTATACAATGTAAATGACTCTAACACCAATATCCCAGTGAAACAGTCTATACAATGTAAATGACTCTAACACCAATATCCCAGTGAAACAGTCTATACAATGTAAATGACTCTAACACCAATATCCCAGTGAAACAGTCTATACAATGTAAATGACTCTAACACCAATATCCCAGTGAAACAGTCTATACAATGTAAATGACTCTAACACCAATATCCCAGTGAAACAGTCTATACAATGTAAATGACTCTAACACCAATATCCCAGTGAAACAGTCTATACAATGTAAATGACTCTAACACCAATATCCCAGTGAAACAGTCTATACAATGTAAATGACTCTAACACCAATATCCCAGTGAAACAGTCTATACAATGTAAATGACTCTAACACCAATATCCCAGTGAAACAGTCTATACAATGTAAATGACTCTAACACCAATATCCCAGTGAAACAGTCTATACAATGTAAATGAGATTATCCCAGATTACTCAGAATTTAGTAGTCCTGAAAATATTCATCCTTAATAAGAATGATGTATTGAATCTGTCTTTAATGTTTCACAACTCCAAACGTGTACTCAGGTGCCAACTTGTCATACGCCATGTAGCATTGATTTATATCAAATCTATTATATATGCGATAGATTGAATAATTTTTGTTGACAGCTTTAGTGTTGGTAATGTTACCTTGGTATAATGATTATTTTTCTAACTTACCGACAGTCTCTGTACATGTATCAAACATATGTAACCTTGGTATAATGGTTATTTTTCTGACTTACCGACAGTGTCTGTATCAAACAAATGTAACCTTGGTATAATGGTTATTTTTCTGACTTACCGACAGTGTCTGTATCAAACATATGTAACCTTGGTATAATGGTTATTTTTCTGACTTACCGACAGTCTCTGTACATGTATCAAACATATGTAACCTTGGTATAATGGTTATTTTTCTGACTTACTGACAGTGTCTGTATCAAACATATGTAACCTTGGTATAATGGTTATTTTTCTGACTTACCGACAGTCTCTGTACATGTATCAAACATATGTAACCTTGGTATAATGGTTATTTTTCTGACTTACCGACAGTGTCTGTATCAAACATATGTAACCTTGGTATAATGGTTATTTTTCTGACTTACTGACAGTGTCTGTATCAAACATATGTAACCTTGGTATAATGGTTATTTTTCTGACTTACCGACAGTCTCTGTATCAAACATATGTAACCTTGGTATAATGGTTATTTTTCTGACTTACCGACAGTCTCTGTACATGTATCAACATATGTAACCTTGGTATAATGGTTATTTTTCTGACTTACCGACAGTGTCTGTATCAAACATATGTAACCTTGGTATAATGGTTATTTTTCTGACTTACCGACAGTCTCTGTATCAAACATATGTAACCTTGGTATAATGGTTATTTTTCTGACTTACCGACAGTCTCTGTACATGTATCAAACATATGTAACCTTGGTATAATGGTTATTTTTCTGACTTACTGACAGTGTCTGTATCAAACATATGTAACCTTGGTATAATGATTATTTTCCTGACTTACCGACAGTCTCTGTACATGTATCAAACATATGTAACCTTGGTATAATGGTTATTTTTCTGACTTACTGACAGTGTCTGTATCAAACATATGTAACCTTGGTATAATGGTTATTTTTCTGACTTACCGACAGTCTCTGTATCAAACACATTCACTGTGATGTTACGTCCACGGTACTCCACTGTAAAGTTGAGGAGACGTCCAGAACTGTAACTGGAGCTGGGTCCTGGGAAAGGACCAGAGGCAGATCCGGGATCCATGAGGGGGGAGAAAGAGTTAGCAGTGGGTAGAAACTCAGATGGAAATTCTGGTGACACAGCAGACTGGTCTGTGTGGTTAGAAAAAGTGTAGGGGGGAGGTTCTCCTCCCGCGGACGACATCTCACAGTCAGTTTGTGGCATCACACTTTGTATAGATTTCTGTAAATCGCAGATAAATTACAATCACTGTCATTTTTCTTTTGCAGTAAAAATGTCAGTTTCAATTTGCTCAACAAATTTGTCAGTATGTGTCTGGTATGAATTTGACAACAAATACAAAAATCTCGATGCCTGGAAAAGAAGGACACTACATTAGCCAAAGATTTGCTATTGATATTTTCTCTTCTCTGATCAGGATGTCTTTCTCTACAAGAGGTATACAGTTTCTAAATTGTACAGTGAGTTATTCTCTGTTGGGTCACAGCATTCATTTAATATAACTAGCATAAATTTTCCACCAGAATTGTATATTTTACTACCTGTAACAGGATACATGTATCTGTGGTTATATCTGATGATATTGATACACTGTCAGAATTGTGTATTTTACTACCTGTAACAGGATACATGTATCTGTGGTTATATCTGATGATATTGATACACTGTCAGAATTGTGTATTTTACTACCTGTAACAGGATACATGTATCTGTGGTTATATCTCACGATATTGATACACTGTCAGAATTGTGTATTTTACTACCTGTAACAGGATACATGTATCTGTGGTTAAATCTGATGATATTGATACACTGTCAGAATTGTGTATTTTACTACCTGTAACAGGATACATGTATCTGT
This sequence comes from Pecten maximus, assembly GCF_902652985.1. Taxonomy (NCBI): domain Eukaryota; kingdom Metazoa; phylum Mollusca; class Bivalvia; order Pectinida; family Pectinidae; genus Pecten; species Pecten maximus. Next base: position 19,907,257 of record NC_047018.1, read on the forward strand.
GGTTAAATCTGATGATATTGATTCACTGTCAGAATTGTGTATTTTACTACCTGTAACAGGATACATGTATCTGTGGTTATATCTCACGATATTGGTACACTACCAGAATTGTAGATGTAAATTCATTTAATATAACTAGCATAAATTTCTTTGCTCGATTTTTTGTGATAGCAGTGTACTCTTCATTAAATTTTGCGAATGATAACTTTTTGATTATGCGTATATTCCCTCTGGATGGTTGTTGATCATGCTGTGACAAACAAGGAAATCTTACCACCAATTCCCAGCCATTCTGCTCCAAAATAGCTATGCATGTTTCCAGGTCATCTATTTGTGTACAGGCCTGTGGAAAAAAAGGATGTTTTAATTCACTGTTATCAAAATCAATTTTTTTTTAAATTATATACCCAGTATAAGGTAATTCACAGGGAATTTTTTTATTTTCTATCATTGTTATTTTTGGTTAGTGGACAGAACATAGTGCGACATCATAGACCAAGTAACAAACTAGTTTGACTGCATAAAACAAATGATTTCTCCTTCTGCTTCTTCTACTTTATGTTTACGCAGGCTAGCACTGATGATTTTGATCTCAGGGGGTCATAACGCAGGAGTGTGGAAAAAGGGGTCATTACGCAGGTGTGGAAAAAGGTGTCATAACGCAGGAGTGTGGAAAAAGGGGTCATAATGCAGAGGCATGGAAAAAGGGGACATAACGCATGAGTGTGGAAAAAGGGGTCATAACGCAGGAGTTAATTGTTATTTTTTTGTAGGGTAACACAGGCGTTATGTTTTAGTGTGTGACGTGGACTTCAAGGGCGGTATAGGGTTTGTGTGCCTTGAAGTCCTCTAGTGGTGTGTATTGTACTGCTTCTATGGGAAGGAGATTTCATTCCGTTATTGTGTGTGGAAAGAATGAATAATCTGTGGGAATGTGTAGATGTGTTGGGTTTATAACTATGATCTTATGTACAATTTTGTATGTACAAAGATTATTCTTGCTGAAAAGCCGATTGTAGTTTGTAGATCATGTTTGTTACTGAGCTGGTGTTGTGGTATCTGTTGTTTACATAATGTGTAAACGTGTCATATTTTTTTCTATTTGATTAATTTGGTTTTTGTTATGTGGGTCCCAAATGGAAGAGCAGTACTCAAGTTTTAGTATGACTAGAGCTTTGTATACATTTTCTATTATATGTTGTGGGTTTATTTTTAATTTGTGACTTAGAAAACCTAAGGACCTATTGACATTGGCTGTAATGTTGTTGATGTGTCCCATCGTAGGTTATTTTGTATTGTTCAGCCGACATGTTTGCTGGATCCTATTTGGTGTAATGCGTGCTGGTTATGGCGTTTGTGTTGAGTTTCAGTGAAATGTTGACTATGTTGGATTTCCAAAATAAAATTTCATCAGCCAGTCGGTCTTTCATTGTCCTGCTGCATCAAGGTCATGTTGTAGATTAATGTCTTATATTTGTTGTTTACTGTCTTGTATTTTAGTTTATATATATACAATTGAAACAGGAGAGGAGAAAATGTAGCAGCCAGACCGGGGTTCGAACCAGGGACCCTCCAAACTCTAGACGGACACTCTACCACTGAGCTACCTGTTCGCCGATGATCGACCCAGTCCAGTTCCGCTTCATTCCTCCCTCCTTTTTTTCAGGTCTTCGCCCCCGAAGACCACAAGTTCGGATATCCCCTTGCTAAGCATACACCTAATGCTTTAAACAAGGGTAGGCAAGCTCGCCAATTATGTAACAGGAGAGGAGAAAATGTAGCAGCCAGACCGGGGTTCGAACCCGGGACCCTCCGAACTCTAGACGGACACTCTACCACTGAGCTACCTGGTCGCCGATGATCGACCCAGTCCAGTTCCGCTACACAATATCATCAAATGTTTCAAAAATGTCTCTATAGTTGGTAAAATAACAAAGGGACATCAATGTAATTTGATTTTTCAGTCTTCTTATCTAAAGAAAAGTTCCACCCCAACATATCAGCAATTTGGCCTGACTAAAGTAGAAGATACCGTGATATTGATACCATGTTGTCTTCAGGCTTCGTTCAGAAGATGGAATTTGACACTGGACCGAGAAGTATTAATATCAAAAGATATTTATAGGTCCGAAGAACCACCAACATAAAATAAGTAACATTGTACGGGCACATTTTTTAACAATGACTCAAAATATTTATTGGGAAGAAGCACACTCACCATAACTTGCGTAATGTCTAAAAATCGAATATCATGACATGCGAGTTTTTGACATTTGTAAACACAGGGGGATTGACGAAGAAAATACGTATCATATGCCTGTATGAAAAATAAATCATATCATCAGATGTAATAATTAAACAACAACTCCCAAATACTTTGAATTAGTTATAGTTTCTCCCGATCTCAAGATCGCCCTATTTTTCACCTGAAAATCCACCAGCATCTGATCTCGTTCACCGTCCGCCATTGTTGATTTGTAATTGTGCGCAGGTTTTTATTTACTTCCGGTCTCAGTACACAGTTTCGTTTTCATTTTCTGTATCTCAAAAAACAAACAAATCCAATAAACATTCATACAATCCTTTTATACGCCACACTATCACATTAAAGAAAAACGTAATTATTTTATGTAAAAGCGAAAATTACATTATTCTATGGGAGTTATGCCCCTTTGACATTTCATTACGAGGGGTGAAAAATAGATCAAGGCCTTGTTAGCCTGCCTAGGCTATTTATAACACAGATGTAAACGGATTCCCGACGTAATCACATGAAAACTAGTCCCATCATATCTCTATAATCAGGAAGGGGAAGTTATATGTATGGCACATACACAGACATACGTAAATGCTAACATGGGGAAATATTTAGCTACAATTCTAATTTTAATAGATTGACACGGTGTATGTCATAATTTTACTGAACACAATATTTAATCATAGTACACTAGATCTAGTACATGTTAAAAAGAAAATTACTCAGAAAATTATAAGGACGTGACGAAAGAAAACCCATAACTTTATAATTTTCAATGGTAATCCAGATTTTAATCGGCTCGATCAAGAAAAATATAAAATCCAGACAAGTAATATGAGACTATATATTACCCGCCTAATTCATAATAATGGTATATAAACCCCTCAGTACCAATATATTACGCTCCTAACACATAATAATAAAAATATCTATAAACCTCTCAGAACCCGTATATATATTGCCCGCCTAATTCATAATAATAATATCTAAACCCCTAAGTACCCATATATTACCCGCCTAATGCATAATAATAATAATATCTAAACCCCTTAGTACCCATATATTACCCTCCTAATACATAATAATTATATCTAACCCCCTCAGTACCCATATATTACCCGCATAATACATGATAACAATATCTTAACCCCTTAGTACCCACATATTACCCGCCTAATACATGATAACAATATCTAACCCCCTCAGTACCCATATATTACCCGCATAATACATAATAATAATATCTAAACCCCCCAGTACCCATATATTACCCGCATAATACATAATAATAATATCTAACCCCCTCAGTACCTATATATTACCCGCCTAATACATAATAATAAAATCTAACCCCCTCAGTACCCATATATTACCCGCATAATACATAATAATAATATCTAACCCCCTCAGTACCCATATATTACCCGCCTAATACATGATAACAATATCTAAACCCCTCAGTACCCATATATTTCCGCGTGGTCCCCGCATTCCATTCAAGATGCATATATGTATGTATTTTGGCAATGATCCAACCGTTATTGGTACTATGAAAATGATGATACAAACGCCTGTTGACCTGTTCATTCAGTTAGAATGCAAGAATACTGTCGCGCGCACGTGATTTGAAGTTCATCACTCAAAGAAATTATCGGATTGAGCACATTTCCGTCATCCCCATACTCCACTTGAGGTGCAAATGAATTTTGACCAAGATCCGTCTGTCATAAGTACTCTAAAAATGATGACAAAACACATGTTGACACGCCCACTTTAAGTAAGAATGCTGTCAAACGCACGTGGTTTGAAGTTCATCACTCAAATGAGTACCGGTTGAGCACATGTCCATGGTCCCCTCATTCTATTCGAGGTGCATACTTGTGTAAGTACCGGATTGAGCACATCTCCGTGGTCCCAACACCCCACTCGAGTTAACCGAGACCCGTCCGTTAGAAATACTCTCAAAATAATGCTAACAAGAAATATCTTTTAAAAAGATAAACGGCATAGTTTTAATGCTGGTGGTTATAATGTAATACTGCTGGTGAAATAAATCAACGAACTAATGCGTTTCAGCACCGATAACAAAATTAGATCAGTTTGAATCATTTTTGGTAATAATAAGACTGCATTTGAATCAGGAATATGATTTTATTAATGTGTCATTTGAAAAGATACATCCACTTATTTAGCTTGTATTCAATCTTAACTTTGTTTCGTTTTTAACTGCATATCTGCATTTTGCATTGACCGCTACATAGACCAATCACATACTTCATCTTGACCAGTAACGCCACCTGTCGCGTCATATCCGGGGCCAAAACAAAATTAGACGGCTATGCCGAAAAACGCATGTTGACCGGTTCACAATCAGTAAGAATGCAAAAATGCTTGCCACACGCTTGTGGTTTGAAGTTCACCACTCAAATAAGTACCGAATTGAGCACATTACCGTGACCCCCACACCCCATTGGAGGTTCATATGAATTTTGCCTAGATCCGACCGTCATTAGTGCTCCAGAAATGATGACACAAACGCCTTTTCAGTAAAAATGCTTGCCGAGCGCATATAGCTTGAAGATCTTCACTCAGAGTTCCGGATTATTGTTGTAAGCACATTTCCGATGTTATCACGTTTTTCCAGTACCGGAAATCAAAAATGCAATTGTTCATTTTTACAGCGGAGAGCGACCCCGGAGAAAACCGCCAACCCCCGCCGTCAAAGATCCTGTAGAATGGTAACACGGATTCCCTTTCCGAGCAGGATTTAGGATGGTTGCTATCCTGTCTGGAGTTACTAATGATAGATAATATCATTATTAATGCTACATTTTCAGTAACAAAATGTTCTTGATATAAAAAGTGCAGTACTGTGCACTTGTTTCTCTAGAGTAAAATTGTACCAAATTTGTTTCGTCCTAAGTCAACTTTCACTATTATTATTACTATTTATATGTTCCTTTTCGTATCCATTTTCTTGTACATTTCGGCGTTAATTTCATTACATGTAGGTACAAGTTCAAGTTCTTTATTGACTTTGAGTCTTCCGACTCATCAGTATCATATACATGTACATACATGTACATTGTAATATACTTTTACATAACATTGACAACATCAGACAAAACACACGAAAAAACATAAATTGTACATAGGTACAAACACTCATATAATCATCGTTTGGACATAGATTTCATCAACAGAAATTGTACATGTTTCTAATGTCCGAACGAAGGAATGCCCCATTAAGTTTCTGATAAAACGATAGGATACACCTTCTAGTGTTTCATCACCGTAGATGTTCCAAGGATTACCCCCCTTATACCACTAACCTTACTACGATATGTGACCGCGCTATCAGCTAATTCAAAATCTATTTGGTTCCGAAATAGCTGACTATAATTGTACATAATGTATATCTTTTATTAATGTTCTTTAAAATCCAATGTGATAAATAAGCTATTCATGGAATTGGTGAATGCTGGTATACTGAATCTGAGGATAATCATAGTTGTATTCTGTGCTAAATCATTGATCTTTGTAACGGTTCATAAAACTGTTCATATTATTCTTTTGTAAACAATATAAAAAAAACAATAAAATAAATAAGTAAATAAATAAATAAAAAATAAAAAGGTTAAAAAAATAGATTCATATCAAAAAGTTTAAACCAATCATATGCATATATAAATTACATGTTTCCAGATTTAAAACCAAAAAATAATACACTTAATGAAAATGAATTAAATAGATACTTTACTTTAAACATATTTTATTTCAATTAAGGAAAAGGGATTAGGCACAAGTTATTGCAACTTACTAAGGCCTTCTCCCATTACACATATAAACACATGTATATTACATATAGAAATAGGCATAAAGTTTGAATGACTACGAAAATTTAATACAAACACAATAGTTCACAAGAACTTTATAAATATTTTAAAATCTGTTGCTGGATTTTATGAATAAATGCACAAGTCTAAAAATACGACAATTTAGATCTACGGAAAATTGAGTATTACCATACAATAGAAGTTTTAAACTAGGTTCTGTTCCAAAGGCATTTATATGTTGTAGCATAATACGTCTTTCCTGAGCATAAAGGCGACATTCAAATAAAAAGTGAATTAAATAGATAGGGAGAAAAAGGAAGACAAATATCATGCAATTAACTCTATAATCTTTTCTGTTTATCTGTAATAGAATTTTTTTTAAACAAAAGTAAATCTATATTATTTGTATTATATTGACAATGTCTTTATGCTTTTACCTTGATTTCATGACATCGTCTAATGCAATGTAAGGTTTTGTGAGTGGTGTTGTGTGGACGGTTGTTGTATTAGAATTTTATTTGATGACAATGTCTATTTTATCATAATGTAACATGTTTAGAGTGGTGGGTGGGGATGGTGGTTGCATTTGAGTTTTATTTCGTGACATTATCAATTTGATTACAATGTAGTAAGGTTTTGAGAGTGTTGGGGTGGCGAGGGCTGTTGTATCAGAATTTTATTTCATGACATTGTCAATTTAATTAGAATGTAAGGTTTTGTGAGTGGTGGAATCGGGATGGTTGTGCAGTAGAATTTTATTTCATGACAATCATATATAGATCGGTCCCAATTTTAAACAAACCCATGCAGTTGTATTTATGGCCCCCTTATACCCCGATATACTAAATTTCATCGAAATCGAACACTATCTAATTATGGACCAATCAGAGAACCAATGGCGGCTATCTTGGTTGACCGATCGGGGGGTTATGAAGAGGACGATGCCTGTTGGCGAGAGTGTCGCTATATTTAGACGAGAGACACGTGACAATGTGTACAGTTAATTTCCCTAAAAACCTGGTCGAACACATTTTCCCACAAGTTCATCAGACATTCCTCTACAAAGCCTTCAAACATTTCACAACAAATGCATCAAAATTTCCTTTAGGATGAATTAATATAAATAAACAAATTTACTTCACGTTCCGCTATTTTGACTTATGTATTCCTTAGCGAATTATCAAATTCCTCGATTAAAATGACCAAGTCTTCATCAAATTCATCAAAAAATTAACATTCATCAAAATTCCCTCTAGGAATTCATGAACCATTTCTCAACAAATTCCAAACATTTCTCCACAAATTCACCATATGTCCTTTACAAATTTTCTCCCATCCTCATTTTCAGGTAACAATCCTTCTCAAATCGCAAAATTTCCTGTGTAAATCCATATAATAATATTTCTAAAATCCTCAAATTTCCATAACAAAATGAAAAAAGTAATTTCCGAAAAAGTTATACTATACATTTGAATTTATTGAAATAATCATCAAATTTACCAGATACATTCAACATTCCTTAAAAAATCATTAAAAACAATTCTGATAAGTCATCAATCGTTTTTCTTTATTCTTAATAATTCATCAATTCTTTCAATGGACCAACACAAATTACATTAGTATTACCAATGGTATCTAGGAAGTTTTCGCCACTATACAATATACCTGTGATGGACGGGATGTCGTAAGCTTGAATACTCGTCTCGTTAGCATCGTGACACTACAGCATGCAGATACTAATTAATTCACCTAGTTCAGTCTTCATCATTTACCTTCGTTCTTGAAACACTTTAAGATATCGATTTTTGTTTTCCGTCACTAACCCACTCGATCCTCCTGAATACATGTGGTTTTTATTACTTTGGTGATCACATTGTGTGCCTCTCTCATGTCTGATTTCACTGTAGTTCTCTACTTTTATACCCAAGTGTTGATGCTATTTTAAATTTTATACCATCTAAGGATTGTACCAAAGACACAATAAATTAAAACATTTCAATAGAAATTGAGAGTTACGATACAGTTGAGTTAAAAAAAATAGTGCGTCAGACAGCTATTTCGTCATTCTAGGATTCGTCAGAGATGCTAAGGGTCTGACACGTTGGCACATAGGAGGCGACAGGGGAAATTCGAATTAATTTGATCAGACATGTTAAAATCTAGACTGGAAGATGCAAAAGCTCCATAATTAAATCGATATAAATGTAATTATTGGATTACAATGTGTTTTCTGAACAAATATCAAAAGTTCATTTCCTCCTGAACAAATGTCTTTCTTCTGTATTTAAACAGTTTATTAGACCCATTTAATCATATTTAAAGACATTTTTGTTCCATATCACATACAAAGTCATACATCAATTCTAATACGTATGGTTTGTATTTCATCATCATCATCATCATCATCATCATCATCATCATCATCATCATCATATCATCATATCATCATCATCATCATCATCATCATCACACAAAATGCATGAGAGAGAGGATAGAGAGTGAAAGAGGGAGGGGAGATTCAATATAGTTTGAAATGATAAAGATGGAAAATTATTGAATAGGTTCGGCACTGTCGGGCTTTGGGGCATTTCGGGATTTTTTAAGGAACTAAAGGAAAAACACAGAAAAAAATCCTACATTTCCAGTAATCGCTTCCATTTCCACCAGTTGATTTCAAACATTCATTTCTTTATGCTGATTTTTTCCACCATTTAGATATTTTGGAACAAAGAAATGGTCTGTGATGACATTAACAAGAGTATTAAGATTTAAAGATTTATCAAAACATCTGGTTGTATAGATATAGTGTTTAATGAGAATTACCAATTCATTATCTACTGGGCTGGCCTGAGGTGATGTGATACCAAAATATAAAAGGTTCCTTATTTGTTGAAAAGGCAATTACCAAGATATCTAATAGAATTTCAAATTATTAGACCCATTTTGACTTTCGCAACTTTCCAGTTTGGATTTCAACTGTTGGTCACTTGCACCAGTAACAAGTCCGGAAAGGGTGATAGGATGTTCTTTTTCAAATATTTGATATAATACAGCATTTAACATATTCTGTTAAATCCATAGTTAAAGGTAATATTACTTATGTGTTCTTATTTTATTTATCTATTCATTTTATTTTGTTTTACAATCCTCGGTCTGTCGATCATGAATATGCTTCATGTTTGGTTTCCCCTGACAATGTTTATAATTAATAATGGTTGTGCGATTAATTCCTAAAAGACTAAGCTGCCTACTGCTACTATAGATTGTGTTGTTATTGTTGCACAAGCTTGATGCACGTGTTACGAGATGATAATCATGAAGGAAATTGTTTCCCAAAAACCTTTTCTTTTCAGAAGGACTTGATATGATTGATATGGCTAATTAACCAGTGTATACATTGATAGTTGTCACACATATTAATCATTTCATAATCTTATCAAAATTGGATGCATAATATAACTCCTCATGAACTTCTAGCATTACTGCGTTATGGGTCAAACGGTGAATCAAATTTTAATTGGATTTTCAATTTTATTACCTCCTTATACAAACTACAAATATTATTTTTGCATGAACTGTTGTGCAGATATTAGATATCAACATCCCGATAGATTAACGCGATGAACACGTGTTTACAAACGCCTAGTATCGATACAACTATACTGTAGTGAAAAGTTACACGTGCGTTTAGTACTGTATACTTTGACACGGGAGTCGGATTCTATTCGGATATAATATATCTGCTACTGTGATTACTCTATAAAGAAAAGTTTGTTTACATCCCCCTACCAGTACACGCCCCTTTTCCGGTCATTTTGTTATCCGCGTTACTACAACGCTTGCATTTTCAGTATTATCCGCATTGCTAAACACTGATCTGATTTATGACGGGATATGCTAAACGTTTAACAATGGAATGTATTGGATTGTTTCGGTTTAAGCTGATGAAGAAGATATTTCAGGTCGTTCTGGTGTATACATTACAGGTGATAGCGTACAGGTTTGTTTTACTCACTCTCTCGCATACACGTGTTATTGTTCATGCTCACGTCAAATCGAGGACAGGTATGAAATATTTTAGTAGGCTAACGTTCTTTCTTTGAGTCATTTATTGTTTCTATTCATTTATTATCATTTATAGGTAATAAAATGTAGTGAATGTAACTTGAGTCGTTTATATTCAGCATTTATGTTTTATTTCTCAATGGGTGTTTAAATATACAGAAAAATATATCTGTTAAAAGTGCAAATTTTATTTTATCTGAAAGCATAATATTATGCGTACATTTTTAAAGTGAAATACGAATATTTTGCTAACCCGTATAGACGACGGCAGTTGACATATCATTACTACTATATACGACGTTTGGGTGACAGTCAATACTTACATCGCCCAAAATGTTTAAAAATTGCAGAGAGGAAATTCATTGTAAGTGAGTAGCTCTGACAGTAACCAAGATAGCTTTGGTTGCTAGGTAATATATTCCCCATAAGTTGCAATCTGTTGAAAGCAGAACAGAATGCGAAACTATTTACTTTTTCGTAACTTCAGATGTATCTCAGTAATGAACATTTTTATAGCTGTTATGCTTGCGACGGTTCGTTTGCGGAAAAAAGTTTATGCATTGAAGATGGAGAGTATATTCATTTCTTTGTTGTATACATGTGATATGTCATAATGAGCCCTGGTATATACCCAATGATATCTAGATAGGAACTAAGCAGTAACTGTTATCAGGCATGTGGTGATGCAACATCACCGAAACGTAAAATAAACATGGAAGCCGATTGGTGTTATGTTTGAAGTATTGCAGCAATCAGCGCTTATTTAAAAGTTCAGTTATACGCAGTCAGATTTTATTATACCGAAGAATAAGGAGGAAATCTACTGAATGGCTCCTCTTCGTACAACATATGCATATATCAATATAGTATTTGGCGGAAAATTAACACGTTCTGTCAATTACTATTTTATATTTTAACCCCCCCACCCCCCCCCCCCCCCCCAAAATAACCACTAAAAAAAAAAAAAAAAACAATAAGGGAATATTGACATAATAAAGATACAGTAATTTTGACTCTAAATCGACAACAAAGATACGAACAAAAATATAGATTTTCATGGAGACCCGTAAAAAGTATAAAGAGGATAGGACCATGTGTTCCGTAAGAGTTAGAGTCATCTGTTTTATTGTTGGCGATACTCGCTGTAAAAATCTACGTCAAATCTGGATTACATTAAATTCACAAAATTATAACTCGGGTGGTGAAGCGGAATCACTAGGCATATCACCAAGCATCACGCACGTCTGACTTCGTATCGTATAAGGTAATAGATTATTTCCTAATGATATCATGACATTGACCACAACACTTTCTCAAACTTTATCAACCTGCATCTCTAGAAACCATCTCGTGTTATTTTTTCCGCCAGTGATACTGACGAGTTGTAGGGTACTGACGAGTTGTAGGGTAGTAGGGTACTGACGAGTTGTAGGGTACTGACGAGTTGTAGGGTACTGAGTACTGACGAGTTGTAGGGTACTGAGTACTGACGAGTTGTAGGGTACTGACGAGTTGTAGGGTACTGAGTACTGACGAGTTGTAGGGTACTGAGTACTGACGAGTTGTAGGGTACTGACGAGTTGTAGGGTACATTATTTCAAGTTTTACCAAGTATATCCGACATGATCAATAGATTAGTTTAAAAATAACACATCACCTGTATCGTTAATACACAGGTACGTCATTGCAGCAAAGAAATGCGGGATAAGTATTCTAATGACGTCTAATGCGACAAGGACAAGTGTCATTTTAAAATGCCAGCTGAACATTTCGTTTTAGCCTGTTTCTTCTATCATTAATGATGATCAAAATCAGAAACAGAAGAAAAAAAATCCCAATTTGTGATTTAAGAGCGGTCAGTAGCACTTACCTGGTACATTTAGACATTATGTGATTTTAATGTTCGATTTACTTTACTATATACTGTCTGCATACCTATCCAAGTCACAGGATCAGGACAATTCTACTGTAAGATAACAGTATTATATAACTAATGAGGATAACACAGACATCGTCAGCTAGTCAATCAGATGTAAACGAATAAGGAATCCAGTATCGTCAATGTTACTCATTCGAGTGGTTTCTAGTTAGTTAACTGTGTTCCGACACTCAGAAGGAATGGTATATTTAACACCCAATATCCAAAATTTACCAAATTAATTGAATGAGAGTGTTAATTCTAATTCATTTCTATATTTTAGATGATAAGCTTAGGTCTGATTTAATTTTCCTAATTGATATTCTGGACTGATTAGCTATAGCACAGTTGGGAAACTACGTCACATACGTTGCTAACAAAACAACAATATGGCGAAAACATCCCTCGATTCTCGATAATCCTGTCATATTTTTCACCCTTATCCCACTTCTTCCTATTTATCGATATGGTAAAAGTACATTTGATGCATCCAAGATTCTTTGACTGGCAACGGATTATTGACAGAATATGTCGATGTTTCCAACATTCAAAGACCATCCTCGTATACTCGTAGCTTTGACGGTGTTTTCATGGATGGCTTGTGAACAAGTCTTTGCGAATTTGAAAACATCTGAAGCTCAAGCTACTTTAATAAGTCAAAAGTTTGTATCAATGATATTCAAGGAGAGACGATTGCTATAGTACATTAATTATATTACTCTCTGTTAAAGATCTATTTACTTTATATAGCTAATCAGAACATCTGTTCCTAGATAATATAAATGACTTTGATATGCATCTGATCATCGACCAAAACTACAGATTCATCGATGATAAATGAGTTTAGACAAGAGGATGATCGGAGTGCTGTTTTTAACATATCTGATATATTTCAACTGAAAAATATTTCTGAAGTCTACAATACCAAGTAGACCGATTGAGAATTATTTTCCCTCTTTGCATGATTAAAGAACTCTTGACATGATTAAATAATGCTTGTTTTGTGCTTCATTTGCCTAACAAAAACTAACCGGAACAGCCTCCCCATAGATTTCTAATTATAACTAGGCATCACAATTTTATTATTATTATTAGGTATAGGCGGTCAGGTGGTACAGTGGTAACTTTGCCTTTTACCTAGGCGGCCGGGGTTCGATTCCCCGATCGGACGTGAAAAGGTATGGGGTCACCTGCCCGGCCACGTGGGTTTTCCACAGGTACTTCGGTTTCCCCCACAGTAAAACCCGCGCGCGCTTCCATCCGGGCCAACAAGCGTGATTAATATAAGTTAATATGACTTGTTTCGTACGGAAGCCGAATAGGACCAATGAAAAAAATAGACTTAGTTGGTATCATTAAAAAATAAATAAAAAATCTCGTATATACGAGTTTATTTCTCGTAATAACGAGATTATTTCTCGTATATACGAGTTTCTTTCTCGTATATACGAGTTTATTTCTCGTATATACGAGATTATTTCTCGTAATAACGAGATTATTTCTCGTATATACGAGTTTATTTCTCGTATATACGAGATTATTTCTCGTATATACGAGTTTATTTCTCGTAATAACGAGATTATTTCTCGTATATACGAGTTTATTTCTCGTAATAACGAGATTATTTCTCGTATATACGAGTTTCTTTCTCGTATATACGAGTTTATTTCTCGTATATACGAGATTATTTCTCGTAATAACGAGATTATTTCTCGTATATACGAGATTATTTCTCGTAATAACGAGATTATTTCTCGTATATACGAGTTTATTTCTCGTAATAACGAGATTATTTCTCGTACATACGAGTTTCTTTCTCGTATATACGAGTTTATTTCTCGTATATACGAGATTATTTCTCGTAATAACGAGATTATTTCTCGTATATACGAGTTTATTTCTCGTAATAACGAGTTTATTTCTCGTATATACGAGATTATTTCTCGTATATACGAGATTATTTCTCGTATATACGGGATTCTTTCTGGTTTGAACTATCTAACTTGCGAGTTCTTTTTTTTCGTTATCGCGATATGGAAATTCGGTTATCACCATATTTACATAAATTAAGTCACATAACAACTTAACTGATATAATGAAAACGATATTATGATATAGAAGCTTCATTTAAGTCGGTAGTGTGATATATAAAAGTTGCGAAGACAACTTTTAAGTAGGTTGTTCGACATAATAAGTTAGTGTACCCGGAACGATTTGCTATATTAAGCTTATAAAATGTAATTTAGGATGAAACTAAAAATGCTGAAAGTGCGACTTTTATGACGACTTTAGTTTTAGAGTTATTGCGATTTTTCTCGAAAACACACCTGAAGCCCAAAGTCGTTGACCTCGTTTCGGTGACCTATGACCTGTGGCGTCACAGATTTAAAGGAATCAGAGCCGCCAGAAAGAAAAAATATAGAAACAAACGTGAACACGTGCCTGCAATTTATACAAATTAGACAAAAATCATATAAGTGCTGGATAAACGTTTTGAGTAATATTTGTGAATTAGTTAATAATAAGTCCTACCGAAACCAGGGACATAATTTTCTTTTAAAACTGGAAGTATACAACATGTAACATCTTAATTATTTTCTATTATAACGGGCCAAATACGACGAGTATCATCTTACTAATATTCTATTATAGCGGGTCGTATATAACATGTAAATTTTGTGATTTTCTATTTCAACGGGTCGTATATAACATGTATAACGTTAGAATCATGTTCTATTATAACGGGCCGTTACAACATATGTAACGACTTACATTAATATTATATCCTTTATTATGAGGTTTGTTGCACACAAATATTTATTTCGCTTATAATACTTCTAGCATTAGAAGTTTAATAAATGCTGAAGAATTTTAATTCTTACTAGCCAAAACAGCAATGGATACGTTTGAAATCCACTTGAAGAATTGTCTAAAATTGATCTGTGTTTATAGAAGAACGTTGTAGGTTCCAACACTGGTTTTCATACGGGAGAGATTAAGTCTATTGTAGATCACACTATGAATCTATATAGTACATTACTTTTTTTTACTTTTTGAAAGTAGTGTCCTTCATGCGCGGGTTTTTGTATAGAATACAATGCATAACTTTACTGTACGTGTGTATCGTCTTGTCACACAAACCAGAGTACCCAGAACTGTTGATTTGTTGGTATGTTTATTTGAATATTAATTTGCGAATAAAATGACATATTATTTTACAAAAAAAACTAATGTTGATGCGGTGTTCCTTTTTATAGTAAAGAGTAAGGAATGGTAAATACATTTATATTTTGTGTATTGGTGATTGACTGATTATTGGATCGTGTATAACATCCATCTGTAGGCCTACATCAGTCTGTGTTATCCAAGCGGTCATTTTCAGAGTCCATTTCACTTAAATCTAATTTTCTTAAAAGCTCAAACTGATATTGTTGGATTACGACTTCTTGTCGACAATATTCGCCAAAGCCATCAACCTCAAATCTCATTTCCAGATCGTATTCTATAAAAGGCCGTTCATGTCAAAAACGAGATACATTTAACGCGTTAGCATTTAACGTGTTAAACACATTTAAAGCGGTAAATCTTAACACGATGTTTTCTTGGAATTCTAACGCGTTTAAAGTCCTAGCTTTTGTTTTAACGCGTTAAAATGACTAACATAACAAAAACAATCGAATACCTTGTTTCATATATCTACTACGTATTTAAAGGACTCGTTAAATCTTAAATGTTATGTTTAACGCGTTAAATACAAATGTAGTACTAGGTTTTGACATGAACGGCCTTTCATAGTCTTCACACATGTCTGTGTTGCTACTGGTTACACTGTCGAAGACAGCGTCACTAGATGTATTAATTGAATATCAGACTTAAAACGTGTAGCTATATAATGTTAGTACAAGTAGATATGTCTATGTATATGAGTGGTTTTTCCTTCTTGACAAATGGTCTGTCATAAGAACCTTCTCAGTGTCTATCTACTAATAACACAGTAAGACGAAATCGCCAAAGACGACAGTATATCATCGTTACTAATTCCCTTGTAAGAGTAACATTCCACTGTGTCGGTTACAACTGCCATTCTGTAGAGTTGTACTAAACAAGTTCCGGTTTCATGATGGAGCACACTGTTAGATGTAATACGAGAAATAAACGCGTTATTACGAGAAATAAACTCGTATATACGAGTAATAAACTCGTATATACGAGAAATAAACTCGTTATTACGAGAAATACTCTCGTATATACGAGAAATAATCTCGTATATACGAGAAATAAACTCGTTATTACGAGAAGGAAACTCGTATATACGAGAAAAAATCTCGTATATACGAGAAATAAACTCGTTATTACGAGAAATAAACTCGTATATACGAGAAATAATCTCGTATATACGAGAAAGAAACTCGTATATACGAGAAATAAACTCGTTATTACGAGAAATAAACTCGTATATACGAGAAATAATCTCGTATATACGAGAAAGAAACTCGTATATACGAGAAATAATCTCGTTATTACGAGAAAGAAACTCGTATATACGAGAAATAATCTCGTTATTACGAGAAATAATCTCGTATATACGAGAAATAAACTCGTTATTACGAGAAATAAACTCGTATATACGAGAAATAATCTCGTATATACGAGAAAGAAACTCGTATATACGAGAAATAATCTCGTATATACGAGAAATAAACTCGTTATTACGAGAAGGAAACTCGTATATACGAGAAATAAACTCGTATATACGAGAAATAAACTCGTATATACGAAATTTTTTATTTATTTTTTAATGATACCAACTAAGTTATTTTTTTATATTGGTCCTATTCGGCTTCCGTAGTTTCGCAATTGTTGTAAAATGAAAATAGTTTACATTTTCATTTACATATTATCAAGTATGGACGACATAAACAAAGCAAGAATGAAAACATATCACTCTAAAATATACGTGTGAATCAGAACTAGAAATATATCAATCTTTGAATCAAATGTATTCATCATTTGAACATTGCTGCCAATACAACTCAGAATTAATGTTTACTAAATTCACGAGTGTGTTTAGACTAAATTACTGCTAATGCACAAATGACCGACACATCTTTGAACCATTAAGGGAATATCTATGATAATGTATTCAAAGTAAACAAATATTTGAAAAATGTAAAGAATAAATAACAAGAGAACTGTAGATCATTACGTTAATCAATTAATTTTTCATTTTGTGCTGTTAAATTATCATTTAAATACAATCAAATAAATCAAATCAGATATAGTCAGGCACCCCAAATCCCTGTTTTGTTTCAGACA
This sequence comes from Pecten maximus, assembly GCF_902652985.1. Classification (NCBI taxonomy): domain Eukaryota; kingdom Metazoa; phylum Mollusca; class Bivalvia; order Pectinida; family Pectinidae; genus Pecten; species Pecten maximus. The sequence goes on from NC_047018.1 coordinate 19,924,649, forward strand.
TTTGCGTATCGTGTAATGTCAAGTATCAATCTACATGTATATGATCTACATATTTTCATATCTAAATCAGAAATAAATCCACCTTTCCGAAAAAATCTGCAGACAAATTTAAAACCAAGGATTTTATCTTTTTGTTCAGATCACCTGTTGTTAGTCATCTGATGTTGCCCCGTCGAATAATAATACAATACTACCATGAAGCAAAAGGGGAATATTAGTATTTAACACCTAGAGAAATATGAATGATGTAGACGGCACTGGTAGAGTAATTCGACCCCTAATTACCAAATATATTAAAGCTAATATGTTCCCCGATCACGGAGTATAAAGGAAGCATTAAATATAAATAGAGAAGAGAATTGTATGACTGCCGTGTCAGTTTTTCCCCTCTCACACGACTTCAATGATTGGAAGGATTTGAAAATTGACAATTCGGTGCCCTATTGTCGCAAATTTGATTAAAAACGTATCTGATACTCTTTTTGAAAACGGAGACTTGTATGATTGACTCGAATAAATGTGAAAAAGGACAAACAAACAAATAAATAAAATTAATGTTCAATTTGATATAAGGATAAGTAGACCTCGCTTGTGATTTGACACGTTGGCATCTTATGTTCATGTTAGAAAATTACTTATTTGTATTGCCTTTGAAACTAATTTCATCCTAAAATGTTGATAGTGTTATAAGAATATTTCCTTTTCATGCAAAGGTACATGGAACCTTCCTATTGCAGCATGTACACAGGTACACTACCGCTCCGCCCTTTTTGCAGGTTCCTTATTCTAAACACGGGATGGCCCTTCATTGACGCCCCTCAGCCTAAAATATAAAAGGGTACATTGACTTATACAGCTGACTGGTAAATTAATCCGTACTTTAAAAAGTAGACATAGCTGTACTTTACACACGTCATTAGTCACAGATGTAATAAAAATAGTTTTAGAGATTGTTTTACACAATAGACACATGCACATTCATGGATTAGACGAATAAACGTTGATATATGTATTACCTAGTGTAAATCTTGGTAACTGTGTCAGTTTATATCTATATAATATACATGGGATACAGTACATATCAACTACACGGAAGTTACAAAGGCGACAATTAAATAGTATCATTAAATACGAATCTAGCAACAGATGCAGTATAAATCAAATCATAAATATAAAATCAAATTAAATTTAAAAAAAAATTAAATAAAATACAAAAAAAACAAATATGCAAAAAAAGCAACAACAAAAAACCTGTACCATACCTTTTAGAACTCGTCAGTTATACCAGGGTCAATAGTGAGACCCAGAGGTGGAGTAAAAGAGATATTGAATTATTATATCTGTTGCAGCAGGTATAAATCTATTGTAAGTTGTCTTATGAAAAACAAGATTTTTGAACGTATCTATTCCAACGATTTCAGCTATTTAAAATGATATTATGTAACAACAGGGAATATGGGCATGCAAACGAAATGATTAAATAGACAAAACGATGACAGCATACTAAAGGAAAATTAGAAACAATTGAGCCGAGAGAATAAGACCAGGCGCTCCGATAGGGTAAACGTCTTGTGCCTTATCGATAACTCCCACCATTCGAATCTAGGTCAAATCCTGGTGAACCACATGCTCAAGATGAGATCTAGGGTGGTGACAACAAAGTCGCTAGTCATATCAACAAACAAATTCAGTTTCATTGTGCGATGTCCAAAGTGTGGACTTTGGACATCGCACAATGTAACAATGATCATTATTTCGACCATTAAGCTTCCCCGAAGGTCTTCATCATTATGCCATGGTGTCTTTTTATGTCAGTAACATTTAATACTAATTGCAATTAAGTTTAGCATAACAGGTAAGCCTCCTTTGTCGTAAAACGAGATTAAAGGGCTGATTGTGTTTCTCATGGAGCTGCGACTACAACCCTCCTGTGCTGTCCTTTGGTAAAATAATTTACCCCATCTTGATAATATGTGATACACCTTCCGTAAGTTGTTGAGAGAGGTGACCAGCAGCTACAACGAGGAAAACCCGCCTCAAATATTATTGAATGTCAACGGAACAATGAACCCAGTATACAAACAAATAACAATATATACAAAGCTGTTATAATGAAAATGTTTTTGTCTTTGTTTCGTTCTTATGGTGATGTTAATATGAAGTAAACCCACTTAACAATCATTCAAATTATTTAACTAGTTTTATAAATTCGAAATCATTGACACGATTGTAAGATTACATAGATAACATTTTCGAAAGAAGATGATCGAACACTTTTGAATTAATTTTATCAGACGAATTTCGACTAGGACAGTACTTCTCACTACCTTGTGTCTACAACCTTGACAATGGCATTATGACATTAATTTATTTATGACGTCACGATTTGTCATTATATGTGAAGCATACCAAGAATAGGAATTTGATAAATATAAATGATATTGTCTATCATAGTGTTAGCCGGTGCGTGCTGCCTGATGGTTCTATGGAAAACGATCGAAGGAGGAAGATGACTTCACGGCAGATTAGTAATTTGATAAAATTGTCCATTTAATCAGTATCAGATGAATTATCTACAGTCTTAGGTTAGACTGTAATTGAAAAGAAAAACATCGAAAGTAAATAGATGCCGTCTGCAAATGTTGTGAAAAGACTTTTGTCTGCGAAGAGAACCCAAGAGGATGATATTAGCCAGGCCGCATGTCCGCATCATCATCTCACGGATGTCCGGGCTTCTTGTACAGAAAGAAAAAACAGAAAAAATCTATCGCTTGATTAAATACCATTTCAATAAAACCAAATACTATCTCCCTTGCAAAAGGAGCGCCTTCCCTCTGAAACTGACATTTCTAATAAATAACACGAGAGCAGAAATCATTAAGTCATTTCGCATTCTGAGTCTTCCGCCTGATTGAATCCAGGCAGTCGCCACGAATTGCTAGTTGGTATGAAGATTGACGTTCGCTGGGACGCTTTAATACTTTATATGTTGTTATGTTGATAGTCTGACTCTTGTGTGAACGTCTTGAAACATTAATTTCATACGGTAGAAACAAGAAGCTGGAACATTTACCCTTAATTACTTGTTACGTGGCAACTTCACGCTTTCCTTGTTTCATTTTCCATAGTGTTTGTATTGCTCTCACCACCAGCTTTGATACATGTCCTGACATTGCTATTTTTATGGGTTCTCCTTTCATTTCGATGTAATCAGACGTAATGTGCAGGATGAAGATTCATTGTAAAGTGCTCTTTGGCGCGAGTTTTACTTGTTTATCAATTTATACAGTGACATTTCGCAGTCATGGAAACGATTATTTGTTTTCAGTATAAATGTTGATATTAAAAAAAATGCTGTGAATTGGCCTTAACTTATCATTAGTATTAATAAACTATCAGTTGTATAGAATTGGTAAGGAATAGCTAATGTGAATGGATTTCAATGTATTACTTGGTCTGCCACATGGATTTCTTTCCCAGAATATGTTTTTCAAAACATTACGAAATTTGATATATATGTATACAAAGGATGTATATGAACATTCTATGAATATTTCAATTAAAAACAAATAATGATAAAATAAACAATAAAGCGATTGCAGAAATGAAAACACATGTAAAAATGGAATATCAAAACAGTTTATCAAAAGCTTTTAAAATTGACATAACGTTTAAATCCTCCAATATTACTATATATCTGTAATTGTACTAACACATGTCATTTATCACTTAACACTAATTGGTTTAATTAAGTTTGGAATTCCTTATCGCGCACAGTAATTGTTTCAGAATATTCAGAATTCAGAATATATGAGTTTTTATTTCAGTTTTTGCTGTTTAATAACACCCAAGCAATATTTCACCGATGTGTCAGCAAAACAATAATTGGAATCGTGCCCAATAAAATAATAGGTCTACATTGGCTTGTTGTTCACATCCTCTCTAGTGATTCCTTCACTAGAGAAGACAGGGATAACACGCCTAGTTGTTTTTAAAGGCTAGAATTAATTTACTGCATCAATGACACGCGCTTAAAGTCAGAAGAAGGATAGTGGCAATACAAGAGCGAGGCAGTCACATGGGTGATTTATCAAAATAATCGACCTGAATATCTAAATTAAAAGGTGAAACGACATATATGAAAATATCCATTAACATGTTTTAGTTGTGGGGACCGTTACTACATTAGTCCCCTAAATGCCCATGTAGTAGTAGATGACAAAAAAGTCAAACGTTTTGTTTGCCATGTGATGTTGAAACCAAGGGAAATTCTGCTATATTTAGATTTCAACCAATAAGATACCAGGAAATGGCTGCCACATTGTTGAAACAGGAAATCGAAGTTACGGAAGTGTACGCAGTCCGATACTTCACCTACATACCAAATTTGAACGAAATCGGACAGAATTTAGATTTGAACCAATCAGACTCAAGAAAATAGCGGTCATTATTTTGTCAAATTAAAAAAATGGAAGTCACCTTTGTGTTTGTTGTGTCGCAATGCCAATTTTGAGCAAATTCATCAATATTGGCCAATCAGAAGCCTTCTTCAGATGGCCATTTTGTAATGAAATCCGACAAATTTGATTCCATCAAAATTTCATTAGAATATCATATATATCTTAGAAGTAATAGTCTTATAAGTTTTAGCTAATCAGAAGCCCTGGCAGCCATTACAGCCTATTGAACTTCGGAGAGCGAGAAAAATAACGAATAATAGAATGTCATAGGTTTTATATGGAGGGAAGAGGTTACACAAACAGAAAAATGTAAAACATAGACAGGGTTATATAGGGAGGGAAGAGGATACACAAACAGAACAATGTAAAACATATACAGGGTTATATAGGGAGGGAAGGGGAGACAAATACAGAAAAATGTAAAACATAGGCAGGGTTATATAGGGAGGGAAGGGGAGACACATACAGAACAATGTAAAACATAGGCAGGTTATATAGGGAGGGAAGAGGATACACATACAGAACAATGTAAAACATATACAGGGTTATATAGGGAGGGAAGAGGATACACATACAGAACAATGTAAAACATAGACAGGGTTATATAGGGAGGGAAGGGGATACACATACAGAACAATGTAAAACATAGACAGTGTTATATAGGGAGGGAAGGGGATACACATACAGAACAATGTAAAACATAGACAGTGTTATATAGGGAGGGAAGGGGAGACACATACAGAACAATGTAAAACATAGACAGTGTTATATAGGGAGGGAAGGGGAGACACATACAGAACAATGTAAACTATAGACAGTGTTATATAGGGAGGGAAGAGGAGACAAATACAGAACAATGTAAAATATAGACAGTGTTATATAGGGAGGGAAGGGGAGACAAATACAGAAAAATGTAAAACATAGGCAGGGTTATATAGGGAGGGAAGGGGAGACACATACAGAACAATGTAAAACATAGGCAGGTTATATAGGGAGGGAAGGGGATACACATACAGAACAATGTAAAACATAGACAGTGTTATATAGGGAGGGAAGGAGAGACACATACAGAACAATGTAAAACATAGACAGGGTTATATAGGGAGGGAAGAGGAGACAAATACAGAACAATGTAAAATATAGACAGTGTTATATAGGGAGGGAAGGGGAGACACATACAGAACAATGTAAACTATAGACAGAGTTATATAGGGAGGGAAGGGGAGACACATACAGAACAATGTAAAACATAGACAGTGTTATATAGGGAGGGAAGAGGAGACAAATACAGAACAATGTCAAACATAGACAGGGTTATATAGGGAGGGAAGGGGAGACATATACAGAACAATGTAAAATATAGGCAGGGTTATATAGGGAGGGAAGAGGAGACAAATACAGAACAATGTCAAACATAGACAGGGTTATATAGGGAGGGAAGGGGAGACATATACAGAACAATGTAAAACATAGACAGTGTTATATAGGGAGGGAAGGGGAGACACATACAGAACAATGTCAAACATAGACAGGGTTATATAGGGAGGGAAGGGGAGACATATACAGAACAATGTAAAACATAGGCAGGGTTATATAGGGAGGGAAGGGGAGACAAATACAGAACAATGTAAAACATATACAGGGTTATATAGGGAGGGAAGGGGAGACACATACAGAACAATGTAAACTATAGACAGTGTTATATAGGGAGGGAAGAGGAGACACATACAGAACAATGTAAAACATAGACATTGTTATATAGGGAGGGAAGGGGAGACAGTTACAGAACAATGTAAAATATAGACAGTGTTATATAGGGAGGGAAGGGGAGACACATACAGAACAATGTAAACTATAGACAGTGTTATATAGGGAGGGAAGAGGAGACAAATACAGAACAATGTAAAACATAGACAGGGTTATATAGGGGGGGAGACACATACAGAAAAATGTAAAATATAGACAGGGTTATATAGGGAGGGAAGAGGAGACACATACAGAACAATGTAAAACATAGACAGTGTTATATATGGGGGGGGGGGGGAGGGGAGACACATACAGAAAAATGTAAAATATAGACAGAGTTATATAGGGAGGGACGAGGATACACAAACAGAACAATGTAAAATATAGACAGGTTTATATAGAGAGGGAAGGGGAGACACATACAGAACAATGTAAAACATATACAGGGTGATATAGGGAGGGAAGAGGAGATATCTACAGAACAATGTAAAACATATACAGGGTTATATAGGGAGGGAAGGGGAGACACATACAGAACAATGTAAAACATAGACAGGGTTATATAGGGAGGGAAGGGGAGACACATACAGCACAATGTAAAACATAGGCAGGGTTATATAGGGAGGGAAGGGGAGACACATACAGAACAATGTTAAACATATACAGTGTTATATAGGGAGGGAAGAGGATACACATACAGAACAATGTAAAACATAGACAGGGTTATATAGGGAGGGAAGAGGAAACACATACAGAACAATGTAAAATATAGACAGGGTTATATAGAGAGGGAAGGGGAGACACATACAGAACAATGTAAATTAGACAGGGTTATATAGGGAGGGAAGAGAAGACAAATACAGAAAAATGACAAAGCACGAAAGAAAAGAAAAGAAAATAGTTATGAAATGTGTCAGGAGATCGATTTTGGTCTCTACAATATCTAATTCAAAGACAACGAACTTCTCATTTCTGCGGGGGTCCCCGTCAACAAGCATCATACACTGCATATTCTCCAGAAGCAGGGAAAGCTAATTAGTTGCTTCTCACGTCATGCAATGAGATACAGCGGGGATAATACCTTCCCTTTTTTCCTATAACGGGTAAGAGGTCTGATGATTATAAGTTAACAATAACATATTATCTATACCGTACATATATCCTGTAACACAGGTTCAGCGTCTTGTCACCATGGTATCGTTTTACTACAGTGGTAGGGAGTGTCCTAAAGGGTGGCCTTACTTACTTCATCAGATAGGTGGAACACAAATAATTACATCTAACAGTGTGAGAGCCGTCTGCACAGCGGGAAAATTATATAAAATGGTTAGAAAGCTACCCTGCATCAAATTATCAATAGACATTTGATTCAAAGAATATCTTGTCTATAGATACATATCCCAGCTAACACACATATGTAATTAGTATCATCAGAATCTCGTCATATCGCAATGGTTCCGTATGACTCCCCGTCAGTACATTAAGGGATATGGAAAGGTGTATATCTCATTGTAACGTAAAATAAGATCCCATCATGACCATCCTTGTAGCAGTGCATTAAAGTAACTAATATTGCCTACCATTAAAGACAAGACTATCATTTATCTTATCAATGGAATTTCGGGACATGATATAAAATCAAACTAGAATTAAATATAAAAATAGGATATTGAAGCCTGTTTATTTCATCAATCTGTCCATGTTTGGTGATCGAATTGAAGTTAATAAATAAAAGTTCTTTTCGTGTAGGTGTTTTATAGGAATATAATGTCGTCAGTAATATGTTTAAACCTAACAAAACATACCGTATCTATCTTTACAACCTGTAACGTTGCCGGGTTTAATCAAGTACGGCCTTTTGATATATAAATGTATTTTTTCAATGTTTTGGAATGTTGACGTTGATAAGTGTTATCTAACGGATGTCGTTACAGCGACTACTGTATCTGGTACAGGAAATCAACACCAGGTTTACGTTTATGGTTAATTATGTCTTTTAGACACGACCCTTACATCTTAGCATTGTTTTTTTTCGAATTGGGGTAAGCTCTTGCCAATGTAAATTTTATTTTTGTTCTTTAAAATTAATTATCATCGAAAAAGTATGAAGCAATTAGACCCATTAAACATATTGATAATGAATTAGCATGAGGAAAAAAACAAAACAAAACCAAGAACAAAAACAACCAAACAACAACAACAGCAGAAATTCATGATAAAGTAAACATTATGTTATAAGCTTTATACTCTCTTAAGTCCTCCAAAAACGTCAATGATGACATTAAATCATAATGTCTACTGTGATGTAAGATGAATTATGCGGGACTGCAGTAGTAGGTTCTACTCCTGTTTGATGCGAGTGAATACAGTTAATTTAGTACTCGATATTAATTTGTTTTTATTTTATTGGTCTCGTGAGGATTTCTAATGTTCTATTAGAATAGATAGTTTTTAATTGCTTGCTCTTCATCACAATATCAATTAAACAAATAGAAATATAGCAAGTATTATTGGAATTAAAATTAAAACCAAATGAAATCTATTAAAAGAAAATATACATCTAAAGCATTTGATAGACTTAGCGATACATCAAATTTTAAACAATGGTAAATGAAAATGGAAAGTTAGATATGTTGAGAAGATGATAAATCAAAAGGAAGCAAATGGATTTAAAACACTCTCTCTCAATACAAACATAATACATATATTTATTTATGTTTTGATAATAGACTACTAGTATTAACTGTATTTACCGTGTCTGTCCAAGCTTTGAACACATTGTTTCTTTAGTGCATTGTAAATATTGTTTCTGCTATTGTGAAATCACAAAAGCAAATTTGTAGACTCCCATTGCTTATCGCAGCATAGAAATCATTTCAAATGATATAAATCTTTCAAAAAACAACGGAATAACTTCGACTTTTTTTATCAATTGCTGATATGTATATATAATGCGTCTTTAATTCAAAGTTATTTATGCAAAAAAAAACTTATGTTTGTGTAAAAATAGAGAATACTTCTAATTGATTTATACTCTGAATAATCGTTAATCTTGCTATCAAAATCTTTCAACATTTTGCACTTTGAGTATACGTGATTATTCATAATGTCATTTGTAAATATCTGACTGGCAATTAATACAACACGAACAGGAGTGTTATTGGAAATCCAATGATGACTAAAATCAATGGTAATAATTACACGATTATAACCATTTTATCCTTGCCATTATGACATTTTGTTTGACTAAAGAGCACAGGGAACCTAATAACATTGAACTAGGTGATCTGCCATCCAATGTAGTTATGATTTAAAACACAATAGAATAGACAATTTTAAATTGTACCACACTGAAGGTAACATCAACAGTATATTTAATACTTTCTAATAATAGCAAAACAGGCAACAACAATAGTAATTATCTAAATAAATGTTATTCCAATCTAATTATCTTTTTACACATGAACTAGCGGTCACCTGCTAGCCCGTATGAATGCACGTGAAATGAAATGTCTTGCAGTTGACTTGGTCTAGGAGCTGTATAGCCTGGGGAGGGTGACGAATGCTAACAGAGAGCAACTTTAATAAAAGACTTTGTTTAAAAGATCATGTTTTACAAACTAGATTTTTAGGATTGATAAATGAAGAATACATCTGTTCGACAAAGCACAATACTATTTCCAATATTGGCCTTCTATTGGTAGAGACGTGGTCATCGGAGACTTGTTAATTAATGACAGGTCGGATAGGAAGGGGAGGGCAGGGAGTGTAGTGCGCACGCTTCTCAGCTCGCATTTTAACAGGGTTCATTAATTCGGGAAATTCATTCTTAGGAGGTGTCCCCGTGTTATAATGAGAGACACAAAATCTGTTTCTTCTTTTCTATTTTGCTAAAGGTGATTATTTCACAGATCACGAAATAATCAAAACCTCTCAAATTGAATCTAATCTGAGAATATTACAGACCAATGATCGCCCATTGTACAAATGTCAACCCGATTTATCAGTAAAGCGTTTCCTTGTATCAGAATCAAACGTTTTGATGATATAACAAACCACATTTCTTTCATACGAATGCAATTGATTCAAACGCTTTAATGATGCAGTACAATTGAATGAACCGGACATCCGGAGTCTGTGAAAAATACTTGCGTATTAGGAATACTGAAATCGGTTAAGACATTTGAATTGAACAGGAATAACGGTTTGTTCATTCAGTTTTTGTCATTCTGTTTACATTTAGAGCAAGAAAGAATTCGGTAATGATTTTCAATAGGGGAAACAAAAATGTCTGTACTCTATCATATGTGTTGACACACAGTAAATTAAAGCTTTAATTGATAAGAAAAACGAGATAAAATATAGACCAACATAGATAAAGTAATTTCGCCCGCAAAAAAAGTAGTTTACTTACAAGTATGATAACGAGGACATTTCATTTCAATAAGTTTTTATTATAATTTTAATTGTCACATTTGCTTAAAATGAGTTTCATATCAAAACGTGAACTATCAGATAAGTATATTTAACACTTTTCTGTAAATTTATATTGGTGTTGACAAAAACTGTGGGGAATAACCAGACAAAATTATCGGTGTGTGTCGCTTATCACGTCATAACGACCGTATCGCGTGCCACTTTTCATCCGTGACCATGTCATAATTACAAGGATGGCATTTTGATTATTTGTAATTAGTAAATTAAATAGAAGCCTTTGTAATCCTATTCATGTGTAACTGTTAAGCCGAGGCTAGGATTATGTAAAGATCACATGTAAGGCACACTCCACGTTAAGACGTGTTCAGTCAACCGTAACACAACTCAAACCACTGATATGAAGCACGCCTTTTTTACGAAGACATATTATACCACCGCACTTAGCTGAATAATATCTGACTGAATTAGATTCTTGATTCATTCATAATGTTAATGCCACGAGGTTGTTAAATATAAGAAAACCGTTTACCTGCTTCCCCTAATCTGTCATGAAGAGGGTAAAATATTAAGTTAAACAATAGTTTATGTACGGCAACATATTTTTTGTTTTGATTTTATTGTTTTTTCATTCATTGAAACTGGATATGAAAAATATGATGATATTTCTTAACAATATCAAATATTTATTTAATAATATATTCTGTAGATTTCTGTGAAATGAGTATTAAAAACTTTATATTAAACTTTAGACTGCAGGTTTCTTATAGGACTATACTTATTATCGTGACACTTTAGTCTATCATGTTGACTTTCTTTCTTATTCGTCCTGCAGGCAAGGCAACTTAATGGTCCACTTTGTAGGTAAGTAGCTGTATTTTTATAGAGAACTATATTGATCGACATTTACTTTGATTCCTTGCTATGTTTCGCTGAAGTAGCTACGAATGATTTTATTATCACAACCTTTATTTAATTTATGTAACTGCATGTAGCTATATTTAATATAACCGGATACACGTCTAAGTATGTAACCATTAGCCATTTTTGTGGTACATTGAACTAGTTTGATAAACTGATTAATAACACCTATCTAGCTATGTAGCCATATCTGTGTGCTGAATTAGTTTGATATAATTTTTACCATTGAAACTTATCTAGCTACGTAGCCTTTTCTGGTAGCCATATTTGGTATGCTGAATCGATTTGATATAATTTTTATATTGAAACTTATCTAGCTACGTAGCTTTTTCTGGTAGCCATATTTGGTATGGTGAATTTATTTGATATAATTTTTACCATTGACACTTATCTAGCTACGTAGCTTTTTCTGGTAGCCATATTTGGTATGGTGAATTTATTTGATATAATTTTTACCATTGACACTTATCTAGCTACGTAGCTTTTTCTGGTAGCCATATCTGGTATACTGAATTGGTTTGATATTCTCTTTTCCACTAACACATATCTATTTTATGGCTGGTTTACTGTAGCCATTTTTTGTGGCATAATAAAACGGTTTTATACAAACTTTCGCTATTGGCACCTATCTTGGTATAAACAATGTAACTTCTTCTGTAGACCTTTTGTTGTTCAATAAAATTGGTTGATATAATTTTTCCCATACACATCTGTCTAGTTATATATAGATATCTGCAGAACTGTGGTACAATAAAATATTTTATATAATACCGACCATCGACATCTTCATGTATACCTAGATATATAACTTTTATAATGTAGCGATATTTGTTATACACTAAATAATATTAAATAATCCGTACCACTGACAGCTTTCATGCTTTGTATTTATTTGTTTTAAAATGCCCATTTTCCGTTGTAATTATGATAAGAAAGCAAAAGTTCACTTTTCTTCTTATGAGGTATGGATTTATTTTGTTTTTGTTTATTTAAAATGTACATAAGCACACCAAAGTCACGCATGAAACTAAATGATATACTGATTTTTTTTAAATATACAGTGGAGTTTTGTATTGCGGGGTTGTCAAAAAAATCGAGCTGAACTATATTAAGTTTAAATTGTATCAAAGAATTAAAAAAACAAAAATTAAAACATAAACATCGTAACTGTCAAGTCAATATTAACTTTACAGCACACCTCCCGAGATAAATTAACGGTTAAGCGTAAGCTGATGATCAAAACAGAATTACACGGGAGTTTAATTGATACAATCACTTCTCATCCATAGCGTTTGTTTATGATATTTTTTATCTGACATGTAAAATATTGTGTTGTATGAAACAATAGAAACATAGAATGTCGGTTAATGGTTTTTCATGACCTTATCTGGTTGGTAAAAAGTCAAATCATGGGGGCCGCGGTGGCCGAGTGGTTAGGGTGTACCGACACTTTAACACTAGCCCTCCACCTCTGGGTTGCGAGTTCGAAACCTACGTTGGGGCAGTTGCCAGGTACTGACCGTAGGCCGGTGGTTTTTCTCCGGGTACTCCGGCTTTCCTCCACCTCCAAAACCTGGCACGTCCTTAAATGACCCTCGCTGTTAATAGGACGTTAAACAAAAACAAACCAAAATCATATCATGACTTTACAAAATATTGATATCTTTGATTCCGTGGTTTGATAAATAATTGGAAAAAGAATAACGCCATTTTGTAGAAATGATAAATGAAAAATTATTTCCTCCTACTGTATTTTTTCCGTATTCTGGGAGATGGAAATAAAACAAAGAATAATCCTAAATAGATACTTTACAAACAGTATTTGATATATGAATATATTTAAGTTATATTTATATTCTGAAAGAAAGAAAGAAATAGAAAATGAAAACTGTTCATAATTAAATCGACAGTAAAAGAAGTTCAAACTGTGATAAAATAGGTACACACACATTGTGGCTACCGTTACACCGAAGCTCCCCACCGTTTAAAGCCCGTCATAATTAATTCTTCAACAACATAACAGCGGTCGTGTTGAGTTCCTTACCTTTAAACATGTGGGACATAACATATACTCTGTTTGCTTTCTCTTTATCAAATTTCTGTTACCTGTGTGTTCATACAATAAAAACTGATTTGTTTACAATATAAACTAAGCGACCAATCCGCTAGCCACAAAAATGATATTTGGGTGAAAAGCAATCTGAATTGTAAACAAATTACGGTGGGTGGGCGGGCCTTTACGCTTGAGCTGTCAGCCCATCACCCAACACCCCTCCACCAGACGACAGTCGCCATATGTGTCGTCCCTCTAATCAATACAGAAGGTAATTGACACAAGTAAAAGTCGCGGTTCCTTAAAAAGACCTCAGTCTATGACAAGCCAAGTTAACGAACGGAGGTAGTCTTTTCACGCACTTAACCAATCTTCACTGGAATATCACTGTTGACGATGACAAAACCTCTTTAACTTAAACAATCACGCACTATTTCAGAATATACATTTAGCAGTCAGATCGATCAGCTTATTTTATCAATTTAAACAAAATGAGTTCGGATGATGAAAAAAGTGATGGAGCAAATGGGATGTTCATGCGAGCAGCAGATAGATACCCCAGGACACCAAAATGTGCCCGCTGTAGGAACCACGGTGTGGTATCAGCACTGAAGGGCCACAAACGGTACTGCCGCTGGAGAGACTGTGTTTGCGCAAAATGCACCTTAATAGCAGAAAGACAGCGCGTGATGGCGGCACAAGTTGCGCTCAGGCGCCAACAGGCGCAGGAGGAGAATGAGGCACGCGAACTTGGGATGCTGTACGGACAAACTGGATTGCTTCAGATCAATCCTGAAACTGTCAGCATGTTTCCCGAGGCCAAACAATACCTAGAAAGTAACAAGGTCAGAGACTCATCTGACGAATATCCTGGTAAGTATTTTGATTTATTATGCTAAAATAAGTCTGGGTCTTTTATTTACACAAATACTTGCTTAAAATTTATCATAAACTCATACACTTGAAACATTTGTTAAGGTTGAGAGAATCACGTTGTTTAACTAATAAATATTTCTTTGTTGTACAAACTCCTTTTGTACATAATCTAAATAATATCGTAACATTATTTTGCAGCAAACAGAAATCTCATTAAGCTATCAAAACAGAACATCAAATATATCACTTGCACTGTGTGTGTTCAAAATAATGGTATATATTCCTTCAATTTGATGAATATGCCTAAAACTACCCAAAAAAATTCATAATGATTGAAGCGTAAATTTTTATTGGGGAAAACACACAATATAACATTTAAGAATAAAAAAAGAAAGAAAGAAAGAAAGGATACTTATAGCATGAAATAAAGCCACATGAAAGACAAAAGACTACCGTATTAAGTTTAACTTGTGTCTAAACCTGCGTGTTTACGAGTGTTATACCTAGCTCACCTATCCCAGTCACAGATTTCCTGTTTGATAGGCCTGTATTGTTAATGTTCGAGGGGAAAGATCATGTTTCCCTTCTTATCACTCCTTATTTGAGAAAAACATGAATTTTGTATTTCAGATTTTTTTCTACAAAATCATTAAATGCGATACAGTTGACTTTTTTCTTTCTGTGTGTCCAATAGAAATAGACACTTCGTGGTGGTGATACAATGACATGATGTAAATGTTCTGGATACAAACAGACGATTATGATAATGAAGTACTTAACATTGGATGTAATTGGAGAGAATACAATTATAATAAACAGACAAGTTGTTGATAAGATTATATATAAGGCAATAAAAAGGTTTCGTTCGTCATTGTTACATTTCGTCTTTTTCACTAACAGCATTTTTAAAAAATCTCTTAGATTTTTTGAAAACAATTGTATTTTTCAAAGAATTTCATTAAAATAAGTTTCTATGTGATAAATACGATATAGTAATACGAAGCTAGAAATGATATGAATATTAAGATACAATAATAAATACAACATTTTTCAAACCTTTTTATTTCTGTGTCCTTGTTAGTAGTTGGTAGCAAACCATTGAAATAGAAATGTGAAAATTGAATGTAGTCTATTTCGTGAGACGATACTAACGTTGAATTAATATATTTTATGATGATATTAACACAGATCTAACACATTTCTACTCAATACTTTATACAGTTTCATCAACCTGAAGTGTTGATAAATTATCAAGAATATAATTATTTAATAAGTTGCATACCTTAAAAAAGTTTGGTTTAACATGATACGAATACCCACACAGATAATAGCATACAGTTCAATGTGATAATTTATACAAAACATCGTATTAAAAAAAAACGCCTTTTTCATGAAACATATCAACGGGATGTTACTTTTTTTTTTTTACACCTCCTTGAATGTGAAGCCGGTAAGAGCTTCTACAATATATCACTTCAACTAAAAATACAATTATATTTCCTCAATAACTTATTCTTGCATGATGATAATGAAGATAAAAAGTTCTTTAGCAAAGTGTATTCAATTGAATTAGGTTGGCATTTTATTGAAGTTTGCAGTGACAAGAGCACGGTGATATAAAGAATAGGAGAAGATATTATTAGCTATAGCTATTTGTATATCTTGTTACTTAATAACTATTAATGTAAAAATATCCGACTGGAACAATATCAGGTAGACACTGTTATAATAAAGTAGAGTAAAATACACGAGGACTGATACATATGATGATTTACATGGACATGTCAGTCTGAAGGCCACCCTGTAACCGGATACCCACTGTATATAACCTCATACACCAGCCATATACCCAGTGCAGTGTTGACATTCTTGTGTCTCATTAAATACAGAAATTATCACTATATTTCACAGCCATTCTCCAGTCCAATAGAAATGTTTTAAACTAAATAAATGTTTCTAAATACCCTGTGTAGACAGCACGGCTCGTTTTAACTTTCTACATGACTAGGCATTGGTTGTCTCAGTACTTTTGTAAGTTTGGTGGGAATTTAGCCACTCTCTCCCTGTTCAATAAATCCCCTCGTCTTGTACACTTTAACAAGATTGTAACGGGGGTTTACTTCTGTACAAATTGAATCTGAATTTATAACGGACCACAACACTTACATAGAGGATAAGTCCTTATTGACATCTATCACAACGGGGTACGCCAGCTTGAATGTTCATATCATAATTGATGGTTGGGTTACTTTACCGGGAATATAAGCAGGTAACTGAGTCCATTTGGTCAAGAATAAATAGTTCACGGTCATCGTGATCAGAGAGATAAAATGGCTTTCATCTAAAGTGCAGTGGATCAGCAGGATTCTATTTAAAGATTTGTTATTGTTGGATTCAAATTACAATAGTCTTTTTATTAAGACTGTATCCATATCGTACATAATATAAAACACATTGTTTAATATGATAATACAGTCGATACTAAATAAAAATAATAATGATAATTTGATACATAATTTTGTTATATTTTAATGAATTACATTTATAACCAAGCTGAGAGATATGATTTCCCCTTACAGCAATATATCTTCATCAAACCTGTCATTTAATACGTATGTATTATGAAACAGTACACAGATAAATGATAACCACAAGTAATGCCCGTTTCTAATTAAAAATGAAATATTTTAAGAAAACGGCATCTTTTATAATCGATTACTAATCTATTTCAATGTCACAAGAGAAAGCATGTGAATAATCAAGGTATTTTAGTTTGGATATTCTTATCATCCACAGCCACAAAAAAGCAGAAAATTGAGGATCACAGGGAGGAAACACAACAAGAGACTGGCCGACCGGACTCAAGATCTTCAACACCAGATGGCGTTGACCGACCTAGGTCCCCCGATGATTCTGCGGGGTCCCCTGAACCGTCCCCAAGGTCGTGTGATCCTCCAAGCCCAAGAAGTCCCACCTCAAAATCTGACTCTAAATCTCCCTTTGATGAGAGCACTCTCGCCCACTATGGCGGAAACAAACGTCAGCCGATTGAGATGTTGTCTCGTATCTTCCCGCATATGAAGCGAAGCGTACTTCAGCTGATTTTACAGGGCTGTGGTGGTGACGTTGTGCAATGTATAGAGCAAATTCTAAACAGCCATGGCGAAGCGAGCGGTATGTCATCACACTTTGCCGGAAGTCCTTTAATTACCCCTCATGGTATATCAAATCCTCTTGGTGCCCCATCTCTTAAGTCAGCATTTTCTCCCATAGCGTCCTCCATAGCTAGTGCCCATTCGTTGAACTCCATTCGTAACGCCTGGGGTAGCATGAGCCGGGGACTTCTTGCTATGCCCTACCCACCTGCATTTCCTGGGCTAACTCTGGGTAGTAATTATTCTGCTTACAACGGACTCACAACTGATAGTGCATCCAAACCATTCCCTTACACCATGTACCCATACTGTCCGACAAAACCCTTTACTGCTTCCACCAGTGACAAGTCTGGATGCCTTGGCGAATGAAAGGAACAATTCGGTGGTTATGTTGAACTGTAAAGGGGTGCTCAATCAAATGGCACGTGTGAGAGGCAGGACGTGAGTAATACTCCTTAACTTCATAAATGTCTCAATGATAAGGAACAATTCTGACAGGTTCGTGGCTTGAACATTGAACAGGTGTTTCTTATATATAAGTGCTTGTCAAATGCACCGAAAGTGTTCAGCTCTATTTCGAAATTACAGAATCATCATGACATTCAGTATGTAGACATGTAGACTTTCTACCGACATACTCCATTGAGAAGTAAATGAACATTTTTTACTTTTTCACATACCGAAACAACACCTATTTATGGGTGAAAATGCAATGAAATTTGATAAGAACAATAAATACCGAAAACTACCGAGAACTCATGAATATGACTGAAAGCTTCTGATAACTGTCACGAAATAATGTCAAGAATCAACGTACAAATGCCAAGCTATGGTTTGAGGTTGTTTGACAGTGACTGTGAACAGTGTTTACCTGTCCACGGAAGTAAATAAGAACAATTAATGATTGCAGCATATCTGTCTCTCATTAACATATATTGTGAACAGGAATATGTTCACATTTATATAGAATTATTTATTCTTATTATTTATGAATATTAAATATGAATTATTGAATGGGAGGCAACATGTATCATATACGCATGCGTAGTTTTTGTTATGTAAGTGTATGTAAATTGGAATTGAGACTTAATAAGAGACCTTGATAAGACTTTTGTTTGAGAAAATATCACGTGTAAAATCGATGATCATCGTGAGCACATGAACACAGATTGACAATTGTGCAATAAGCCATCGTGACTCGCACATAGCCGCATATGGCTATTTATAATAAAGTTTGAAAGTGTTACATTAAGTCAGTCAATAATCCCAGTCAGGGTAACACAGAGATCGTCAATTATTAGGTAACCATTGTACTGTTCACGTGTATTATTGTTACATTGTCACATATATATTTGTTCGATTGTAAAAAGGATATGTAGTTATATTTTTTCTGATTAAATTACCGAAGAAATGAAATGTATGACGTGCTGTTGTTTTGATTTAATTTTGATTTAGTATTTTGCTTCTGATTGTGAAGTTTTGTCAAAACGATTGTCTATAATTTTACGTATATGTTATCCTGCTACGCCGACGGAATTCTTAAGTTCTTCAGAAATGAAGACAAATAAATTAAAAGCATACATACCGTAATTAGATCTGGTTTAATATTTAAAATTAAATGTATTTTTTCAATGAGTATCAAAAAGCAAGCAATAAGAGAATTTTATTCAAATAATTGCCAAAGCATATTAATTAGTGGAGCCTCGATTGGTGTTAACAAACTAATTTTTCGATATAACAATAAACAAACAAAAAGTTATTGTCTCTCTTATACTATATAGGAATAAATAGATACACTCTATGTTTAAAGTTTTAACCAACGATGATTGAATTCGGGATGACGGCTTTACTTGGTGGAACAAAAAACAGTTTATCAGTTTTGATGAGGTCTACGTTGATAATAATTACGTTACGACCATATCTTTGTTACTTCTGAGAAGGTTTATAATTTTCAGTGCAGGGTATTTTTTCATTTTGGTTTGGTTTCTCCATATTTCCATTTGTCTAAGCATATTTATATGTTTATTAAACGCATTGGTTCTTTTTAACATTGATTTAAATCTGTCTTCTTGTGATGACGAGTTGTAAATCCACCCACGTGGTCTGTTTTGTTATGCTGTGCTCACGCTGAAGAAGAGTTTGACCTTTTGTTTTCACGTTGTGGTTTATTTTACCCTAAAAGTTAGATTTTCACATTTCCTCCGAAAGGTTGCGTAAAGGCGTGCTTTGCTGATGCTACAATGAAGCCAACCAGCGGTAAACATATTTCTATGACAATACCATGAGTTTGAATATAAATTGTTTTACCGATTTCTCTCCGCGTTAAACGACCGACCTGTTCATGTGTTATGCCAATGGGCGGTGCAGATGTCAGCTGCCAATGACTTCCACCTTCTCTAAAGGAAATTTAATAGTTTTACATTGAAACTGACATTAAACACATATCCAAATTCTTAATGAGTAGAACATATCTACTTTTCTATCTATTACCGGTGTTAAAAATGCACGTATCATATTCCATATCAATCTCACTTACACAAATCTATGAAATAAGTGAATACTAAATGTGCAGATATGTTTAGTTGAATCTCCGCTTTGGTAATACTTGTCACAACCCGTTACAAAACATCTTTGCAATCACACTACGTCTCTAGACACGATTTTGTCAACACGTGCCTATGGCGACTCAAATTACACTACTTCAGGATATCAGTGTAACTGGTTTTAAAATGAAGACAAACATGTAACACACGCCCGTTCATAGATCCTGATATTAACTTAATCTAATTGATAATGCTGTAACGTATAACTACTGCTGTTACAACATACACTCATAATGTAATCAGGTAAAAATGTGACTTAAACAGGGCGCTACAACAATATAGTATTCAGATAAGGAGGAAACTTATAACAGGGAGTTACAACATACAACAATATAATAGGGAGTTACAATCTACAACAATATAACAGGGACTTACAACATACAACAATATAACATGGAGTTACAACATACAACAATATAACAGGGACATACAACAATATAACAGGGACTTACAACATACAACAACATAACGGAGTTACAACATACAACAATATAACAGGGGGTTACAATCTACAACAATATAACAGGGAGTTACAACATACAACAATATAACAGGGACTTACAACATACAACAATATAACAGGGGGTTACAATCTACAACAATATAACAGGGAGTTACAACATACAACAATATAACAGGGACTTACAACATACAACAATATAACAGGGAGTTACAACATACAACAATATAACAGGGAGTTAAAATATACAACAATATAACAGGGGGTTACAACATACAATAATATAACAGGGAGTTAAAATATACAACAATATAACAGGGACATACAACATACAACAATATAACAGGGAGTTACAATATACAACAATATAACAGGGAGTTACAACATACAACAATATAACAGGGAGTTACAATCTACAACAATATAACAGGGAGTTACAACATACAACAATATAACAGGGAGCTACAACATACAACAATGTAACAGGGAGCTACAACATACAACAATATAACAGGGAGTTACAACATACAACAATATAACAGGGACATACAACATACAACAATATAACAGGGAGTTACAACATACAACAATATAACAGGGAGTTACAACCTACAACAATATAACAGGGAGATACAACATACAACTATATGACAGGGAGTTACAACATACAACAATATAACAGGGAGTTACAACATACAACAATATAGCAAGGAGTTACAACATACAACAATATAACAGGGACTTACAACATACAACAATATAACAGGGAGTTACAACCTACAACAATATAACAGGGAGTTACAACATACAACAATATAACAGGGAGTTACAACATACAACAATATAACAGGGAGCTACAACATACAACAATATAACAGGGAGTTACAACATACAACAATGTAACAGGGACTTACAACATACAACAATGTAACAGGGACTTACAACATACAACAATATAACAGGGAGTTCCAATCTACAACAATATAACAGGGACTTACAACATACAACAATATAACAGGGAGTTACAACATACAACAATATAACAGGGAATTAAAACATACAACAATATAACATGGAGTTACAACATACAACAATTGATATCAGATACAAATTCCTCGCTGCCATTGCATTTTTAGTTTCAATGTTACCTTAACAAAAGATGTATTGTGTATTTATTGTAGGTTTTTATTTTTTGCGTCATTTAATCAACTGCTCAAGCCATCAATTAAAACGTGTGTTACGTCAAGGATTGTACAGGAGACAGACAAGATATTACCAGCTTTAGATACCAATTGAGAGTTAAAGATGAACTGTTGGTATTTAACCGAGGACCGTCGTTAGGAAACGTAAAACATCCATTGCGCTATGTTGAATCCCGATGATTTAGGATCTAAGAATTCTAGAAAGTTTGGTTTTACGTCAATTTTAGTAGTGGTATTTAGTACTATAACGAAATACAGAAAAATACAGGAATGTATCATTTCTATCAAAATTCAGATATGAAGTTTGAGTAAGAAACTAAAGAGTCCATTAACTAATATCAAAACACTGAAACCATGTTACATCAGTATGACATAATTATCGCTTCTTGTCCGTATCGTAAATATGAAATTGACAACATCTGAATTGAAGATGAGAAACCCGATCTGTACTTTATTTCATTTGACAGTTTATAGATATCTATTTCCAGTTGACGATAAAATATGTTACGCTTATCGAAGGATTGAAACTGGTATGATATGTTCTTGCTCTTTTTATTGTACTTGTTAATAATATCATTTTTTCTTCTAAAGAATTTAACACCGAATTTAGATTTTTATTGACTTGGTGTATATATTTCATCATTTAGAATCAAAATATATTTCATAAAATTTGATAAATGATATGTTTCGGCTTTAACTTTAATTGAAACTGTTCAAATACTCAACTGTTCTATATTGAAACCTAATTGATCGAATGCAAATATTTAAACACATTGAATAAATTTAATTGGATATACGGGAGCTGTTTCTAAACACTATTAAACCTGCTTTCCACGCCTGCTTTGGGAGGGCGTAAAGCTGTTGAATACAGCCAGTTTTCGCCGTTAAATGTAATATTTACATAAAACACTTCTCTGTACAGTAAGTGTTATAACGACTGAATGCCTTCTCTCTTGATTATACTACATAAATAAAGATTTTGTTATTTTCCTTAACATGTTGCCCAAAAGTACCTAATTGTATCAATGTTCGGAAACCAATATGGGACGTTACCAAATGAAATGCGTATAACAGACTGCTTCTCAAGACGTCGTATGAAAGTTGCCTTTGTTTCATCAAAAGCATGATAGCATACTTCAATTTTAATATCAAACTTCTACAAGTATGCTTGAAATTCTTTGAACGGTAACTGAGGGTTTTCAGCATGTTGCCAGAAGCTATGAGATGAGTACTGCACAATGACATCGAAGAATGAACCGCGCTCTCTAAGGTTACCAACTAGCCTGACCAATTATGTAAAGCAAGCTAAGCGAAGACATTGAAATCATCTGAAGATGGACCCCTGGTTGTGTGCAAATACTTGATAGGCAAAATCTAATTATATCATTAATTTCAACTTTTTCTTCTTCAATTTTTATCAAATATCTGCAGATGTTAAAATGTTATTTGAGTAAATCATGATTCTCATATGAAATGCATATAGAATAATGCATTTTTAGTTAAGGGCTCATGATATTAATTATTTGATACCAAATGTAGGAAGATGTAAGTTTCTCAATTATAAATCGAGAGCAATGGCATAATGTGCATAGTTTACATTAGACATTCCCCTATTTACGTTCCGTGATTATAGAGATCCATCAAGGTAAATTACAAGTGGATTTAATCACAACTAATATCTTATTTAATCTTCCTTTTTTAACATTTACATTCAGGACTGAAAAAGGAGATTTAAGTTGTTTACGGCTATGTTCCAAACAGTCCCAACCTTATTGATCTTAGATATCTCAATTACAGATTGTATTGTACTAGAACGTGGTAGGGAATAATTCATATCAATAAGGATTATCAATTACGTATTTTGTATATCAAATTTGAGTTTGATGATATAATCGCCGTTATAAAATTGATTTAAAAATTGAAAAATATAAATTGATAGCAATAATTATTTCAATTTTGGTGTTTATCTAAATTTTGAAATTGGCATCCAGTGAAAGCTAAATGTCCACACATCAAATATGTGTCCCTTACCTTATTAGCAAACACTATCAGCGTGAATCTTTGATCACTTAAGAGGTGTTAAGTGTAATGATAGACAACACGTCTTCAACCAAATACAGCACGACACAACTTAGTACTATGTCTTCTATCAGGTAATAATGATTAATGTTAGCAACCACAATCCCTCATCTCCATCACATCATGAATGTTATCTTTTTATGTGAAAGATATATTGACATATCATTATACATGAATATATTCCTGATTTTTTATAAAATATATTTAGACATATTATAAATGAAAATATTCCTGGTTTTATATAAAGGATATTTAGACATACATTGTAGTTATAAATGGATATGTTCCTGGTTTATATAAAGGATATTTTACATATAATTATCAATGGATATATTCCTGGTTTAGGTGTTCGTTTTACCACCTAGCTCTTACGTAAATAAATAAGTTCTTTCTGCAGTACGACACAGAACAATGATCCTTTCCATTGTCATATTAACTCTGTATCCTCAATACAATATCAAGTCAGTTTCAAATACTTGATACCGTTACAACCGTTATTACAAATAATTAATGTCATATGACAAATCTATGTATTATTACCATTTTTATAGTATAGCCATATCCAAATTAATAGGGTTGATCTGTTGAGTTAGTTGAAGCAAATCACACAATCATAAGTATTACTTACAAGACAAAAAGAAAGAAATTTGTGATTCACATTGCTAATATTTGCTTAAACTAGGTTCATTATAAAAAAAACAATTTGAAGCTCTTTCGTTTGCTTAAAAAGAATCGGGTGGTGACAACGAGGGGAACAACTTGGAACATTTATAGCACCAAGTCACCATAACACTTTCTCATTGTCTAGTCAGCCATCATATAAACCCTGTGTATTACTCTTTCATTCTGCTGTCGACATCTATAATGTAAATCATAATACGGTTAGGGAAACAGGAATTTTGCTATCTAGAAATGAGAAATTGAAATAATCACCCTTATCAAAAAGATCAGTGATACTTTGTCCTTGTTGATCACGTTGTAAGTAAAGATAGAGGTATGCGGCAGATTTGAAATTAATATACATAGTTTGTATATGTATACGGATTTCACGGGTTTATATATCTATATCATAATTAATAATAACCGTATTATCAAATATTAACAATGACCTCGAACAAACTGATTATTTTGTAACAATTTAGAAAGATATTACCAGAAAAATAATACTGATAATATGGACAAGGAAATTCTAATCTTAGTAAACCAGTTTTTAATTTTATCTTTTCTTAAATTCGAATTTTAGAAGTAATTCGCGTGCTCGCCAAGAAATAAATATGAAATATCGATAATGTAAGACCACACAAAAGTATCGTCTCCTTTCGGAAGTCATAAACGTCATATCAATATCTAACACAAGTATCATAGTAAAAACACTTTAATAATGCATTAATGTATGACATGTGAATATAAAACAAAATTCGATTATGAACATATTACTGGATTAATAAATGTTCACATAAATCTCATACTACAATTAAAAAAAGAACGAAAATAACATTTTGCCTAGTCACTGATGTCTGAATCACACAAAATAAATATCAGGATAAATATCTAGACCAAATTTACGACTGCTTAAATTATCCTTGAGACGAATAGATAGTGTCCTTTTCACAACTTTCCCTGTAGGTTTAATGGTTTTATATAGTATTAAAAGTAACAATTCGGCGTATACCCTGATGTCTATAACATAGCATGTGGTTCCCTATGGTGTATGTATCAAAGCCTGTTCAAAGGCGGGCAGGTTGTTATTTGTCTCGGTTTATGTCCGAGAAACCTGAGAAAACATAAGCTACTAAGACTAGATACAAACACACATCATTTTAGCATATATCTCCCATGTATATGAAATGTAATATATCTCATAGAAAACTCTACAGTAACACAAAACTGCTCATAAATCTTTCATTTTAGTGTCGAATTTTTGGAATAAATTCTGCATGACTTCACATCATCTATTATATATTTTTATTTCGTTCATCATATCAAAATGTTAAGAAATACATTGAGCTTCTCTTAATATTTCGGCGCCATGTCTTTAAATACTTAGAAAAAGAAAGTATTAGATTATTATGGGTCCTGTTTATAGAATAATAACTAAATAACTTTTTATCAATTAAGTTAAGAGGCTTTTCTTGATCACGTCTGACTTTATGAGAAAACAACTATTTTGGGACTATGAAAGTGATGAAAAGAAAAAGTAACTGGATAAAAATGAAGCGACTTGGAAAATCAGCAGGAGCTTGACAAAATTATAGTTTTCTTTATCTGTCCGATAATCCTATAACACCCCCAAAAGCCTTTCTCAAGAGCAACCAGTTCAACAAATGTAGAGCGGCAGTGATCAAACGAATGTACAGGTAGTAGTTCACCTGACTTCAATACGAGGTCAGGATTTGTGTTGGGTGAAATATCCCCCAGGGAGGTAAGCCAAGTGGAATTCATTTCTAACCTGACCCGCCCCAGAGACAGTACCGCGAGAAAATCTGTCAAAAAAGATTTACTGGGAGAGAACCTCGGGTCATGCACTTCCGGTAATCTGGAAGTGTTACATGTTTTCACCTCCGTGTCATGTGAAATAAAAGAGGTACACTGGCCTTTCTGCTGTAGCAAAATAAAAGTAAGATATTACGATTTACTGGGTAATTACTTCTGTAGGAATCTGACTAAGTAGCTGGTTGTTCCCAATATGGTGCTATTGTTGTACATTGTTTCAATTATATAGTGTTGTACATTGTTTCAATTACATTTAGTGAATATTGTTTCAATTACGCTTTATTCAAGATGCAGTTGTTGTTAGATACATGATCTAAAAGTACCAGATACATTAAGTAATAATAAATATCTGAATCGACCAATCACACACTGTATTACATCTATATATATCGATCATTCTTATAAATCACAAAACAGACATCTTCCGTTTATAAAGTTATCAAAGGAAATATGAAATTCCCCCAAATTTTGATAGACATAAGCCATATTTGGTATTTCTCTTAAACTCAAATTAGATTTTTTTAAACATTTTGTTGGAATAATTAATTTAATAATTTACTATCTTTTTCACATTTCATTCATTTACTTGGAAGTGTAGGATATCGTCATAAAGATAAGTAAGGATCACGAACAAGTTTCTTAAGAAAAGACGAAACAAGCTTGTATGACTATCACAATGGTAAGGACTGTGATATTGTTTCTCTTTAAATTACCGACCTATTTTATGAATAATTCAACCAGTGAAATACTAAAATATTTTTTTTACCAATCCTTCAGGTAACCGCTTTATTCTAGTGACTTTTTTGTTTTGTTTTTTATTTTCACTCATATGAGCGGTATACTTGAGTCATAATATATAAGTAGATGTATTGATTGACTAAAATGTTGCTGGGAAGAGGACACGAGAAGGCTGCTTGACGTAGTAGTATACCATATGTACTGATGAAGTTGTAATGGTTGCAGGGCTCTTATTTGGAAAATACACAAAATAGTGAAAAAAATGATACACTCAAAGTTGATGTAACGAATTTATGGTCTGTTGCATAATTTCTTCAGTGAATAACCCTATTTAGTTTAAACGTTTGGTAAAACTGAGAAAATGGAATCACCGATGAAAGATAGCTTTGTTGATTGGCTCCCAGTACAGATAGAGAAATGTTCGTAAGGGATCAGATGTATCCTATAGCACACTGGTAAAGACTGAGAATAAGGAAGCTAAAGTGGAAACTAAATGGAAAAGGGTGTGGGCAACAAGAGTTGTTAGTTGTGATCATATGTATTCTTTCCTAATGTACAAGAAGTAGACCTCCGTGAGCTGGAGTGTTGGACAAACAAACTAACTTGTAAAAGGAAATAGATGATCCGAAAACGCTGGCGACGAACGCTAACTCAAACAAAAGACGGCGCCATTTGTTAAAACAGTCGAGCACTATGTCAAAATATAAATTTCAAAAAGGAAAAAGATACTGCAACAGGTCTAGCTACTTAGCAATTCTATACCAAACAAATCCAAACAGAAATGCCGTCTAAGTAGATGTACTCTTATATCGAGTATCATAGTTAGTTTTGTCATACTCTGGTATATATTTGAATACGTATATATGCGTATATTGATCTTTATTGCGAAAAATAAGTTAAAATGTAATCAATTTATTATTTCATGTAATGGTTTCTTTACAGAACGAAAGAAATAATTATTTTTGATAGCAAGGGAAGTAAAGTTAACTATCGAATCATTTTAAAACTACATCTTAAGTTGATCATACTTTGGCCGAGATCCCATGTCTCAGAGATACTGCGGTGAGTTTTATGTACACAGGTTAGTCCGACAGTAAACTAGCACACTTGGAACGTCCTCGGTGGCTAATGAGGATCGAATCCGCTACGTTTGAATAAGGAAGGATTGGGTAATTGTAACATATACGGGAAGTAAATAAAGGCGGTAAGCGTCTTAATTTACTCTGTTACTAAGTTATCCGGGGTCAAGAAGCCGTCCAGTACATCACATGACACCCGCGGAGTGTCCAGTGACGTCACGTGTCCACAACAGCTGTTAGGCAGAGGGAAACTGTTACAAGGAAATGTAACAAATATTTACATGTGATGTTTGGGAGATTATTCCAGGGTAGTAGTTATATTAAACGATGATATCTGTTACTTAATTCTTGGTACATGCAGCCCAGCTGTGATTTCAAGGCTTTATAACATAAACTGAAAACCTCGCTGAAAGCTCGAACGTGTATGAAGTTGTAGTAAAATGAGAAGTATTATAATTATTTATTGTGAAGAGTGGGATAGATGTACATCAAATGATATATAATTACAATTTAGACGAGAAACGGTACACCTTAAAAATGCAAGATTAAAAAATAATATGACGAAGACAAAGAAAAATACACAACCTTCATTGCACCAGGTTATCAATTGTAATGCATGTCATAACATACTTGTGTTTATATATACGTCGTTGCTAGTTATTTTGTGAGACATTTTCATTTAATTGACAATAATATTTGTTCTGAACCACGTGTGATGCCGGAGTGACGTTTTATGTGTTACAAAATAATAACGAAACAAAGGTTTATATAATGTGAGTTCTAGTTTTATTGACACCTCCAGTAACAATATTCCCTATTATAATAAATCATGCAATCTATGTTTTCGGCAGCTGCTGTGGTAAGCTAATGATATTAAATGTTTATTATTGTCAATATATAGATAGTTTTGTAAATAAGTTTTCATAATCCATTTTAAATCTGCATGTATTAAGTTATTTTGTGACACATTTCCATTTAATTGACAATAAGATTTGTTCTGTAACTGATGACCAGCTTACAATGTAATATTGACTCCGAGATGACTGATACAATTGTTACGATCACACATTTGTTACATGTCATTAGAGACGACAATCAACACTTAGTCTAGCCTTGGTCTGATGTCAGAATTAACGTCAGGTGTTATCGACATCCTATCTCTATGTTCATTCTTTATCTGCGGGGAATTTATAAATCAGCACCAACAAAAGGCTATTTTTTCGTATATATGACATTTATCACAAATTAAAGACTAGTATAAAGGACATAGAATATCGCCCACAGATGTGTAAGACGTATGGGCTGCGCCATATTAGTATATCATTTCGCATTTATGACATATCAGATCAAACTTACCGTTCATAACATTCTTCAATTATATCAATAATTGTAGGTTTTCAAAATATGTAATATATTCGATGTTTTCATAATAATTAAAAACCTACTTGATTGAAGATTTATTGTTCGAATCTTGGACGATTCGTTAGGTCTTTCCCTAGATTGTGATTAGATATTGCAAGGAGGCGTCGTGTGGAATTTTCTGGTACAGGATAAATAGCCTCTTCAACAGACTCAAAATGTACATGTATTCATGTAACGGTAGATCTTTTGAAATTGTAATGTTCAATTCATTCATTTGTTTTGATGCTGTAAAATATAAATATTTTTCCATAAACAGTCACTTTAAATAAGACATGCTGTTTCCAAGATTATATTTTTCCTAACTTGAGATTTTCAAAAAGGTTTTGCTATTGGATCTTACCCCAACGATAAGATTGCAAGGTCTAGAACTCAACGTTGGGCCAAACCTCAAAATCATTAATAGAATGAAGCTGTAAATATGTTGGCGGTCGATGTGCTTTCCTATATGTATGACAGGTACTACATCACATGCAGAAACAGATCCCTTAGTACCATGTTTTGTCGGGGTTTCATCAAAATTTCTCGTATTGTTGCTTTTAAATTCCATTTATTGTTGTTCTATCCAGATGTTTTTATATTGATTTGGATTACAAGTTATGCTTAATGAAGATTGATTGTGATTCCTTTTATACACTGCCATATATTGCTTTGATAATTGTTATTTCTGCAGTTAAGTATTGTAAACTAAACGTTCATTAAAATGTTCACATATGTATATCTATATAGTTAAGTGAACACTCAGAAGAATGTTGAAGATGTGAATCCCTTGCGATATATTTTTATTGTCCCCATACAACCCTATACAAGTGTATATTACATAAGTACAGAATGTTGCTCAGCAATCGGAGTCTAGGTAGGCTTTACAACGCCTGAGATGTATACGTCATCGAGGTTACATTCTCACTGCAACAAAATAGAATCATAAATTAATCTTCTTTAATAAGAGAAAGTTAATATATAACTAGTATTTCTTTGAAATAAAACTTAAGGCATAGAGTGCAATCATTATGAAAGGACTTAAAAGAAATAAATTGGAAATAACTGAATAAAGGGTGGCTGGTGCCAATCTGATATGGTCTAGCATCATTCGTGCAAAGCGCAACATCTGAATGGTTTGTAGCAAGTTTATTTTACCTTTGGCCCCTTCATAAATATATTTCATATCCGCATAACCACTGAGGCGTATTCTCTTCAACCAAAACGTGACCGTATTTATAAATTATAATGTAAACGTTAGCGGTTCACTGATGAGTGTCATACGGTGTTTATTAATTTATCAATAAACAGGTGAATTTTTCAATCTTGAAAAGTAATTTTCTTATTTATGTCAGCCATTTTTAAACGGACAACTTGTAACCGTCAACATTAACCAAAACTAATTTGTTGAATGTGTTATACATTCAATTCAAACGCTTCGGTGATCGAACAAGCATCTTACTAACGCGATTACTTGGCAGTCATATTCTTACGGTACGCGAATACATTCAAATGCCAATTTTCTTTTGTTACCAAAAAGGGAATTCTTGTATAGCATCAATTGTTTAATCTGAATAAAACTATTATTTAATATATGAAGATGGATTATTATCACTTCTTCAGTATGCCTTATTTAGGAGATTAGAGGTACATGTGCAGATCCTTGCACAAGTTTGATCCCCAGAATTACTGATGAGTCATAGAAAGGCAAAATAGCTAAATGATAAAGTTTTTATGTGTATAATTAAATTCATTCTTAAAGGTGTTATTTGTCTAAAGAACCCTCTAGGATTACTGGACGATAAGTCTTGCTGGCAGACTTTATGTCCCCGAGGCATTCTGTAACCCTGCTGGTAGACTTTAAGTACCCGATGTATGCCGTTACCCTGATGGTAGACTTTATGTCCCCGAGGCATTCCGTAACCCTGCTGGTAGACGTTACGTCCCCGAGGCATTCCGTAACCCCGCTGGTAGACTTTATGTCCCCGAGGAATGTCGTTACCCTTAATGCCACGTTCGAATTTTTTTGCATATTGGCATATGTTTCGAATGTACACACATATTTTACTTTGTTTTAGGATCAATATACATACATGTATATGCATATAACACGAAAGTTATGCCATTACCAGGATAACGCAATTTGACGTCTTTATTGGTTATGGTCCATTTTGATGTCCTACACTCCTCCTCTGGATTTCAACATTTCTTGCTTCCTATCTTGGTGTCCCTGGCATCACTGACGAGTCCCGAATGGATAAAACAGCTGTATGATGTCCCGATCATCACTGATGAGTCCCGAATGGACAAAACAGCTGTATTATGTCCCGATCATCACTGATGAGTCCCGAATGGACAAAACAGCCGTATGATGTCCCGCTCATCACTGATGAGTCCGAAATTGATAAAACAGCTGTATGATTCCCTAGCATCAATGACGAGTCCTGAAAGGACCAAACAGCTGTATGATGTCCCGATCATCACTGATGAGTCCCGAATGAACAAAACAGCTGTATGATGTCCCGATCATCACTGATGAGTCCCGAATGGACAAAACAGCCGTATGATGTCCCGATCATCACTGATGAGTCCGAAATTGATAAAACAGCTGTATGATTCCCTTGCATCAATGACGAGTCCCGAAAGGACCAAACAGCTGTATGATGTCCCTAGCATCACTGACGAGTCCAAAAAGGACGAAACAGCTTTATGATTTCCCTAGCGTCAATGACGAGTCCAAAAAGGACGAAACAGGTGTACGATGGAGTATTATATTCATTAAGTGGCATATATTGTATATTAATGAACTCCTGTTTAAAGGCGCTATTCGCTTGTGTGTGTATTACCCTTTTATTTCGGTCATTCTGCTTCTCGACAAACTGTATTAACAGCAGTCAGGCTGGTAAGCAGTTCGTTAGATTAGCGTGTTGCAATCAAAAATTCAAATAAGATAATGTCCATATACCGACTTAATGTTGTTGAAATTTAAACCGCTAATTTACATATAGATGTGCCTTCTTGACGGAGAGAATGGCGTGTTTTGTCCTCGCCTACAGTAATACATCCTACACGTCCACGTAAAGTAAAAAAGATACCAAGGTAAATTGTATCAGTTTTCTTTCATCCATCACCTGTTCATCAAGATGTAAAGATATTAAATGCAATTCAACTTTTTTTTGCTTAAACACATTTGCGTGTCTCAAAAATAATATATTTCAAAATATTTTCTTTTTCGTTTATCTTTTTTGTGTATGCGGCTATCAATTATTATCATATAAATTATGTTGGGTTTAAACTAAATCGCCCCAAACTGTTATACACTATCAAATTATCGTCAAAGTTGATGGCGATTGTGCAGACACTGAATTGTGAAAACACATTATCTATATAACACCTTTCCTATTCCTAAACATCAAATGACCATCAACCACCTGTCACAGATCAACATGGAACCATCAAAACTACATGGTATAACCCAAAACACATGCATAGGAACAGACGAACCAGTTAACGAACAGTCATACACAAGATATAGATGGCTGCTTCAGCACTCGTCCTGATACTTTTATTATAATTTGGAACACGTCACATTGTTTGGCTTCAGCGAATACAGAATATACAAAAAGACAGTTTGTTTTAAGTAGTTTCTGAACACGGCGTAGATACAACTTAAGTAACGGTCCCATCTGTGTTATCGAGTATAGCCGAAATTCAAACTTAACACATCATTTAAAAAAATATGTAAACGAAAATGAGACAAAACATGAAATCGTAATTTCAATGTGTTTTATCTTAATAAATCCAACTATTGGAGAATCAGGCTAGGATGAAAGCTACAGCAATCCTCAGTTCAGATAAAGGATATATTACAAATTCGAGCACTTCAACTTTGAAGAATTTGTTGTTATTATGACAGAAAGTTCAACTCTTCAAAGGTCTAGTTTTTGTAATTCTCATGGATTTAAATGGAAAGTTATATTTAGAATACATCTTTTTCAAAACTTTTCATATTGTGAGATTTCGAGAACATTTTAGACATTTTAGCTAATGTTAAATATGCGCCATACTGCCCTTATAGAGACGCATTTGGTATCGAGTGTTGTAGGTTAGTAATAAAGTATCACGTGGAATGCTGAAACAACCGTCTGTGCCTTGTGTTTATCAGTTATAGTTAAGTGGTTAAAGGCGAAGGAGGAAGCTGTTTCCTCTGTTCCTCAGTTTGTCTTTTGCGTTGAAACATGTGTATGGTTCCATGTTTATCTGTGTAGGACGCGGGTATATCGAGAATATTATTGGTAGACATATGACGGCCATGTGATGTTTAGAAATTGGAAAGATGTTATATGAATAATTTGTTAGTGATCCAGGTTATACTATATATAGTGGACAGTTGAATGTTTGTGTCCCTTGAAATGTTAGACCAGACTCACACTGGTATGGCATCTATCCCGATCCATTATATTGACAACAGACAAGAGCAATTTTCATAACTTCTGTAAATACCGGCCTGAAGATAGAACCCATAGTCTTCCTCCAAAGTGCGACCACTCAACTCAATGACCCAAACTTAGGAACTGTCACGGTAGCCATAAGGTAAATACTAGATTCCATATACACTTGTAAAAAGTACCAATATAGTGCCTTCGTTATGTACCACAAAACCACTTTTTTTCATATAGGCGTTATATTCACAAACAAATGTATCCAGCGTAAAAGAAGGAATTGGTATGTCGTATTTCGGTTCGTATTAAACAAAGACTGAATGAATGAATGCGTGCGTGAAATGAAACAATGAATGTAACAGATAGATGAAATGAATGAATGAATGAATGAATTGATTAATTAATGAATTAACGAATGAATCCTCATGTATAAGGAATATTTTTTGTATCTGTTGGAAATTTGAAAATAAAATCTAATATTTCAATTTCTACTCAAGTTGGACTCAATGAAACTACCAAACTTAATCTGTTTCAACACTGATCAGTGCGTATGAATACCTAGACAAAATCCTTCCGCGGGACGATTTCACTTTTTCTACATTGTTGTTATAAACATTGAATAATTATTAAAATTATCAAATTTATAATGTGTTCTTGTATTTTATGAACGACCAGATATGCTAAATACTTCTATTTTGACAAAATAATGCTGTTTTTTTTTAAATCCTAAAATGGCGGACTATTTTACTCGACCGACTGGACATGCACAATACGGAACTCCTCGGGCTTTTCCGCATTTGGACTTACGAAAGCTTCGAGACATTAATATCTAGACCGACTTTTTTATTTAAAAAAAACCCAATTGAAATATAAGGATTGAATCTTTATTTGGTCGATTTCATGGGGTCATCCTTAAATGAACCTGAAAAAAGCGTGATAATATGATACAGGTATAGAGTATTCCTAGATATCGGCCACTTACCGAGACAAATACAAGTCTATTTATAACAGGATCTGTTTTACCTAGTTTAATCGATTTTGATTTAGAATTTACAATTTGTCGGACTTGTTTTGTTGTCTTTTTTGTTAAAGAAATAGAAGCATGGTAAATGATGTTGTGTTCCTAACATCTTATTCCTGACGAGCTGTAGAATAGTCTATAAAGGATAGCCTCATAACACACTGCACCAGACGTTCTTAAGTGGTTTTTTCTTATCATGATTGGTTATTCATTTAAAAAATGAAGCTACTAAGATAATAAATCAAGAGTCCTTTGTCCTTTCATTTACGACCTAACAATACTGAAATAAAAAATATACCTGCATAAGGATGACTATTACATAATTTCGCATGCACTTTAACTAAGATTGACATCCGCTCGTGATTTTGTCAAGTATTTAAC
This sequence comes from Pecten maximus, assembly GCF_902652985.1. NCBI lineage: Eukaryota > Metazoa > Mollusca > Bivalvia > Pectinida > Pectinidae > Pecten > Pecten maximus. Next base: position 19,960,190 of record NC_047018.1, read on the forward strand.
ACAAGAATGTTATAATCGATGAGGTAACATATCGCAACTCTTAATTTTACAATATCAGCGAGAAATTCGTGACTTTTACAACTTTGAAGCGACATGACAGATTGACACAGGTCGCGTGCGTTCGATTACGGCCCCCTTGATTACATCTGTGACCCCGTCCCTACAAAAGAATATTCCACCATGACAATTAGATATGAACGAGCATTATATATTTTCCTATCAAAAGATTAAAAGGTGAATGTCATTTCCCTCCTCTGTCAACACAGAAACAACATGTTACAAAAAAATCTTTAACTATCAAATACTTTGCTATCATGTAATGATTGTTTAGTGATCATCAGTGGGTATTTTCGGCACTCCTCGTGCATATTTCTTAACAATTGTTTTACATCCATATTGAACAAACAATAAATCACCCACTCCCTGGTATGACAGGTAGTCATACATTATCAACATGCTTCTCCCAAATCTAATGTGGCGTTGAATAATTGGATCACAGGTAAATGTGTATTACACAACCATGGGCTACATTTATATTATATACTAATGAAAAATAAAAACTTTATTGAAAGTGTAGCAAATGTAAAATAGCAAAGTCGACTGTGCTTTTAAAATAATTTGTGCCATCTGCAATCTTTTCAGCTAATATTCTAAACACGCACTTTCTTTCGAACAAGTCTTGAACATATTTATGATTTGTGATCTTAGAAGGTTTTCTACGAGTTTCATTCAAATTATTTTACTGTAAAGATATGATTATACAATTCCCTGAACCTTCACCATCCCTTTCCTCGATCTTTATTTACAAAGTTACCAACAGGGACAGCTTACAACTTAACTATAAATGATAAGTCTGATAATTTCTTCCCAATTGTTAATTTTTCATTTCTAAATAGTAATATACCTGCTTTCCCTAACTACAATGTTAAAAAGTCTCAGCTGATCCCATTATCACGATTTCCTTGACAGATATAAATAGCTGTCGGAAAACAAACAACACAAGGTTTCGGGAGATTCTGGTTATTGAAGATCATGGAAAGAGTTTATGGTCAACTACATGACAACAATGGGAAATATGTCCTTTATCATGTCTTCGATGATCACATACCTGATGGTTCCGTTGTCATTACCGTGTTTACCTAGACCTCATTCTTAGGCTGTTACTTAACCTGGATTTGAGTCAGACGTGAATGTCGAGTGTCATCCATGAAGCAGAAGACGGTTACCATTCGGAACACACATGTCAATGTACTCACATGTCAATGTACTCGCATGTCAATGTACTCGCATGTCCATGTACTCACATGTCAATGTACTCACATGTCAATGTACTCGCATGTCCATGTACTCGCATGTCAATGTACTTGCATGTCAATGTACTCGCATGTCAATGTACTCACATGTCAATGTACTCACATGTCAATGTACTTGCATGTCAATGTACTCGCATGTCAATGTACTCGCATGTCAATGTACTTGCATGTCAATGTACTCGCATGTCAATGTACTCACATGTCAATGTACTCACATGTCAATGTACTCGTATGTCAATGTACTCGTATGTCAATGTACTCACATGTCAATGTACTCGCATGTCCATGTACTCACATGTCCATGTACTCACATGTCAATGTACTCACATGTCAATGTACTCACATGTCAATGTACTCGCATGTCAATGTACTCGCATGTCCATGTACTCGCATGTCAATGTACTCACATGTCAATGTACTCACATGTCAATGTACTCGTATGTCAATGTACTCGCATGTCAATGCACTCACATGTCAATGTACTCACATGTCAATGTACTCACATGTCAATGTACTCACATGTCCATGTACTCACATGTCAATGTACTCGTATGTCCATGTACTCGTATGTCCATGTACTCGCATGTCAATGTCACGGCGACCTTCCCATGTGCCGTAGTACACCTTCGGACAAAGCACACAACATTTCCTGATTTGAGGACATACATCATTACTGATATCGTGGGATTTAATACAACTAATAAGACTTGTTCGTCGTTATCATACATTTGTATTAACTCTGTAAAGGTCTCAAGTGAGGTGATGTCGCAAACTATTTTAGATTTCTTAGAAATAAAAACATGGTAAACCTATGCCCTCATTTTCAGTAGGTTAGATGATTTAATGAACCACTTTGGTTATCAAATAATAAACTTAATTAAAATAAAAAGGAGGCCTTAAAATACTTCAATTATAACGTTTTATAGCCATAACTACCGATTTGTTTTTGATTTGCAAACTGACGGTATGACTTTACAAAACATGTACGTATGTTCAAATAGTGACGTAACTTTATTATATATAAATATTACCTATAACAGATATCGTATAAATAGAGTGTAACCATTTATCAAATCTGCAATAATGTTAACAATGGCGACGCGACCTTTTGGACGGGAAGAACCATCAGTCTATACTAGACTGAAATGTAATGGGCACCTGGCAGTTTGACTATTTACATAGGCAGTCGGTTTGTGTGGGTGAAGGGGGACATCAACGAAACACACCTACAACAATTTAAAACACCTTGGGCCCGATACCAGCTAATAAGTCAATAATTGGTAATTTAATTTTGTAAATCTTTTCAATTACTCGTAAAATCATATGAAACCGTTACATTGGATTTGTCGCCACAATAGACTGTTCTTGACTTGGCATTGTTTAGTTGTGTGCGGTAGAGGAGACAAGAGTCATTTATGAACAAGCAGGAAAATGTCCACCTCCTCGTATTTTTTCAGCCCACATAATTATACACCAGTGCTCCTTACAGACGGGAAACATTTTATTGCTCTTTATATCGTCAAAATATTATTAAATTTCCATAGATCTATATAAAAAGACTTGTAAGTGTCAAATAGAATGGCTAGCTGTAGGGGCGGCAATAGAGGACGGATTGTGCTGTAAAGTTAATAACTTGTAAGATTTATAAATAAAATTATATTTTTGATGGTTGACATGTTTGCCTGTTTTATCACAAACAAAATGTTCTTTTTAAAATGTATCTCTTAAGAAATTGCCATTGAAATCATTTGGAAAGTTGTAAGACGAATTGTACTTTTATGATTTCAACATTCCATTGCGTTTACAAAAAAGTAAACCTGTAGAGAAAGAACATAAAGGTCCAGTGATTAAACATTGACCTATTGTTCCGGAAACAATACCGAAAGAAATATTTTTATAAAATTTGGAAGGGGTCATACAGTTAAAGAATTTATATTGATATTTTGTTCGAATAACGTTTAGTCATTGTTCCCTACAGAAATGTAAATGGACATAGTGTGAAGATGAAAATACCAAACTATTAACAACCGCACCACATTCAAACTACATTACGTCTGTTGTTAAAAAAAACAAAGAAAAACAACAAAAACAACAAAAAAAAAAACCCCGAAAATATAGTAAAAATAAAGAAGTTAATCAATAAACAATGTTTATTACTTCGAGAAGCAGCCAACAAACCAGCTGAGGAGCTGAAACAAAAACAAAGAACCTTGGCCGGAGTGTGTCGTTCTACCACTCTATTTATTTCATCGCCAAAAGTCATCTCAGTTTTTTCTTTTCTTTTCTGTTTTTTTTTTTCTATTAGTTTTCATGGTAACATTACAAACATACTGTTACTGTCATATCGTGTCGTTTTCCGTTTTGATATACAGTTGGTTGTGTCGTTCCCAGCCATATTATCTCATTTATTCTTTTAAACACATCCCATACGTATCGGAAGGTTACACCTTTCCTCGACAACAAAACACATGTCATTTTCACACTCAGAGAAACCAGAAACGCATTAAGAAAACTGCTGTTGTCATTTATGTTCACATAATAAATATATAATAACATTTCTTTGTATAGAGTACAAACCAACAGGAAAACCCACCAATACACACACAAATGACCTGGTGATGTTGCGCTTTGGTACAATTTCCCTTAAATACTTCACTTCTAATGTGACACAGCAGTTTTCTCGTCCTAATTGGAAGTGTGTCTATAGTTACCGTTACGGAGGATACTGTAACAGAATAGAAGGAAACATAAGTCGGTCTAAGGCAATTTGAGAAATTAACTTTAGTTAATTATTAAATCGCATACCTGAAATTCAAATGTGGTGACGATTTTCTATTGTCCTGACGAAAGCGTATCTTCCTGACTTTGTAAGTATAGGAGACCGGAGTCTGTCGACGTTTGTACTCTTTCTCAGTTCGTGGTAATATCGCCTGTAAATGGGTAGATAAACGTTGTATGTTAGACATATAACAAATGGTCTACATTTATTTAATTTGTCACCGGAGGGATACGGAAATTTGAATTTAGTTTTATGACATCTTTATTAAAAAAGAAGAAGATATTCCTGAGGGATCTTGCCCCCATAATCGTATGATTTGTATCGGTTTTATTGTTTTTTTTTCTGTATTTTTTCTGTACGTATCCCCTCTTTTCCTCTACGTTTTTTCCTGTACTTGTCTGTACGTATCCCCTCTTTTCCTCTACATTTCCTGGTGGTTTTTTTTTTTCGACAGTTGTTGTCGACAAAATATGGCTGTACTTTTACTCCTCTGGTCAGTCTGATAAGAGAACGCACAGAAAATAGCGATAACAAACCCACGACGATCGCCTATCGACCATTTTGTTAATCTGATCAGCCTGCCACCCATTATGCTGCAAAGCTTGGCACAAAAGGGAACCTGCACATGGAATCTGAGAAAGATCCATTCAGCGCTTCTTTAGAATTAGCGATTATAACAAAAATAATGGAGATTACCCCAAAAATAACGAAATCTTAATTCTTAATCAAAATCGATGAAACGAGAGCAAAACACGAACAAAAGTACTATCTGCATTATATTGTATATCTATATGACGATCCTTCAACAAGTACGGGGATAATAAACCCAGATGTTCCATGAGGGTAAGCGTCTCCTGCTTCATCGACGATAGTCCTATATAAACCTAGGTCAAGGTTTTATCTCTCAAAATCTTAATGACTGGCTATAGGCTTATTTGTTTTTTTTGATTAGACTAAAAAAATATAAATAAATTTGTTCAATTAGGGACCAAGGGGAGCATACATATGAAATTTGATAAGTATTTCTAAAAATTGCGATAACTGTCAATATCAATGATGGCTGTCATAAACTTTTATAATTTGCAGCTCAATCTGAATATAAATATTTCAGATTCCAAGGCTACTTAAAATAATCTCTTTTTTTTTTTTTGAAAGATTGACGGACCACGCGTACGGACAAAGCGCGATTTGACAGCACACTATCTGATGATAATAATGAAAAAAAAACGAAGTTTTGAGTAAGACATGTTGTTCGTTTAGAACTCTCATGTAATAATTTTAATTTCTTTTCTTTCAGAGAACCGTGTTACAAAAATAGCATGTGATTTATAATGTTTTATTTTATACTTGTCGACGAATCTGTTTCGGGAAAGTGAGATAATACGTGTATATCAGTGTTATAACCATTGTTTTATTATGATGCTTAGATAGATTTAAATAGATTTAAATATATATATACATGTACACTCTAAATCAATATTACATTGGCCCCTGATAGGTCACGTGCGAGATAAATATAACAATTATTATATTACTATATTATGGACTTTTACTTCGGTGAATACATCTTTTATGAACCCGTAAAGTGATATCTTCACAGGGCTCACAAAACCAGATATCCACTTCAATACAAGTTAATATTTGATAGATATGAGTAAAACCACACATACTGTATATCATAAATGCATTTCTTTTTAATTCACTATTTAATGAAGTTACTCTATTGGAAATACAACTGGCATACCGGATATGAATGTCAATCTAGATATATGAAAGACAAAGCTGATAAATAATTTAAAAAAAAAAGAAAAGAAGAAAAAAAAAAAAGCAACAGCATTTTAAAAGAAAGAGGAAACCTTATATATAAAGCCTCGTTTATTGTATAGAATATTTATAGAAATATTTTGTTTCCATAGACTTTCATTGACGGGATGGTCCTATCTTTGGTGACCGTTAACGTTTATACTGTAAATGAGATAAATACATTTAATGGATAACTTTATATAAGTAGAATACTAGACTAGCTGTAGGTTGATATGTTTAAATCTGATTAAACAAACAGTCTATAATCTGTAATACTACTTTTATCCGCGCCATGTCTGTACCTCGTGCAGCTATGGGCTGGCGTACAGGATGTCGGCGAGCACTTCTCACTTTTATCAATTTTCTGATTCAGTGAGGCATATTAGAGTGTGTAAGCGTTGTTTAACCTGTAATAATATCACTCATATTGAATCATACGGTCTCATCATGTTTCTTATTCCCCTTTATATGAGCATAATAGTATATAATCTTAGCGAAAAGTGTCATTTTTCCATTCTGTATAATTTCAATGAGTCAGTCCATAGTGTTCACGGAGCACATAAATACAATACAAACATAGGAAAATGTGATTTCGTGGCTTATTGTACAGAAGTTAAAATTCTTTATAAAGCTGGGTACCAATTGTCGGCAAAACGCGTCAGAAAAGACACATTCTGGCGGCGACTGTTCATTCCTTTGTGTGTGTTTATTAAATTAATATATATACTGATGTTGTCAATGAAATTTCCATAGAAATTCTACGAAGTCAAATCCCCATGTGACATGATATAATAAGGCATCGAAGTGCCTTCCTTCTTGTTAATATAAAAGCCACGACAGCATTAGACCGCACTAGTTCATCCCATATTTGAAATATTAATTATCTTATAGAATATTTCAATAAAAATCCTCAAAGTTTCAATAGACTTATCGGGGCGGGATCAACAGCTGTCCGTCAGAGGCGACCTTTAGCTTTTCTGGTGGACAATGTCAACCAGAGATATTCGAGTATATTTAATTGATTTTCGATTAAATTAAAGTTAAAGGTTAAATTAGATTAACAGTGTTCACTAAACACAGTTATAATGCTACAAACAAATCAGGCCCACTGAGACTGCATATCAGGACAAAATCTACTTTTCTTTTGTGTCGGACTCCCTAGGTAAAAATATTTAAGAATTCTATATTAAAAAATGATAAAGAAGAAACATAATTTAAAAATAACAAATACTACGGACTTTAAATTAGTCACGTGACACAGATAAAGTGCAGGTGTCCTGGCAGACCGACTAAGTGTTTCTAATTTTACATTTTACGAAGGTATATTGGGTGTAAAGCAAGAGTTATCAATCTATCTTTACTAAAGGTAGGGAGTCTGATTCGTACATCGTACCTGCAGTTAATATTGCACTGTTGGTATGAGGCTATTGAATCTTTTGAATTCTGTTTCCTCTTTTCTTTCTGAATTATTTCCAATGTTTACATCTAAACTGTCTCATCTTAGGAAGGTTACGGGTTCTCTCCCAAAGTCGTGACTTATCGAAATATTTAAACGTTTTACTAGTATGTTGTCCCTGTTTGGCACTCAACCTTGAAAAGGAACAGTGTAACGGACCTGACGTCATTCCAATAGGCTGCACCATGATGGCATTTCAGTGAAATCGCACTTAAAACTGACACCGAGGCTGCTGATCACACTTGAGTAAACACTGTCTTAAATGACCTTATAAATGTGAGGGCGTTCAAAAATTACGACTGACAAATCTACTAAATACATGTATTAGTACATTGGTGATTTAGAAACAGGACTATAAGCTTTAAGTCTGCGCTTATGCACGGCCAAATATACGAAGCATACTTGTCTCCGTGTGAGTATATGGACATGTTCGTGGTAACATACTAGACGTAACGTCCTGTCTCCGTGTGACAGTACATGTACAGGTTCGTGGTAACATACTAGATATAACGTCCTGTCTCCGTGTGACAGTACATGGACAGGTTCGTGGTAACATACTAGATATAACGTCCTGTCTCCGTGTGACAGTACATGGACAGGTTCGTGTTAACATACTAGATATAACGTCCTGTCTCCGTGTGACAGTACATGGACAGGTTCGTGGTAACATACTAGATATAACGTCCTGTCTCCGTGTGACAGTACATGGACAGGTTCGTGGTAACATACTAGACGTAACGTCCTGTCTCCGTGTGACAGTACATGGACAGGTTCGTGGTAACATACTAGATATAACGTCCTGTCTCCGTGTGACAGTACATGTACAGGTTCGTGGTAACACACTAGATATAACGTCCTGTCTCCGTGTGACAGTACATGGACAGGTTCGTGGTAACATACTAGATATAACGTCCTGTCTCTGTGTGACAGTACATAGACAGGTTCGTGGTAACACGCTAGATATAACGTCCTGTCTCCGTGTGACAGTACATGGACAGGTTCGTGGTAACACACTAGATATAACGTCCTGTCTCCGTGTGATTATATGGACAGGTTCGTGGTAACGTACTAGATATAACGTCCTGTCTCCGTGTGACAGTACATGGACAGGTTCGTGGTAACACACTAGATATAACGTCCTGTCTCCGTGTGACAGTACATGGACAGGTTCGTGTTAACATACTACATATTACGTCCTGTCTCTGTGTGATTATATGGACAGGTTCGTGGTAACATACTAGATATAACGTCCTGTCTCCGTGTGACAGTACATGGACAGGTTCGTGGTAACACACTAGATATAACGTCCTGTCTCCGTGTGACAGTACATGGACAGGTTCGTGTTAACATACTAGATATTACGTCCTGTCTCCGTGTGATTATATGGACAGGTTCGTGGTAACATACTAGATATAACGTCCTGTCTCCGTGTGACAGTACATGGACAGGTTCGTGGTAACACACTAGATATAACGTCCTGTCTCCGTGTGACAGTACATGGACAGGTTCGTGTTAACACACTAGATATAACGTCCTGTCTCCGTGTGACAGTACATGGACAGGTTCGTGGTAACATACTAGATATAACGTCCTGTCTCCGTGTGACAGTACATGGACAGGTCCGTGGTAACATACTAGATATAACGTCCTGTCTCCGTGTGACAGTACATGGACAGGTTCGTGGTAACACACTAGATATAACGTCCTGTCTCCGTGTGACAGTACATGGACAGGTTCGTGGTAACATACTAGATATAACGTCCTGTCTCCGTGTGACAGTACATGGACAGGTTCGTGGTAACAAACTAGATATAACGTCCTGTCTCCGTGTGACAGTACATGGACAGGTTCGTGGTAACACACTAGATATAACGTCCTGTCTCCGTGTGATTATATGGACATGTTCGTGGTAACATACTAGATATAACGTCCTGTCTCCGTGTGACAGTACATGGACATGTTCGTGTTAACATACTAGATATTACGTCCTGTCTCCGTGTGATTATATGGACAGGTTCGTGGTAACATACTAGATATAACGTCCTGTCTCCGTGTGACAGTACATGGACAGGTTCGTGGTAACATACTAGATATAACGTCCTGTCTCCGTGTGAGTATATGGACAGGTTCGTGGTAACATACTAGATATAACGTCCTGTCTCGTGTGACAGTACATGGACAGGTTCGTGGTAACATACTAGATATAACGTCCTGTCTCGTGTGACAGTACATGGACAGGTTCGTGGTAACATACTAGATATAACGTCCTGTCTACGTGTGACAGTACATGGACAGGTTCGTGGTAACATACTAGATATAACGTCCTCTCTCCGTGTGACAGTACATGGACAGGTTCGTGGTAACACACTAGATATAACGTCCTGTCTCCGTGTGACAGTACATGGACATGTTCGTGGTAACATACTAGATATAACGTCCTGTCTCGTGTGACAGTACATGGACAGGTTCGTGGTAATATACTAGATATAACGTCCTGTCTCCGTGTGACAGTACATGGACAGGTTCGTGGTAACATACTAGATATAACGTCCTGTCTCCGTGTGACAGTACATGGACAGGTTCGTGGTAACATACTAGATATAACGTCCTGTCTCCGTGTGACAGTACATGGACAGGTTCGTGGTAACATACTAGATATAACGTCCTGTCTCCGTGTGACAGTACATGGACATGTTCGTGGTAACATACTAGATATAACGTCCTGTCTCCGTGTGACAGTACATGGACAGATTCGTGGTAACATACTAGATATAACGTCCTGTCTCCGTGTGACAGTACATGGACAGGTCCATGGTAACATACTAGATATAACGTCCTGTCTCCGTGTGACAGTACATGGACAGGTTCGTGGTAACATACTAGATATTACGTCCTGTCTCCGTGTGACAGTACATGGACAGGTTCGTGGTAACATACTAGATATTACGTCCTGTCTCCGTGTGATTATATGGACAGGTTCGTGGTAACATACTAGATATTACGTCCTGTCTCCGTGTGATTATATGGACATGTTCGTGGTAACATACTAGATATAACGTCCTGTCTCCGTGTGACAGTACATGGACAGGTTCGTGGTAACATACTAGATATAACGTCCTGTCTCCGTGTGACAGTACATAGACAGGTCCGTGGTAACATACTAGATATAACGTCCTGTCTCCGTGTGACAGTACATAGACAGGTTCGTGGTAACACACTAGATATAACGTCCTGTCACGTGTGACAGTACATGGACAGGTTCGTGGTAACATACTAGATATACCGTCCTGTCTCCGTGTGACAGTACATGGACAGGTCCGTGTTAACATACTAGATATTACGTCCTGTCTCCGTGTGATTATATGGACAGGTTCGTGGTAACATACTAGATATAACGTCCTGTCTCCGTGTGACAGTACATGGACAGGTTCGTGGTAACACACTAGATATAACGTCCTGTCTCCGTGTGACAGTACATGGACAGGTTCGTGTTAACATACTAGATATTACGTCCTGTCTCCGTGTGATTATATGGACAGGTTCGTGGTAACATACTAGATATAACGTCCTGTCTCCGTGTGACAGTACATGGACAGGTTCGTGGTAACATACTAGATATAACGTCCTGTCTCCGTGTGACAGTACATGGACAGGTTCGTGTTAACACACTAGATATAACGTCCTGTCTCCGTGTGACAGTACATGGACAGGTTCGTGGTAACATACTAGATATAACGTCCTGTCTCCGTGTGACAGTACATGGACAGGTCCGTGGTAACATACTAGATATAACGTCCTGTCTCCGTGTGACAGTACATGGACAGGTTCGTGGTAACACACTAGATATAACGTCCTGTCTCCGTGTGATTATATGGACAGGTTCGTGGTAACATACTAGATATAACGTCCTGTCTCCGTGTGACAGTACATGGACAGGTTCGTGGTAAAATACTAGATATAACGTCCTGTCTCCGTGTGAGTATATGGACAGGTTCGTGGTTACATACTAGATATAACGTCCTGTCTCGTGTGACAGTACATGGACAGGTTTGTGGTAACATACTATATATAACGTCCTGTCTCGTGTGACAGTACATGGACAGGTTCGTGGTAACATACTAGATATAACGTCCTGTCTCCGTGTGACAGTACATGGACAGATTCGTGGTAACATACTAGATATAACGTCCTGTCTCCGTGTGACAGTACATGGACAGGTTCGTGGTAACATACTAGATATAACGTCCTGTCTCCGTGTGAGTATATGGACAGGTTCGTGGTAACATACTAGATATAACGTCCTGTCTCGTGTGACAGTATATGGACAGGTTCGTGGTAACATACTAGATATAACGTCCTGTCTCGTGTGACAGTACATGGACAGGTTCGTAGTAACATACTAGATATAACGTCCTGTCTACGTGTGACAGTACATGGACAGGTTCGTGGTAACATACTAGATATAACGTCCTCTCTCCGTGTGACAGTACATGGACAGGTTCGTGGTAACACACTAGATATAACGTCCTGTCTCCGTGTGACAGTACATGGACATGTTCGTGGTAACATACTAGATATAACGTCCTGTCTCCGTGTGACAGTACATGGACAGGTTCGTGGTAATATACTAGATATAACGTCCTGTCTCCGTGTGACAGTACATGGACAGGTTCGTGGTAACATACTAGATATAACGTCCTGTCTCCGTGTGACAGTACATGGACAGGTTCGTGGTAACATACTAGATATAACGTCCTGTCTCCGTGTGACAGTACATGGACAGGTTCGTGGTAACATACTAGATATAACGTCCTGTCTCCGTGTGACAGTACATGGACATGTTCGTGGTAAAATACTAGATATAACGTCCTGTCTCCGTGTGACAGTACATGGACAGATTCGTGGTAACATACTAGATATAACGTCCTGTCTCCGTGTGACAGTACATGGACAGGTTCGTGGTAACATACTAGATATTACGTCCTGTCTCCGTGTGACAGTACATGGACAGGTTCGTGGTAACATACTAGATATAACGTCCTGTCTCCGTGTGACAGTACATGGACAGATTCGTGGTAACATACTAGATATAACGTCCTGTCTCCGTGTGACAGTACATGGACAGGTTCGTGGTAACATACTAGATATTACGTCCTGTCTCCGTGTGATTATATGGACATGTTCGTGGTAACATACTAGATATAACGTCCTGTCTCCGTGTGACAGTACATGGACAGGTTCGTGGTAACATACTAGATATAACGTCCTGTCTCCGTGTGACAGTACATAGACAGGTCCGTGGTAACATACTAGATATAACGTCCTGTCTCCGTGTGACAGTACATGGACAGGTTCGTGGTAACATACTAGATATAACGTCCTGTCTCCGTGTGACAGTACATGGACAGGTTCGTGGTAACATACTAGATATAACGTCCTGTCTCCGTGTGACAGTACATGGACATGTTCGTGGTAAAATACTAGATATAACGTCCTGTCTCCGTGTGACAGTACATGGACAGATTCGTGGTAACATACTAAATATAACGTCCTGTCTCCGTGTGACAGTACATGGACAGGTTCGTGGTAACATACTAGATATTACGTCCTGTCTCCGTGTGACAGTACATGGACAGGTTCGTGGTAACATACTAGATATAACGTCCTGTCTCCGTGTGACAGTACATGGACAGATTCGTGGTAACATACTAGATATAACGTCCTGTCTCCGTGTGACAGTACATGGACAGGTTCGTGGTAACATACTAGATATTACGTCCTGTCTCCGTGTGATTATATGGACATGTTCGTGGTAACATACTAGATGTAACGTCCTGTCTCCGTGTGACAGTACATGGACAGGTTCGTGGTAACATACTAGATATAACGTCCTGTCTCCGTGTGACAGTACATAGACAGGTCCGTGGTAACATACTAGATATAACGTCCTGTCTCCGTGTGACAGTACATAGACAGGTTCGTGGTAACACACTAGATATAACGTCCTGTCACGTGTGACAGTACATGGACAGGTTCGTGGTAACATACTAGATATACCGTCCTGTCTCCGTGTGACAGTACATGGACAGGTCCGTGATAACATACTAGATATAACGTCCTGTCTCCGTGTGACAGTACATGGACAGGTTCGTGGTAACATACTAGATATAACGTCCTGTCTCCGTGTGACAGTACATGGACAGGTTCGTGGTAACATACTAGATATAACGTCCTGTCTCCGTGTGACAGTACATGGACAGGTTCGTGTTAACACACTAGATATAACGTCCTGTCTCCGTGTGACAGTACATGGACAGGTTCGTGGTAACATACTAGATATAACGTCCTGTCTCCGTGTGACAGTACATGGACAGGTCCTTGGTAACATACTAGATATAACGTCCTGTCTCCGTGTGACAGTACATGGACAGGTTCGTGGTAACACACTAGATATAACGTCCTGTCTCCGTGTGATTATATGGACAGGTTCGTGGTAACATACTAGATATAACGTCCTGTCTCCGTGTGACAGTACATGGACAGGTTCGTGGTAAAATACTAGATATAACGTCCTGTCTCCGTGTGAGTATATGGACAGGTTCGTGGTTACATACTAGATATAACGTCCTGTCTCGTGTGACAGTACATGGACAGGTTTGTGGTAACATACTAGATATAACGTCCTGTCTCGTGTGACAGTACATGGACAGGTTCGTGGTAACATACTAGATATAACGTCCTGTCTCCGTGTGACAGTACATGGACAGATTCGTGGTAACATACTAGATATAACGTCCTGTCTCCGTGTGACAGTACATAGACAGGTCCGTGGTAACATACTAGATATAACGTCCTGTCTCCGTGTGACAGTACATAGACAGGTTCGTGGTAACACACTAGATATAACGTCCTGTCACGTGTGACAGTACATGGACAGGTTCGTGGTAACATACTAGATATACCGTCCTGTCTCCGTGTGACAGTACATGGACAGGTCCGTGATAACATACTAGATATAACGTCCTGTCTCCGTGTGACAGTACATGGACAGGTTCGTGGTAACATACTAGATATAACGTCCTGTCTCCGTGTGACAGTACATGGACAGGTTCGTGGTAACATACTAGATATAACGTCCTGTCTCCGTGTGACAGTACATGGACAGGTTCGTGGTAACATACTAGATATAACGTCCTGTCTCCGTGTGACAGTACATGGACAGGTTCGTGGTAACATACTAGATATAACGTCCTGTCTCCGTGTGATTATATGGACAGGTTCGTGGTAACATACTAGATATTACGTCCTGTCTCCGTGTGATTATATGGACATGTTCGTGGTAACATACTAGATATAACGTCCTGTCTCCGTGTGACAGTACATGGACAGGTTCGTGGTAACATACTAGATATAACGTCCTGTCTCCGTGTGACAGTACATAGACAGGTCCGTGGTAACATACTAGATATAACGTCCTGTCTCCGTGTGACAGTACATAGACAGGTTCGTGGTAACACACTAGATATAACGTCCTGTCACGTGTGACAGTACATGGACAGGTTCGTGGTAACATACTAGATATACCGTCCTGTCTCCGTGTGACAGTACATGGACAGGTCCGTGATAACATACTAGATATTACGTCCTGTCTCCGTGTGATTATATGGACAGGTTCGTGGTAACATACTAGATATAACGTCCTGTCTCCGTGTGACAGTACATGGACAGGTTCGTGGTAACACACTAGATATAACGTCCTGTCTCCGTGTGACAGTACATGGACAGGTTCGTGTTAACATACTAGATATTACGTCCTGTCTCCGTGTGATTATATGGACAGGTTCGTGGTAACATACTAGATATAACGTCCTGTCTCCGTGTGACAGTACATGGACAGGTTCGTGGTAACATACTAGATATAACGTCCTGTCTCCGTGTGACAGTACATGGACAGGTTCGTGTTAACACACTAGATATAACGTCCTGTCTCCGTGTGACAGTACATGGACAGGTTCGTGGTAACATACTAGATATAACGTCCTGTCTCCGTGTGACAGTACATGGACAGGTCCGTGGTAACATACTAGATATAACGTCCTGTCTCCGTGTGACAGTACATGGACAGGTTCGTGGTAACACACTAGATATAACGTCCTGTCTCCGTGTGACAGTACATGGACAGGTTCGTGGTAACATACTAGATATAACGTCCTGTCTCCGTGTGACAGTACATGGACAGGTTCGTGGTAACACACTAGATATAACGTCCTGTCTCTGTGTGACAGTACATGGACAGGTTCGTGTTAACATACTAGATATAACGTCCTGTCTCCGTGTGACAGTACATGGACAGGTTCGTGTTAACATACTAGATATTACGTCCTGTCTCCGTGTGATTATATGGACAGGTTCGTGGTAACATACTAGATATAACGTCCTGTCTCCGTGTGACAGTACATGGACAGGTTCGTGGTAACATACTAGATATAACGTCCTGTCTCCGTGTGAGTATATGGACAGGTTCGTGGTAACATACTAGATATAACGTCCTGTCTCGTGTGATAGTATATGGACAGGTTCGTGGTAACATACTAGATATAACGTCCTGTCTCGTGTGACAGTACATGGACAGGTTCGTAGTAACATACTAGATATAACGTCCTGTCTACGTGTGACAGTACATGGACAGGTTCGTGGTAACATACTAGATATAACGTCCTCTCTCCGTGTGACAGTACATGGACAGGTTCGTGGTAACACACTAGATATAACGTCCTGTCTCCGTGTGACAGTACATGGACATGTTCGTGGTAACATACTAGATATAACGTCCTGTCTCCGTGTGACAGTACATGGACAGGTTCGTGGTAATATACTAGATATAACGTCCTGTCTCCGTGTGACAGTACATGGACAGGTTCGTGGTAACATACTAGATATAACGTCCTGTCTCCGTGTGACAGTACATGGACAGGTTCGTGGTAACATACTAGATATAACGTCCTGTCTCCGTGTGACAGTACATGGACAGGTTCGTGGTAACATACTAGATATAACGTCCTGTCTCCGTGTGACAGTACATGGACATGTTCGTGGTAAAATACTAGATATAACGTCCTGTCTCCGTGAGACAGTACATGGACAGATTCGTGGTAACATACTAGATATAACGTCCTGTCTCCGTGTGACAGTACATGGACAGGTTCGTGGTAACATACTAGATATTACGTCCTGTCTCCGTGTGACAGTACATGGACAGGTTCGTGGTAACATACTAGATATAACGTCCTGTCTCCGTGTGATAGTACATGGACAGATTCGTGGTAACATACTAGATATAACGTCCTGTCTCCGTGTGACAGTACATGGACAGGTTCGTGGTAACATACTAGATATTACGTCCTGTCTCCGTGTGATTATATGGACATGTTCGTGGTAACATACTAGATATAACGTCCTGTCTCCGTGTGACAGTACATGGACAGGTTCGTGGTAACACACTAGATATAACGTCCTGTCTCCGTGTGACAGTACATAGACAGGTCCGTGGTAACATACTAGATATAACGTCCTGTCTCCGTGTGACAGTACATAGACAGGTTCGTGGTAACACACTAGATATAACGTCCTGTCACGTGTGACAGTACATGGACAGGTTCGTGGTAACATACTAGATATACCGTCCTGTCTCCGTGTGACAGTACATGGACAGGTCCGTGATAACATACTAGATATACCGTCCTGTCTCCGTGTGACAGTACATGGACAGGTTCGTGGTAACATACTAGATATTACGTTATATGTTACAGAGAGGCACGTGTATACGGGTATTGTTACGAGGACTTGATCCTTTGTATCACAGTAACAGTCATTATGTTGCACGAGTTACTATTTATCCGTATTTCAGGCGCCAATGAATATTTCTGAGTCGTTTCGGAAGAAGGTACCAAGCGGATAGTTGGAAACCCTGCCTCATAGCTAATGTTGAGTTAATTACCTATAGGCACAAAACCATATAGAATTCACAAGTATCCTAGCAAAGGGATTAAAATCAACTACTGGTCAATTTACGATAAAAGTTTCTGTTGTGATTTATCATTGGAGAGGGTACAGTTTATTAGCGGTAAGACAGCATCAGTTGAGTTATAAAGAATGTAAGTCAAATGTCCAAGTAACCATTTCACGCCCTTCCAGGAACAGATATTGTCACGATATTATGTTGTTTTTTTGGGTTTTTTTTCTGTCTGACTCTCAAACGACGATGTGACCAAAAAAGACATGCATCTGCGCCATACGGATCAGATAGGTATGAAGTTCAATATTCACATATTCGTTATTCTTCATGGTAAACTTTGATAGATCGTATCATATAAAAATATTCACTTTATCATCGGGAAAAATCCGTGATCTTAGATCTGAAATATCATTTAGTGTTTTATGTTCTGCCCCGAGCGAGGTATGTAGCCATATGTCGATTCAGGCGATTTAACTTATTATTTTCGCGATTAGTTTTAAGTGCGTTTATCAGATATTTACTTGCGATAGAAATAACTCTTCATTGTATTGTTTAACACGTTACAAATACATTCGGCTCTAAAGCTAATGGTTTGTGACCGAGCTATATAACCAACCACTTAAACGTCCAAGCGAGCGTAAACTCCAAAACATCCACCCGTCACGCTCCCGATCAAAGTGACGGGGAGAAACACGTCGGCTGTATGGCTATTTTGTTAACTATTAGCTTTCTTTGTGGAAACATTTCGGAAATGTAATTGCTCACTTTGTCGGGATATCTGTGTGAATTTATCTCTCCTCACCTGTTTAGGTCCTAATAGAGTGTGTGTGTAGAATAATATTTTATTTATTACCACAGAAACTTGTAAGAAACACTTAAATATTGTTTCTGCTTCATAACACACGTATTTGATATCTTAAAAAGAAAAATATCTTCTGTTCATATGTTTTATTTAGATAATGTTTCAAATTTTCCCGATTTTTTATGATGATTTATTTATTCAATTTTATTTATTTTTTTCGTACCTATTCACATAAATTCTGATACACTAGGACTAATGTGATAGGATATATTAATTGAAACTCCCTTTGAAGAAAAAAAAATAATTTGACACTTCAAATAAGTGTTTCCTGAGAAATCGTTAGACTGGGCTTATACGTGGGATTCCCTTCCGCTCCGACAAATCCTGTCTGAAACATCGGCGCTGATTGGTTAAGGGAACATATCGATTTCTAATCTTCTAAGTGAATCTTGAATACAAACTAAATACTTTTAAATCTGATGGTAAGTATGTGTTTTTAAGGGAGAAAAGGTGGATACATGTTTGCATTTATTTTCTATTATTTCATCATAAGTGTATATGTCGTTGATATATTTCATCGTTTCGCTTTCAGATGTGGTCACGTCAGCTAGGGCGAGGCTTCTTTCATCACCTACAGAATATATACATTATAATATGTATTGTCGACGTAAGCGACAGCGTATCACATTACAAATGTATCGCTATTGTCAACGTAGTGGTTCTCGTGTCACCACCTCTGGGGAGATTTTCATCAGGAAACTATACATGTAGGTGCTGTTAGGTGGTGCCTTACGCCTTTGAGTCGTCATGAAGAGCAAACAGGAGAGGGCATAAAACATCGCGAACTATGGTGGCTCGTTCGGGCCAAATATCAAATCTCGCGTTCCCGCTTTTTTGACCTGTAATATCTGACATGGGAGATATGCATTGTTATTGTGGTGGCTGTAATGAGGTCACATCGCCAGGAAAATAACCGAAAGGTATTTTGACCATTCTATCAAAACTGAAAGTTATTTCAATAAAATACCATGACGTGTCTTTTTTAAATTTTATTATTCAATTAATTAAATATTTGATCATATTTCATATAATTCTATTCAAGGACGTTTTTCAAACGACGTGCGTGTTACTAAATAGGGATAATTAAAGTCAAATCAAATCACGCTTATTTAGATGTACTAGCATGTATGACATATAGAGGCTATAAAAAGTCCGTCCATCGTGGATAAAAATGCAAATATATCATAGCATCTGCAGACCGTTGTATCCAGATGAATTTTACAGTAAAACCTTCCAAGCTTTTATCATTTCAGTCTCATATTCAAGGCTTAGAGGTAAAAAAATCTGTCAAGATAAAAATTGATATCTCGTGATAACTTCAAACTATATGCAACGTCATACGTGAAATTGAAGTCGCTTAAGCTGCCATCTTTTCTGTTTTGTTCAACTACCGTCAAAAATAAATTATGATTGTCTCGATATCATCGTAAAGCTGATATAGTTTGCTTGGATGAGGTATATTATACATGTATCTAACGCAGCATGTGTTACAGATGATATTATTCGTTACAATAATCTGTAATTACGTTAGCCGATCAGTTAGGTGTTAATCATCTACCCCCTGATGCTTCTCTACACGTCCACAAACAGAAAGTCATTCAGCTTTAAGTGTTTTGTTCCATAATTACAATGTTTATAAATCACGTATTGGGATCGGATGGAGATGATAAGAGTCTATATTTAAAAATCAGTCAATATTTCCTCCCCTATTAATGACCACTTTTACATTGTATTTAGAGCCATTTCATTTTTAGTTATAGTTTAGCGCTAGTGTAAATTTCTGGTTTGTGTTTTTTATTATTATTACTATGTATATCCATCACAAGGACATTATATATTTTTAATTATATATACACTGTATATTTATGTTTGTAGAATAAAAGGTCAAACACAGATCTGCTGTTTCCCTAGTACTTTCGCGGAGACAGTAGATCTGTGTTTGACTTTTTATTCTGTTGTTATTTGCCGTCACATGGACATTTAACTTTATTCTATATGTATGTATATATAAACACTGAAGTTGTGATATGTTAACTAAAGGTATAAACACCACACATATACCTAAACTAATGTGTCTGTTTCCGCATCAAGACATCCATCTGACCGAACCAACATATTTATCTCTCCAACGGGGTAGACAGGTTATATATCCACGCTCCCTGTTGTTAAGGGAAGAGCCCATCACCTTGATGGTGGATGAATAATAAAAATCACAAGAAAAAAAATCGATATAAGCATTGTTTTATTGTATATTGTAACGAATGATTAAACATTCGACGAATAATAGAAATTTATTAAATAAAATATTGTTATTATCATATTTCAAACGCTGATTTCATGAAAAAATGAAATTAGAATATTTCAAAATGACATCAAGAAGTGGTAATTAAAATAAAAATATTCTTTATTATGGAAAGGAGTGCATCTAACTCAATCGTCCTTTTGTTGTCTTTGCTATACAAAGATATATATATATATATATATAGGTGTGGGGCTAATTGTTTCTCTAGCACGTGGGGTAATTGTTATGATAACAATGGCTGATTTGATTTATAAACGATGACACGTATAGCGCGAATTTTCTTAAAGGAAATGAGTCTGTCGAATGCTGCAAGATGTTTGTAGCCAGTGTAGTGAATTTCAATTTCCTTTGCATATTAACAGTCAAATTTACAAAGGCCATTCTTGACAGATTTATCAATTACATTCACAGGTAAAAACGAAACCATAACGGTATGAAATTTGTATAAAATTTGCCTTGTCATTCTCAGATTCCATTCCTGACATTTAATCTGGTCCATTCAGAAATGATAATACGGCAAATATAACACATGAATTTTAAATATATTTCATAACTGAAATTTGTGACAACGTAATAGATTTTGAACGGGTAAAAATGAACCACAGGTATTAAAATTATACTGTGTCACATGTGGTAACTTTGATGTTCCAATTCAAACCTCAACTGTCACATTTAAACAAACAAGTGCAGATCTTTATCATAAAACGGTTATGGTAATTGTGACCAGTATCAGTAGGGAAAATGATACATGTCCACTTTGATCAAGACGCTTCCTTGCGGGTGGCGCCGACAAAAATATGTATTTTAAGTAGGCGATTATCTTAAAGGCAACCATTCTGCTACTTTGTACGTTAAATACAAAGATCAAAACCGTTTAAAGTAATTTATTTCGTTTCCTTTTCATATTGAGGTGTAACAGGATAATATGATGGAAGCAGATAATTCCATAAACCCATGTATAGTTTCCGTCTTTGCTACTTCTGCACGACCGCTTTCAACAGATGATTAAGCAGTTTAGTAAAAGGTTACAATCTTAATTTCTTTTGTTGTAATATAAGCGAGGGTATATCAGTGGCTTTATGTGAACTAGTCAGTGACTTTATGTGAACATGTCTGTGACTTTATGTGAACATGTCAGTGACTTTATGTGAACATATCTGTGGCTTTATGTGAACATGTCAGTGACTTTATGTGAACATGTCTGTGACTTTATGTGAACATGTCTGTGACTTTATGTGAACATGTCTGTGACTTTATGTGAACATGTCTGTGACTTTATGTGACCATGTCTGTGACTTTATGTGACCATGTCAATGACTTTATGTGAACATGTCTGAGACTTTATGTGAACATGTCTGTGACTTTATGTGAACATGTCTGTGACTTTATGTGAACATGTCTGTGACTTTATATGAACATGTCTGTGGCTTTATGTGAACATGTCTGTGACTTTATGTGAACATGTCTGTGACGTTATGTGAACATGTCAGTGACTTTATGTGAACATGTCTGTGACTTTATGTGAACATGTCAGTGACTTTATATGAACATGTCTGTGACTTTATGTGAACATGTCTGTGACTTTATGTGAACATGTCTGTGACTTTACGTGAACATGTCTTTGACTTTATGTGAACATGTCTGTGACTTTATGTGGACATGTCTGTGACTATATGTGAACATGTCTTTGACTTTATGTGAACATGTCAGTGACTTTATGTGAACATGTCTGTGACTTTATCTGAACATGTCTGTGACTGTATGTGAACATGTCTGTGACTTTATATGAACATGTCAGTGACTTTATGTGAACATGTGTGTGACTTTATGTGAACATGTCAGTGACTTTATATGACCATGTCTGTGACTTTATGTGAACATGTCTGTGACTTTTTGCGAACATGTCTGTGACGTTATGTGAACATGTCTGTGACTTTATGTGAACATGTCTGTGACTTTATGTGAACATGTCTGTGACTTTATGTGAACATGTCTGTGACTTTATGTGAACATGTCTGTGACTTGATATGAACATGTCAGTGACTTTATGTGAACATGTGTGTGACTTTATGTGAACATGTCAGTGACTTTATATGACCATGTCTGTGACTTTATGTGAACATGTCTGTGACTTTTTGCGAACATGTCTGTGACGTTATGTGAACATGTCTGTGACTTTATGTGAACATGTCTGTGACTTTATGTGAACATATCTGTGACTTTATGTGAACATTTCTGTGACTTTATGTGAACATGTCTGTGACTTTATGTGAACATGTCTGTGACTTTATGTGAACATGTCTGTGACTTTGCGTGAACATATCTGTGACTTTATGTGAACATGTCTGTGACTTGATATGAACTTGTCTGTGACTTTATGTGAACATGTCTGTGACTTTATGTGAACATGTCTGTAACTTGATATGAACATGTCAGTGACTTTATGTGAACATGTCTGTGACTTTATGTGAACATGTCTGAGACTTTATGTGAACATGTCAGTGACTTTATGTGAACATGTCTGTGACTTTATGTGAACATGTCTGTGACTTTATGTGAACATGTCAGTGACTTTACGTGAACATGTCAGTGACTTTACGTGAACATGTCAATGACTTTATGTGAACATGTCAGTGACTTTACGTGAACATGTCAGTGACTTTACGTGAACATGTCAATGACTTTATGTGAACATGTCTGTGACTTTATGTGAACATGTCTGTGACTTTATGTGAACATATCTGTGACTTTATGTCATCCCATTTCTCTCCATCCCCACCTATATCCCTTTCCCTAACTCTATCTCATCCCCATCCAATCTCAACCCATCACCAACCCAATTCCACCGTCCCCAGTCCCATCTCTACCCCATCTCAACCCTATACTCATCCCAGCCCCAGCCCCACCCCTATCCCCTATACCCATTCCCTATACCCAGCCCCTATACCCAGCCCCTATACCCATCCCACAACAAGCACCATCCCCTACCCTATCTCATCCCTCCCAACCCATACCTTATCCTGCCTCGACCCATCCCGCCCCCTCCTCACCCCATCCCGCACCATCTCCATCACCAGCCCCATCCTCACCCCATCTCACCCCTTTCCTATCCCCATCCATCCCCACCCATTCCCACCTTCATCCCCTACCCCAACTCTATCCCCACCACCATTTAGGCGGTGCCCCATGGATTACAGATAAGCATATTGCTATTAACAATGGGGAAAGTGTGTTCAGTCGAAGAATGTCGGCCAATGAAAAGGCGTCTATATCACACATTATACCAATATCACTTTTACTGTCCTGTGATTTACTGTTACTGTGGGACGTATGCTTTCTCTCTTTTATGTCCATGGAGATGTACAACTGTTATTCAAATTGCACTTGGGTAGTAACGCTGAAAGTTTTATGGTATAAATAATAGCAGTTTTGTATATAACAGACAGATTTTCACACATCAAGCCAACACCGACTCCAGAAGGGAAACTGTTTAACAGTCTTCATCTGTTTTTATTAGATATAATAGTCTATCCCCATATAGAAAACAAATAGTATTATAGTTTTAATACGTTCAGCGTCAGTTGATTTCAAACAAATCAATAGTCTTTTCTTCTTTTATTGCACATTAAGACCACTTTTGTAGACATGCTTGAAATACATTGTTTCGTTTGTGATAGCTGTTTTCAATGAGAGGATAACCTTTCAAGGGGAGGCCACTCGACCTGGGGATTATTAAACCTAATTCGAGGACCATTAAAGACCAAGAAACAAACATATTTAGTGTCTCTTCATGTGAGGATTTAAAAGATCCCCCCAATAAAACAATTTCTAAACAAACGTCCAAATACCGTGTTAGTACACGGGACGATGGATCCGGACAATAACCGGTGTCCATCGTCCATGTTGAGAAGACAGGGGAAATTATCCCGCCGGGAACAGCTGCTTCTCTGGCTAGGGAGGGACAGGCACCATTACAACCTATCATAGCAGCATAGTTAGCTTTCAGTAAAAGGGGAAGTCGTTTGTTTTATTTATACAATTGTCTCACCAAGATCATTTTATAGATCATCATCTTATCTTTTCGCAATAAGCATGGAATCGGAGTAGATGTAATCTTTGATACTTTTTTTGTTTTCGTGAAGAAATTGTAAATGTCTATTGAAAAAAACCGAGCTAACAACACTTTTCGTTAACTGGAGAGCAGTTATTGTTTGTGGTCGTGTGTCCACTTAGCGCCGGGAAATGACTACAAACTCAGAATAGAATTTAATATAGAGAACAGGCACAGACAGCGGTTGTTTGTTTGAATGTGACTTATGAAAATTGAAGGAAATGAATGAATACAGGAAAAGTGAAAAAAAATCCTTTGATAGATTTGATCGATTGTAGTGTAGAGTATGGATTTGGACAATTGTAGGGTATAGATCGGGTCGAGTTGTGGCTGAGCGTCAACAAAGACGAATCCATTTCTATGAGATAAAATATATCAATTCTGATACAGAGTCATTTGCTTCAAAGTGCATTTCAACTTATTTCCTTTTTTTCTGTTTGATTAGTGATTTTATGTGTTTTAAATGCTTTGCACTCTTGTGGTGACTCAAGCACACTATGGTGACTCCAGCACGCTGGTGACTCCAGCACACTGTGTTGACTCCAGCACACTGGTGACTCCAGCACCAGGTGGTGACTCCAGCACACTGTGGTGACTCCAGCACACTGTGGTGACTCCCGTACACTGTGGTGATTCCATTACACTGTGGTGACTCCAACACACTGTGGTGACTCCAGTACACTGTGGTGACTCCAGCACACTGTGTTGACTCAAATACACTGTGGTGATTCCAGTACACTGTGGCGACTCCTGTACACTGTGGTGACTCCAGCACACCGGTAATCGGAGCACACAGTGTTGACTCCAGCACATTGTGGTAATTCCAGCACACTGTGTTGACTCCAGCACACTGCTGCCGAATCCGAGTTGGTATCACTCCAGCAATGTAACATAGAACTATGGGAGTCTTTAGCTGAATCTGTCATCATTCCAGAATTATGATAAAGGACACACGAAGCTCCATGAGTATTTAGTCTTCGCTCAAATGTTAATATAGACAATTCGGGAATATCATGTCTATTCGCGATTAACGTGTTAGTGAATTAAAATGACAACCGTTAAACACAACTGGCACATAGCACCAGGCCTGCTTCCTTTGTATAAAGATCGCCAGGCCTGCTTCCTCTGCATAGAGATCGCCAGGCCTGCTTCCTCTGTATAAATATCGCCAGGACTGCTTCCTCTGTATAAAGATCGCCAGGCCTGCTCCCTCTGTATACAGATCGCCAGGCCTGCTCTCTCTGTATACAGATCGCCAGGCCTGCTTCCTCTGTATAGAGATCGCCAGGCCTGCTTCCTCTGTATACAGATCGCCAGGCCTGCTTCCTCTGTATAGAGATCGCCAGGCCTTCTTCCTCTGTATACAGATCGCCAGGCCTGCTTCTTCTGTATAAAGATCGCCAGGACTGCTTCCTCTGTATAAAGATCGCTTATATGAAAACAAACATGGCTATGTCCAGATTACAAGGTGTTTCATTACGATAATGAACACGTGACCATTAGAATGTATCTCTAACACTTAGTACGAGACCAAGGACCAAAACCATGTTTGATTATATTCCTCGCGTGCCTGCAAATTAAAGCTAGGCCGATACAGCGTAACGACTGATTGGTATGCCCAATACGATGTTCTGTAAATAGGTTTAGGCCTCTTAATCTGTAACATCATATATCCGTACATTTTCTAAGCAACAGATATTCAAGATAGCAGATGATATCGAAAATATCATTACTTTTGTAGAATTTCGAAAGCAGAGCAATTCAAGCTTGAAGATGATGCACACGTAGCAGAAGCCAAATCTGACTATGAGCGGAAGCGGAAATGAAACCAGGTGACAGGTATAGATTGGAGGTAAAGGCAGATTCATTTCTGGAAACAGGTGTAGTTTCACTTTGCAAATTCAAATGAAACTTTGTTTGGCTTCATACTTCACTTCACCTGCATGAACAATTATTAATAAAATACGATTATGTTAATTCCTTGTCTACACTATATTAACTATAATGTGTTTAAAATACATTGTGCTAATGCTAATTCATTTTCCAGAGGATCATCAAACATCTGCTTAATTCAAGATTGGTGATTAGTATGCTTTACAACGCGTACATACTCAAGTTTAATTGGTATTATCAAAAATGCTATATCGCTGCAAACTATGAATATGATTGATTGCACAATTTGACTTTTGCTCTTTGTGCGTGATCTCTTTGAGCATGTATTCGAATGACAGATTACCGGAAGTAACGGGGAGGTAACATTAACAAACTTTGCATGATGCTGAACACCAAACAAAAAGATACCTTCATCGAAAAGTATTTCTATTCCCTTATTTACTCTGTTGTGCATATTTTTTTTTTTTTTTCCAAATAACCACACGGGACGATTTCTCAGTTGCGCCAGCCATTGACATCGATACACGGAGCTATTTACAAACTCCATGAATCCGCGAAGCAAATTGTTACAAAGTTTGCAAGTATGTGTTTTTCATAATCCGATTATCATATGCTTATGGTCCCGAACAGTCGCATGGCAAAGGAAAACCACAACACAAGCACAAAATAAAATAACACAGGCCCTGCATACAAGATGGAAGTTTAAATGTCACACAGCATAGTGAGTTGATGGCCTATCGGCGTTGTCAGAGAAATAGCAACATTTGTAATTAAGAGAAGTAGCATTGATCCCAAAAGGAACAAATAGTTGATACAGTCATATTATTCACTGATCTATGAAAATAATCATTTCAAAATCATTTTGATGTTGAAATAAATCAGCTGATGGAGGTTTATGATAAGTGCTTCTGGTATCTGTTATACTAAAATAAATCCTGCCGCGGCACATCAAACCGGAAGTTACTCTTTTCGAAAGAGTTCCCGCTTTTTCTGTTAATTAGCATGTCGACAAAGTAAAGTCATGGTGCACATGTTGCTTGTTTACACTGACAATGGCGATCTATTTCCCTATCTGATGTGAAATATTCTATAGATTTCCGCTCAAATTATTTTTGGTTTTTAAAAAAATCAAAAGTATCGTATTTTATTTTTCAAAATTACATCACATTGTCCTGGTTTTAAACCAGTTGTTATTTTTAAACATGAAAATTATCATAAGCAGGTGTACTTTTGGGATAATATCTGGACTTTGTTTAAATATGGGGGTCAAAAGACTTCACAAACAATGGCAACAGAAATATAAAAGCATTGGTAATTTATGTGGATGAAAAGAAAAGCGTATATAATTTGATACAGGTGAATTTAAAGAGAAGCTGGCGAGTTTTAGCTATGTACATCTGTTCCGTGACGTCGACTGGCACGCTCTTGTTCTGTCGTAAATTAGCGCCAACCATCTAGCCGGAATAATGGCGGATGTATCACTAGGAGCATCTCAAATTGAGACATTACAGAAGACTTACAATAAAGGGAGATCACCCCACCGCCAATTATCGGTTTTGTATCAGCTGAGATAAAAATCAACGCTTTTATATACGTCTATCTCAATATTGAAACCAACCTTGGAATTTGTGACGAGTACAAAACGAGACTAATTTTTCAATTTAATATAATTAAAGTATCACATATCGAAAAGTTTCTAGTGCTTTTGTTTTGTTAGGATAAGATACAACACTAGTATAACAAAATGGCGTCTGTCATAGATTGGGCGATAAGACATAGAGCGAGTCTTTAAAATTGACAATTAAGGTATGATGGGCATTGGGGGAGGTATTGACGGGAGTCGCTACAAACACAAAAACGAACGTTATCTCTCTACAAAGAGTCAGAGGGTCACCAATAAGTGCTACGGTCTTTTGACGATCAGCATTGTCGGGTGTCAGTCATTCGCGATAACACGAGGGCCTTGCCAGGTTAGTGTCTGGGGCACAGCCGACACAATACCCTTCTAATTACTCCTATATGGGCCGCCACTGTCAAACTTCTCATTCAGCCTCGATACCGTCTGCCAATCAACCAGCTTCCGGTTATTACCAAACAGCGTTTTTTTTTCGAGAATGCTAAGATAATCAATGTAATCATCAAGTTTGTTACTTATGTTTAAATATTTTTGGTTGACAACAACCTTGGATAATAACGATAATATAATGTTTTCTCAAGGTAAGAAAGAAAGCACCATGCAAGGTAACACACATGACTATCACCTTTAAACATGATTTTGATTAGAGATACAGTACAATGACAATAAAAATACCTGGTCCGGTGCTATGGAAAATTCTTATAACTCACAGGGGAAGTCGTGGCAATCAAACATATGTTTAAACAAGTGCAATTGTTGAAATGTTATACAATTCCATAAACCCATGACTAAAGGAAAATTTAAAGTAAAATACAAGAAACAGGAAAGGTCAAGATGATTTTAGTAAACATGGCCAAGATGATATCAAGAACTACGATAACAAAACATATATAGAGTATTGACCAATTTCATATTTCATAATGGAAGCTTTGAATATTTCTTACAGTGGAACAAATAAAAAATACACTATTGATTCATTTACAAATTTATTTATTTTCTTGCAGCTTTACGTTTGTTAATCTGCTCTTTTGTTCTTATACATTTCCATAGTAATGTTCCTTTGCATAATTAGAATGACGAGGAATCAGTGTAATACATATCGGTAACATTCCTATTTAAATACAGAGTTTTACAACCCAGAACATGCAGATAAGACAGATCTCAACATGTGCGATTAGATTTGTGACGCCAATCAAGAGGCTGAGTCGTTTCGTTATGCAAGAAATTTTATTAATCTAAAATGATAGCGTTAAGTAGTTTGGTACGTTTGGAAGGTAAGGATTGTCCAACTACCTACCTGATTTTTCCCATCCGTTTTTTTTTTTTAGAATGAAATGTCTTTTTTTAAGTAGCCAGATGATTTACTAGGTAGGGATAACCAAACTACCTACCTGATTTTTCCCATCCGTTTTTTTTTAGAATGAAATGTCTTTTTTGAAGTAGCCAGATGATTTGCTAGGTAGGGATAACCAAACTACCTACCTGATTTTTCCCATCCGTTTTTTTAGAATGAAATGTCTTTTTTGAAGTAGCCAGATGATTTGCTAGGTAGGGATAACCAAACTACCTACCTGATTTTTCCCATCCGTTTTTTTTAGAATGAAATGTCTTTTTTGAAGTAGCCAGATGATTTGCTAGGTAGGGATAACCAAACTACCTACCTGATTTTTCCCATCCGTTTTTTTAGAATGAAATGTCTTTTTTGAAGTAGCCAGATGATTTGCTAGGTAGGGATAACCAAACTACCTACCTGATTTTTCCCATCCGTTTTTTTTAGAATGAAATGTCTTTTTTGAAGTAGCCAGATGATTTGCTAGGTAGGGATAACCAAACTACCTACCTGATTTTTTCCAGCCGTTTTTTTTTTTTAGAATGAAATGTCTTTTTTGAAGTAGCCAGATAATTTGCTATGTAGGGATTACCAAACTACCTGCTCTCTGTGCCTGGTTTTTTCTATTGGTTGCCCAATAACTTGCCCTCTGAGCCTTTTTCATATTTTTATTACACTGCCTACTTTTCTTAATTCACACTATCTTAATGTATACTATGCCAACATATATTGAAGTATATTTGACTTTATACGTACTTACTAGTTTAAACTCATATCTCTAATGCCTTGTGTATGATATACAAGCCTTCCTTAATTAAAAAAATATCTGGAAAATTTTAATCTTAATATTGCTTTTTTTTAGTGATCACACCTATTGTTATATTTGCTGTCGTTACCATACCTATTTACGCAATAATAGTTCGCTTAATTCAATAGGTATGCTAAATAAAGTATCATGTACATGTATACCAAACAAGTTACATTCGGCATACTCTTTCACCAAGATGTCTTTAAAATGAATTGTTTTTTCAAAGGGTGCTTTATATAACTATATTCTGGTAGAATTGCTTTCACATACCTGCAGTTATTTTATATGTACATGATATTTTATACACCTATCTTAAACCTTCACTGGTACTTAATCTCCTTCCAGAAAAATGAGCCAACCGACAAAGTCGGACGAACCGAGGTCGGCTTAATGACACCATATTACCTCTTTCAGCAGCTGTAACGCCTTGTATTGTCACCATTGGAAATACAGAATACAACATTTTGAAATAACCTTGAAATTTACGTAATCACTACAGTAAGATTTATCAGACATTGGGTATGCAGACATGGATTGCCAGGGTCATGGTTTCACAATCATAATGTAATGTTAACTTAATTTATTTTACAGCAACTGCCAACAAGTTACATTATTTACATACCAACTTAAACTAATCACTCTTGTTTTGGCCGGGATGGAAGCGCGGGAGGGTTTTATTGTTGGGGGGGGGGGGGGGGGGGGGGGGAACCGGAGTACCAGGAGAAAACCCAGGGCAGGTGACCCCCATACATGTTCACGTCCGATTGGGGGATTGATCCCTGGCCGTCCTGGTGACAGACACGTAATTTAACACTGTGGCACCCGACCATCCAATAATTGTAATTTTTACATCTGTAACTGTAATAACACAATTGTGAAGAGTTTTGATGATCTCAGCTTGTCAAACCTCATCTTGCTGTACATAACAAAGTATTTAACCTCTTTTTTCAATATCTTTATTAGCTGTGGGCCATATTGCCCGTTGGTACATATTATATACACAATTGTAATATACGTGAACAACAGCAATGCAAAATACAAAGTGGAGAACGAATTAAGAATCTGTACATATAGGCTGGATCTTATTGGTCTTCGAAAATAAATTTGCATGGTATGATTTAATTCACTGACATACATGTAAGTTACACTCAATAACTTATATATGAAAGGCTATACTTAATATCAAATCATGTACTATTGTTTACATATAAAATGATATAATAACAGTATATAGTGTATTTTATTCAAATGGAATACTGAGATCCAACGGTGAGGGAGATGCGAGAGTGGTTGGGGACACCCCTACCAGAAACTCGCACATCCACCGTTGGAATCAGGCAGATCTGATTGTATGGTGAAATACTTATGTGTATCAAGTTAGAATACATTGACCAAACATAAAGGGAAAAATTAACAAGTTTAAGGCATGCGGCTCGAATCTTATTAGCTTTGAAAATAAATTTACCTAATCGAGTTAGTTCTTTGATATTATTTACACTCATTAACTGCATCAATTTAAACATTGAAGGTTTTTGCCAGTAATATCTTTTAATGAGACGACGTCTTAAGTTATTGTACATGTTACATTTCAATATAAAATGGTATTCATCCTCTGCTTCAGTCGTTGACTTACAAATTATACAATATCTCTTATGTCGATCATTATTCCTGTAGCGGTTTCGATTGCTAAGGAATGCACATACATACGAATTTTCGATAAACATATTCTGTAATGCATAGGAATATATTTTGTTAAGTAAAATTGAATGAAAAAAATGTCCACAATATACTTATATAAAAAGCATTTCGAAGACTTTTCTAAGAGATCTCTTAAATATTGCCTAGCTTGATCAAAAATTCTTTGACGTTTACAAGCTAAAGGTAGCGTTAGAATTATGTGATGATTGGCAGAGCCATACATCACCCAAACCTAAGGAACAAAGTAACTCCTTTACACATTGTACCCAAATAAAACATGAACTAGTGTTCTTAGTTAACAAAAAATCGTACGCAGTATTCAAAATAAAAAATTTCGTGTCAAGTAGGTTGAACCAGTATGTTATTATCCTTTATATTAGTATACCATTGCCTTATTTTTAGATTGTTTAACTTTAAGTAATCTCTAACAAAAATGTATATGGACCTGTTCTATATCTAACCCTTTGGTCGACCCCCAAACTTCACATGAATAGAATAAAATGCTACTTACACAGGTGTCAAAAATACTCAGCATGGTTTTACAATTAAGATTCATGTTTACACATTTAGAAAATAAACCAAACATAGTATTACGTCCTTGGTCAGACAATTTGTCATCCTACATCGGACAGGGATGACGAATTACACGACACTTCTGTTTGACTTGACTTATAATGTATATTAAATTACTAATACGTAACCAACCCTGTACAGATTTGTATTCGTATCAATTGAAATTTTATTGACTCATTACAGACTGAATTACAAATGCCTTAAATATGCAGAAATGAATGCACGATGCAGTTCTCCGGAATGTTAGCGCGTGGTAGTATCTTCCGACAACGTCTCGGAATCAAAATTATTTTCTTAATAACTGTCTGTAATCGACTCTCGATGGGACTGGGGAGCCAATATTCGCCCATTTATCGAAATTAAAACTACATTTTGTGATTTATTTCCAGTTTTTTCTCCGCTAATATGCTGCGTGCTATTAAAAGAAAGGGCCACCAAAGTTTATCCGCTCAAAGTTCGGTGTTTTTTTTCATCATTCTCTGAATGAGTTAATTAAATTCAATTTCATTTTGGTAAGTATTTATCTCATCTGTTATGAAAAGAGATAATTTATGTAAAAGTGTAATTGGTGGAGTATTTAAATAGCATCTGATTATTTAATCCCGACATACCGTATCTGACAGGATGTCTTTCACCCTAGTAAATCCCTGTAAAGGATTTGACAGATAGAATCCAGCCTTTTTGTCCAAGAAGTGTTTATGATTACAAATACTGTTTTTAAACCACTCCTTGCTTTTACGCTAATTAGAAATAGAAATTATTTTTTCTTTTAAAAATGTATCGCTGATAATCGCTTTCAAATTGTTTAGCTGTTTGTACAATGCGGAATCAGAGACATATCTCCTCACTTTAATAATATATGGCGCTGTTTATGACACGACGAAAAAAATCTTACACAAATTACCGTGTCCAAGTTTTGTCATCATTACGTCAATAGATAATTAGGATAATTTGCATTACCTGTAATCTACACACCTGCAATTAACACACAAAGAGGTTCACAAAATAGGTGAGATTTTAAGTCCTCCCAATGTTTCTCTTACGTGCTGGAGTTAAATTTCGATTGAAAAGAGATTACAAAAATCAAAATATCAGGTACCCTTCACTTCAAAAAAATCCTATCAGAATTAAAATGCAACCAGAAATGGTGTATAGTCTGGTAGCGGAGGTGGTGTAACCTCAGCTGGTCCTAATTACAGGTACTACCTTACAGAATTACTAACGACTGTTCACGACACAACAGACAAGATATCACAAATAGCGAGGGACGATTTTTTTCTTAAAGATATAATCATACTATGACAGGATATTGAATAGTAAAAGTAGCCGATTACTACTAAAACTCGGTAAGGTGGCGTAGACTGGGTCACCGCGGGGGATAAGATTGCATTTTATTCTATTAAATTGATGTTTGAATAAGACAGTGACAAAGTTACGAATAGCGTGTCAATGTCAAACAAGTCTTAAACGGAAATTTTAATAATAATAATTTATGTACGTCTTTCAATACGGAGCTGAATAGTTAGAGCTTTAAAAAAATATCTTCTTGTTTTGTTTGATGGTTTTTAACAACGTCTTCTAGCTTCTTCTCAGTGTTCGTCTTCGTCGTCATCGTCATCATCGCCGTTATCGTCGACGTCAGGCATTCCTTCGTCGCTCTGTTTAGTATCGAAAGTATGAGAGATATGTCGATTTGTACTCATTGCTCATGATGCATTCCATTGAAACTATTTGACCTGCGTAGACAGCTTTATTAGAAGGTATTACTTCCACCGAGATCATTGAACCTGAATCCAAAAGGTGTTTCATCTGTCAGTGGCAATCTCCATTAGCAATGGCGTTTGATCACACTAACAGTCCATGTCAACCAAAGTGCCCTCTACAGAAGTCGCTCTGTAGCCGGAATAGACTACAAGTGGAGACAACTGGCATTATCAGTCCGTGATCTCTTGTCACGCCTTAAATATGTTGTATGATAAGAGAGTGTTCAGTTTAAACCACAAAAAACTACATGTAATTTGTTTGACCATGAACAGTATTCTGCGGAATGAGATTAGGAATCTAAAAAGCTCAAGTAAAATAAATACATATGATCTTATATGTAAGTGTGTTTTGTCTTGTTCTTTTGGACGATGATGAGACGGAAATGAATTGGGGTACAACTTGGTCGATCGCGAGAGATTTAAGATATCTCAATTTACACAGAATGTAACAATTTGTAACATGACTGCTACGCGACTGACCGCAAAGACTAAATTATGTTATCACAAGTTCGTCACAGCTTTCCCGTATCAGGTATCACACTTGACGACTTGCCAAGGTAAGTGTGATTAAAATTCCCTCCTTCTTTTTTTTTTTTAAACCGTTCCAACCCAAACGTGGAGTATCAGATGTCGTTCCTGAAAGAAGAGAAAGTTTCACGGCACCTAACTGTCGTCTACTAGTAACAACGACCAGGAAAAAAATACGAGGAATATGCATAAACAAATAAACATAAATACGGCATTTAAGTGGATAATTATCCACGGTACTTTGATTTTGGAGCCAGGGGATCTGGAATGTTGTTTAACTACAATACATCACATTATGGTCGCTTGTCTTTGATTCTCAGATAAAACTTACAAATTACAAATGGCGGGATACGTTTGAAACCATCTCTTTTACATTGTCAATACCTTTAATAGTCCGCCTGGAGGACACGCTGGCCATTCTGAACAAATCAGATATGGATTTGTTGTTGCACATTGTTACGGTTATAGGGCGGAGTAATACAATGATACAGTAGTGAAAAGTGTGGTACCACGCACATAGGGGCGGATTACTTACCGAAGGATCACTTACCTACAATTACCATCTAAATACAATCTATTTACAGGTCTACATTACCTAATACGCATTGCACTAATTTAGTTTGTATTTAAATTGAGACACGGATACATAGATGTGATCAGATAATTTGTTACCAGCTCAATAGAATATTGATTTGACCGTTATGTACAAACGCAATGGCCTACATTCATTAGTATCGATTTTTTTTTATTAAAGAAACTTAATTTTTTTAAACAAAATTATAGTTAATTATACCTACAAAGTGCAAAAAATAGTAAAGTCACCTTATTGTGTCTCAATTTACGAAAGATTCGATACAATTCATATTAAACAGGCGATCACTGGTTGACACTAGGTCAGTTTGTGACGTAGGAAACTAATGGTGTATATCAAGTTCGGTTTCTGGATCGGCACTTTATGTACGAAACTTTAAACATTATGTAGCATAAAACCTTTCCTATCACAAACTATGGAAGATACATATATGGTAATACAAATTAATACGGAATAATTGAAATAAATGGTTTGACTGACATTTCACTGTAATTAATTGGAAATTCTTATTTAAAATGGCATTCAATACCATAACAGCGTTTGAAATTACAACTCAATAAACAGTTTGTTAGTGTTAATACATTACAGTTAACATCCAGTGCTGTAAAATAGCAAGTCGTGCGCTTATCATTAATGTATCTATATATTGTTTATTAATATAAATATATATATCCTGATTAGGTTCAATCTACCAACCAAACTATAATCTTTAGGTTTAATATACCAAACAAACTATAATCTTTAGGTTTAATATACCAAACAAACTATAATCTTTAGGTTTAATATACCAACCAATATATCAAATAAAGGTTTAATATACCAACCAATCTATTAACTGTAGGTTTGGTCTAATAACCAACCAATCAACCAACTTTAGGTTCAGTCTATCAACTTTAGGTTTTAATTACCAACCAATCTCTCAACTCCAGGTTTTATATACCAACCAAACTATAATCTTTAGGTTTAATACACCAACCAAACTATAATCTTTAGGTTTAATATACCAAACAAACTATAATCTTAAGGTTTAATATACCAAACAATATATCAAATAAACTATAATCTTTAGGTTTAATATACCGACCAATCTATAATCTTTAGGTTTAATATACCAAACAAACTATAATCTTTAGGTTTAATATACCAAACAATATATCAAATAAACTATAATCTTTAGGTTTAATATACCAACCAATCTATAATCTTTAGGTTTAATATACCAAACAAACTATAATCTTTAGGTTTAATATACCAAACAATATATCAAATAAACTATAATCTTTAGGTTTAATATACCAAACAATATATCAAATAAACTATAATCTTAAGGTTTAATATACCAAACAAACTATAATCTTTAGGTTTAATATACCAACCAAACTATAATCTTTAGGTTTAATATACCAAACAAACTATAATCTTTAGGTTTAATATACCAACCAAACTATAATCTTTAGGTTTAATATACCAACCAAACTATAATCTTTAGGTTTAATATACCAAACAAACTATAATCTTTAGGTTTAATATACCAAACAATATATCAAATAAACTATAATCTTTAGGTTTAATATACCAACCAATATATCAAATAAACTATAATCTTTAGGTTTAATATACCAACCAAACTATAATCTTTAGGTTTAATATACCAAACAAACTATGCTATTTAGGTTTAATATACCAACCAATATATCAAATAAAGGTTTAATATACCAACCAATCTATTAACTGTAGGTTTGGTCTAATAACCAACCAATCAACCAACTTTAGGTTCAGTCTATCAACTTTAGGTTTTATATACCAACCAATCTCTCAACTTCAGGTTTAATATACCAACCAATCTCTCAACTTCAGGTTTAATATACCAACCAATCTCCCAACTTTAGGTTTAATATACCAACCAATCTCTCAACTTCAGGTTTAATATACCAACCAATCTCTCAACTTCAGGTTTAATATACCAACCAATCTCTCAACTTTAGGTTTAATATACCAACCAATCTCTCAACTTTAGGTTTTATATACCAACCAATCTCTCAACTTCAGGTTTAATATACCAACCAATCTCTCAACTTTAGGTTTAATATACCAACCAATTTCTCAACTTCAGGTTTAATATACCAACCAATCTCTCAACTTCAGGTTTAATATACCAACCAATCTCTCAACTTTAGGTTTAATATACCAACCAATCTCTCAACTTCAGGTTTAATATACCAACCAATCTCTCAACTTCAGGTTTAATATACCAACCAATCTCTCAACTTTAGGTTTAATATACCAACCAATCTCTCAACTTTAGGTTTTATATACCAACCAATCTCTCAACTTCAGGTTTAATATACCAACCAATCTCTCAACTTTAGGTTTAATATACCAACCAATTTCTCAACTTCAGGTTTAATATACCAACCAATCTCTCAACTTCAGGTTTAATATACCAACCAATCTCTCAACTTTAGGTTTAATATACCAACCAATCTCTCAACATTATGTTTAATATACCAACCAATCTCTCAACTTCAGGTTTAATATACCAACCAATCAACCAACTTTAGGTTTAATATACCAACCAATCTATCAACTTTAGGTTTAATATACCAACCAATCTATCAACTTTAGGTTTAATATACCAACCAATCTATTCATTTTAGGTTTAATATACCAACCAATCTCTCAACATTAGGTTTAATATACCATCCAATCTACCAACTTCAGGTTTAATATACCAACCAATCTCTCAACTTCAGGTTTAATATACCAACCAATCAACCAACTTCAGGTTTAATATACCAACCAATCTCTCAACTTCAGGTTTAATATACCAACCAATCTCTCAACTTCAGGTTTAATATACCAACCAAACTATCAACTTTAGGTTTAATATACCAACCAATCTATTCATTTTAGGTTTAATATACCAACCAATCTCTCAACATTAGGTTTAATATACCATCCAATCTCTCAACTTCAGGTTTAATATACCAACCAATCTCTCAACGTTAGGTTTAATATACCAACCAATCAACCAACTTTAAGTTCAATCTATCAAAGTTAGGTTCAATCTATCAACTGTAGTAAATGTGCTTAAAGTATGCTCTGTTACAACCATTTTCTTCCAAACTGCATTTCCATTGTGACAACCGTGATCGGTTTGGCTACATTTGACATACACTTTTCATTTCATTTGGTCTAGTTTCGGATTACAATATTGCCCGTTTTCTACTGCCAATGGCAGGTTACCTTATCTAATGGAACTAAGGATTCGGCGAGGGTGCCTCGGAATACATACATGAACAGGAAAATCATCTTAATTATGCAGAATTGTGTAATTTTATCATATTTCATCTTATATGTGTTTGTGCAAATAACACACAAGTTATTATCATCTTTATTATGAGTAGCAAATACATTATAGTATACGCCGAATCCTAGATGTAGAAAGTATGTCAGAAAATAACTTATAGGCGAGGAGATGGCCTTACTCCAGTATTTAATCACTGAAAACTGGAAAGTATGTCAGAAAATAACGTATAGGCGAGGAGATGGCTTTACTCCAGTATTTAATCACTGAAAACTAGAAAGTATGTCAGAAAATAACTTATAGGCGAGGAGATGGCCTTACCCCAGTATTTAATCACTGAAAACTGGAAAGTATGTCAGAAAATAACTTACAGGCGAGGAGATGGCCTTACCCCAGTATTTAGTCACTGAAAACTAGAAAGTATGTCAGAAAATAACTTATAGGCGAGGAGATGACTTTACCTCAGTATTTAATCACTGAAAACTATAAAGTATGTCAGAAAATAACTTATAAGCGAGTAGATGGCCTTACCCCAGTATTTAATCACTGAAAACTAGAAAGTATGTCAGAAAATAACTTATAGGCGAGGAAATGGCCTTACCCCAGTATTTAATCACTGAAAACTAGAAAGTAAGTCAGAAAATAACTTATAGGCGAGTAGATGGCCTTACCCCAGTATTTAATCACTGAAAACTAGAAAGTATGTCAGAAAATAACTTATAGGCGAGGAGATGGCCTTACCTCAGTATTAAATCACTGAAAACTAGAAAGTATGTCAGAAAATAACTTATAGGCGAGGCGAGGAAATGGCTATTCCTCAGTATTTAAGGAAATAACTTATAGGCGAGGCGATGGCCTTACCCCAGTATTTAGTCACTGAAAACTAATTCAGAAAGAGCTCGAGATACACGTGTACATTCAGAACGGGTCTATATATCAATTTAATCTTGGTATTCAGGGTCAACTTCTGAGACTCTCAGACCTTACCATCAAGCTATCTCACAGGATTGACTAAGATAATACATGCATATTTGATGGACATACCAATATAGCGATCATTTAATTAGAACAATAAGACTTATAACAATGCTAATATAGTTATAGACAGCGCCATCGTAATATCCACGTCACAACAGAGAGTTTAAAAATCCGTGACATATATTTATCCATTGTCATATGTAACTTACTAGAAACCATGCATATATCAGTAACTTAACTAACGTGAACAGAGTATGTAACTAACGTGAAGCCCCTAACAGAGTATGTAACTAACGTGAAGCCCCTTACAGAGTATGTAACTAACGTGAAGCCCCAAACAGAGTATGTAACTAACGTGAAGCCCCTAACAGAGTATGTAACTAACGTGAAGCCCCTTACAGAATATGTAACTAACGTGAAGACCCTAACAGAGTATTTAACTAACGTGAAGCCCCTAACAGAATATGTAACTAACGTGAAGCCCCTAACAGAGTATGTAACTAACGTGAAGCCCCTAATAGAGTATAGAATTAACGTGAAGCCCCTAATAGAGTGTGTAATTAACGTGAGCCCCCTGACAGAGTGTGTAACTAACGTGAAGCCCCTAATAGAGTATATAATTAACGTGAAGCCCCTAATAGAGTATATAATTAACGTGAAGCCCCTAATATAGTATATAATTAACGTGAAGCCCCTAACAGAGTATGTAACTAACGTGAAGCCCCAAACAGAGTATGTAACTAACGTGAAGCCCCTAACAGAGTATGTAACTAACGTGAAGCCCCTAACTGAGTATGTAACTAATGTGAAGTCCCTAACAGAGTATGTAACTAACGTGAAGCCCCAAACAGAGTATGTAACTAACGTGAAGCCCCAAACAGAGTATGTAACTAACGTGAAGCCCCAAACAGAGTATGTAACTAACGTGAAGCCTCTAACTGAGTATGCAACTAACGTGAAGCCCCAAACAGAGTGTGTAACTAACGTGAAGCCTCTAACTGAGTATGCAACTAACGTGAAGTCCCTAACAGAGTATGTAACTAACGTGAAGTCCCTAACTGAGTATGTAACTAACGTGAAGCCCCTAACAGAGTATGTAACTAACGTGAAGTCCCTAATAGAGTGTGTACTTAACGTGAAGCCCCTAACAGAGTGTGTAACTAACGTGAAGCCCCTAATAGATTATATAATTAACGTGAAGCCCCTAATAGAGTATATAATTAACGTGAAGCCCCAAACAGAGTATGGAACTAACGTGAAGCCCCAAACAGAGTATGGAACTAACGTGAGAACCCGTATAAAAGTATGTATTTATCTAGGTTTTAGCTTCCAATATCTATTCAGTGTATCGAGAGATGGAATGGACAAGACAGGTCTTTTAGGTCTGCAAGTTGTGAAAACATTCAACCACATTTATGATAAATACATTTTTGTGACTATTTCCTAACATTCACACAATCTTATGAGAACTATTTCGTTAAAATATTGGTATTTCCATAAGATATGATTGTTGAACTGACTTTAAATTGAAAAAAGTACCGTAACGGAGTTCTCAGCGTCCTTAAGTCAACATACGGTGTAAACCTGTACCCTGAAACTCGTCATGCTTTTTGAACTATGGCTACTACAAATAAACCCTATCCAGTATCAACAACAAGTGAAAACTAACATTTGTCCATGTAGGGACAGGCTCATCGTATGTATACAACATTGGGAGCAACACTATCCAAATGGTGGTAGTATTTTAGGTAACCCTTGTGAGCCTAAGTGTGGGCTGGCGACAGACGGGTGGCGGATGTGTAGGAATGAGTACCCAATGTGGCATTTGAGGAACCGACCTGTCACTCTCACTTACTGTAATAGATTACCTTCTTTGTGTCAATGTCGGTTTCACTGGTCTTATTTGATCAACACAATGCGTGTGGTAACATGATAGCCATTTTATAAAGACACCCGATATTAAATAAAGTCTGTGGTAGGGCTAGCCACTTCAACACTTACCGGTCACTCTCAACAACTTTGGTTTAAAAATAAAATGAATTAAATATATACATGATGGCTACTCGAAAGTTAAACGATCGGTCTTTTAAGTCAATATCGTTCTAATTTACAACATTATTTCTGAAAAAAAAAGAATATCCACCAAATTACTCCGAAAATTGGTATCGTAATTGCGTGATACCTATTGATAGGTATCGGAAATAAGAATGTAGTAAAACAAAAATCCAAAAAGAGATATGAATCTTAAAGTTATGAAATGCATCTCGCATAGATATTCAATTTCAAATATTCAGAGACTTATATTGTATTAGATATGGTCCAATTTCCCCCACTTCTCATTGGCTAAAACACGGTCAAGTGAAAGTTAATCTTTTGAGATATAAACCTAATGTTTTTATGTTAAGGAACATGGGGCCAATTTGGTGTTGATGTCATAATCCTTGTGACACGCCACATCACTCAATGCAAATTTGCTGTTATAAAGATAACTGTGACGCGATTCAGTTAATATGGTGTTATTTCGACTTGCATAACACACTATTCACCTCACCATATGTCTCGTTGCTAGTTAGAATACATTGTCAGCACTTCTTCAGCTGTATCGGAATCGAACAAAATTTAAGGTAAAAGCATAACAATTTCATAACACGAGGATTAACTCGTATATAAAATGTACGGGTACAGCGGAAACACAAAAGTCAGAAATAAAACAGATCACACGAGGATTAACTCGTATATAAAATGTAAGGGAACAGGGGAAATCCAAAAGTCAGAAATAAAAAATAAGAGATAACACCAAGGTTTATGCATGGTTTTCGATACCAAAATGATTCAATATGCGTCGACTGGTCTTCGTTTTAACACATTAAACAGCATCTCGTCAGATGTTTAACCCTTTCCCCTTCCACAGACATCGTAAGTGTTGAGACCACAAATTGTGGGAGTTATCGAGAGCAAACGAAACAATTCAAAGTCTGGCCCACAGAACGGTGAGGCCGAGTACGTTCAGGGATATGAAAACAAAACTGACTTTTATATTTACACAAACAGACATTAGAGTATAGAAATAAAACAGATTGTTTTCATTGCACAAACACAATGACGTGGAAATAAAAAACGCCATTTCCGTTGCATTGTTAGTAAGGTATACTTATTTTTATTACGTTAGAAAGTCTTCATCGATATAAACATGGCAAACCAAAAAACTAAATTATGAAATAAAATGACTTCATGAAAATGTATTGTATAATTCCATATCAATTAGACACAATCATGTCAGGATGTTCACTGAAAAATTAACGTTTGGATCAACAACAACAACCTTTCTGTTTTAATGCTTTAAATAGGTCAACGACGATGAAATCACATCGCGAAACGTAAATAAAAGTCTATGTCTATATAGGTAAAGTACCTGATATCATACACACTATTATAAACTGACTGGCATTTACTTCTACTTC
The DNA here is from genome assembly GCF_902652985.1 of Pecten maximus. Taxonomy (NCBI): domain Eukaryota; kingdom Metazoa; phylum Mollusca; class Bivalvia; order Pectinida; family Pectinidae; genus Pecten; species Pecten maximus. Next base: position 20,003,398 of record NC_047018.1, read on the forward strand.
AGGGTAGTACAGAATACAGAAGGTTATTTATTAAATTAAAATATAACATAGGCATAAACGAAACTAAATCAAAACATAGGAATGATACACATTTACCTCCCAAATTAACTATTTTTTGTAAATTTAGAATATTGGATCAATATTTGAGCATCGAAAGTGTAGTATTCAAAGCAATTTACAACCGTTCAATGTTAAGTGATTGTTTAAATATGATGTATTGACCGATATAGTAAATTATCATAAATTTATCATGTATACATTTTGTTTCCTTGTGCTAGGAGGCAGGATAAGGAAAATCCATACTTAGGTAAGAATTGATATATAGAAGAGGGGATAAGGTACTAATATAGGGTGATGGGGTAAATGTATGCTTTAATTATAAGTGTTGATGTAAACATATTTACTTCAGCCGACCATGTTTTTACTTCAGCAGACCACAGAATGTTTACCATGTTTTTACTTCAGCAGGCCATAGAAAGTTTACCACGTTTTTACTTCAGCAGACCACAGAAAGTTTACTATGTTTTTACTTCAGCAGACCACAGAATGTTTACCATGTTTTTACTTCAGCAGGCCACAGAAAGTTTACCATGTTTTTACTTCAGCAGACCACAGAAAGGTTATTCTGTTTTACCTCAGCAGGCCACAGAAAGTTTACTCTGTTATTAATCGATCATATTAAGTTGACTACACTTATTCAATAAATAACTGAGGAATCACAAAATGTTTACTTAATCGAAAACCCCAAGGTTATTAGGTGGATATTTGATTCTTAAAAAGCTGAAACTTTTATTTTGTGGACAGCAGCACAAGCTAACAATGCTGCGGTAAAACATGTTGTGATGACCACAAATATCACTATAAAACTTCAAAGTAAAGGAATAGTTCAATAAAGCGTCCTTTATCTGCCATTTATCTGTGTCTCCTTCTCAAAACCCACCTCCTTCTTTCCCCAAAACATTATCTCAATCATCAATTGTATCATCTTTATATTCAACCCGAAATGACCTTTATAAACTACTACAAATTAGATGAATGGGAAAATATTTATCAATTTCAAAATTCTTGCTTCCCTTCAATGGCCACTATGGCTTTGATCAACCAGCGTTGACGTCGTCCATAGCGGAATAGTTGATGAATAGGTTACGGATTCTTTGTAAGTTTCAAAATATCTTACAATTCTTTATGTTTTACATCAAAAGATGGACGATATGAATATTTAACGTTGATATTTGTCGTAGATATGAATTTGTTATGTATTCATTTCAGATAACGTTAATGATTTTAATACATAAAACTTGGTAAGGGTCACGAAATATCGGGGAATAGCATTATCTCCTTTTCAAACAAAATATTAATATCTCATTTTGATTACATTTTATTACTGCATATTAACACAGAATAGTTATAAAGGTGTTTTGTCATCCTCTGTAGCCGTAAACATTAGGCATGAACCAGAAAATGGTCAACCACATACAAGATAAACAATCCCGCGTTGGTAGTTGGTACTAATGTCAATTTTATGGATACTGACCTGTATGTAGATGGCAATGAATATTCTATGTATGTTTAACATATGTATATTCCGCTAGCCTGATGAGAATTTAAATCAGTAAATAAATACTACACGTTGTATGATTCACTTCAAGTTTTGACCCTCCCTTATCACACGTATTGGGGGACACTTGTTTCAAGTCATTTGGTTTTAATTGCATATTTTTCAATTCCAACAAATGTTATCAACTGTAATGAATAGTCAGTAAGATTGGATTGATTTGCAGAAATGATATTAGGACATTTACCTACAGTAGAAATATTAATGTTTACCCGACCACAAAATCAATAACAGACAAATATCGCGATAGTTTTATTTCCTAAAATGAAGTAAATAACAACCATCAGTTCACAATACAAGAATTGCTATCCGAGATGTATCCCATTGGTCAATAAACTACCTTCGACTTCAGTATAGACGTAATCCTTGTCAGATTTTGACGGCTGGCATCACATGCTTGCTTAAACGGATCCCATAAAACAAAAACGCCAACCCGTCAACGATTTTGTTTCTGGCCCATTGTCATTTGTTTTCGTGATTACATACCGTATTTAAATCCCTATCCTGTTCTTGATTTTGGAAATTTTGTTACATTGCTAACACATTCTGATGTCTAAAACAAAAAAGATTAAAATCGAAATAAAACCGAATCAAATATATCAAATAAAGTGAATTTAACTCAATTGAAGGATTTTAAACGGTTACCCTACGCAGTTAACTAGAAATGTCATCGTAGGATTAAAACATAGCTACCAGACTTAGTCATACTTATAAACTGTATATACCATACTCGTTCATTAAAAACCTTTTTGTCTATGGACATGTCATTCTTATCTATGTATGTTTTCTTTTCGTCGAAAACGAAACTTAACAATAAGTTTTTTGCTACATCATTGTCGTATAAAGTTGAAAAGTTAAAAATACAGCAACTTACATGAAATGACTCACACTTACAAAACGCTACACAATGGTTCAACCTTACGTACGAAACAAAAATGATATTTAGAATGTGAAAAATGCCGCAAAGAGATGCCACTCAAAAGATAAGACCTCCTTGTCAGGATATATGGAGGCATTTTGTTTCGACTGAAACAAACGACGAAGAAAAAATGTAACGATTTTTATCTTCTTCAGAAAACGAAATTCTTTTACAACAAAGAGGGGCAACTAAAAGTCTATGCCTGGTTAATTTAGGGTTGAAAAGGGATGGGGTTAGTCGTGTAGACTTACAAGGACTAGATACTATCAGGGACCAGCGTGCGGCCCTTTCAGGGGCTGTCGTCATACACCTGTCTGCGCGCGTGCCAGGGTGGGCAGGTAAGACGTCCGTTTGGTCATGCGTAATATAATTTGTGGTGGTACCTGTCACCACTGTCATACCAATTAAGATTTAGACCAAAGTTATAGCTGTGGGATAATTTGTTAATTGTTTTGGAGAATGTGGATTTTAAGATGGAAATTGATATGTATACACACCAAATAAGTATGATTGTTAAGAATCTTGTCAATACAGCGGACACATCTTTCGTGGCTGATCCGTTTTATATTGACAAACCATAACCATGAAAATATATGCAAAAGGAATTTGCCATCATATTCTTTTTAATGAGATAATATAGCAATGGACCAAAGGGCCTCATGTGACTAGGATCGCGGGTGTGACGTTTGATCCCTACTCGGGGTATGCATTTCCTTGAAGCTTTGGTCACAGACCGTCCTGTTCTGTCATGGTTGTGGCCTTGAGTAAGATACTTGACCCTAATTGTACTGGAAAGCATACGACAGGCCTCTCGTATAATGTTCAATGAGTTTGCCATTATAATTAGCTACTAGGAAGAGGCCCGCCTTAAAATGGCACTGGTTATTCAAGAGGCGATATTCCCAGCAAATGAACTATTCTGAGACAATAGTTAAGAACATTAAAAAGCTAAGTCATAACACATTGGCAAACTATATTTATAAAACTTCAATTTTTTACAATGATGTAAACTTTAGAAATTTCGGAAGTTTTGTTATAGGAAACACGACATTGAATGCAGCGAATGCAGCACAGTTTATTAAAATGTGTTCAACAGTGAATAGAATTAAATATGATATTAATTTATAAACCAATCAATACAAAGGTTTATTGTGATCGTGTTAACAATATTTCCCGGACTATTTAATTATTTATTTTTAACACTGATATTTTTTCTAACCTTTTAGAATCTCTACTAATCAAGTCGATATACCTATGTTATCTTATCTGTGTTTTGCCTTTTCCGTAATTAATGGTTTGATAAATCCATCACGGCAGTTTTCCTTCCAATGTTGATACGGGTTATCATCCCGTATGGCATTCTGTATTTGACGAGAAATGTGATATTGGCATCAATAAGATAATGAAAAATACATATTTGTACTGCTATAATAGCTGTGTACAGAGAAATTAAAATCCCATTCATTACAATGCAGTTTGTGACGCTTCAAACTCTGCCATCTACCAATAACAGATGCTAGGAATTCGTTAGCAATTTTCCTGAGTGGGAGGTATTAGACAATGATTTCCTAAACAATTATCCAGGTAATTTCATCGTTTTGTTTTGTTTCCACATACATTGTGTTCTATGATCAAATTTCTGTATTTTTGAAAAAAAGATAATTTGTATCGATACGCTTACAAAGTGATTGTTGTTTGATCAAAGATGCTTTAGTCCTAATCAAATCATCAATCAAATATTGCTCTCTAAAATCGCTTTATTTTATGTAAATTCGACTTGGAGATTTATTTGATGAACAAAGTGAAAAAGGCATAACATTATTTACATAACCGAAACAAACCAGACAAAGTTTCAAACAAAGTGATACAACAGGTAAACTTACACCCATGAATTACCAGTTTGACTGATTAAGATCAGAAATGTTGAGCGTGAATATTTTTAAATTCCCTACCATTATTTCAACAAAGGATATCGATGTTTGTTCTCCTTGACTCAAAGGTCGTTATCTGTTGTAACATTGTAAACAAAGGACACACGCCATAGATGGGAATGTGAGAGTGCTATAACGAGAAAGTGGTTACTTCTGTGTAATTACGCTGTATCTCTTTGGTGGGAATAATTATACCTCAATTACGCACTTTTTGCTAATTAAGCGGTTCATTTAAGTACAGACTCCTCCAGACCACAACTGCGTGAGTATACGCATTGTGTACTAGTCACTTTCAGTTTTCACGTGTTTATTTCATGTACAAAAACCAAACATTAGATGGTACGGTTACGAATGATTTGAACAAACATAGCGCTTACATTTCTACAGCTTTTTGAGACGGAAATATTCCCATATTCGTTCTGTGTGCTATGCCAATGTCGAAATCAGGTTTGACATGTGTTTTCCATTGTCATAATGCTATTCTGTTTCCCATTTTGAGAACTAGACATTACGTGACCTATATGTACATAGAGGTTTAAGAAGCAGATGGCACTTAACCTTATGGAACACATGGTCTGTTTATCTCTGTACTTGTTTTAAGTCTGTGTGTAATTTTTTTTGTGTTCCTAATACCATAGCTTTAGTATAGCTATATTGTTAACATGTATATTCCCTGTTCTTTATGTTATTTGAGGAGAAAACTTCCACGTAGGACTCGAACCACAAACATTAGGACTTCACCAGAGGATTTAAAAGATCGATGCTCTTCCGACTGAACTCTCGCAATGTGACATACATGTACCGCCGATTCATATCTGAGCAAACAAAAAATACTTTATATATATATCCTCCTTACTTTAAAATGTATTTCATTGATACATAAATACAAATAACATTTAGTAGAACAACATTAAAGTAAATGGTCGGATTCAGAAACAAGTACAATGTACTTATGTAAATTGTATCCTTCGTGATTAACTTCTCTTCACTATCACTATACAATGTCAAACTTATGATATATGTATCTAGGATCATTCAAATTTGGAAAAACTACAAAGGTAAATGTCGAAAGTTGTGATATTGGATTCATTTGAAATTCTATATGATGTCTGATAAGAAGCAGATGAAATGTATGGGCTTCTGATATCAGGCCACTGCTACATACGGTATATTATCAGCCTTGATTAATATTGTATCAATAATTTAATATATATATATATGTAAATAGTATCTGCGATAGAAAAAATACTACATTTGCCTTAATACCAAAAACTTTTTACGGTAACTTACAATTATGTTTAAATTGATCGACCTTTTATTGTTATTTTGTTAAGTCGTTTGAGGAAAGAACAACTGCATAAATGTATGTACGCAGAATCTAAACTAATATAGATATAAGACCTATCTTTGACTGTTTTATAAGCATGGTGTGTGTCAGGTTTGTAGAAGGAAACATGCGTGAGGGTAGTAATGCATATTTAATGATTTGCCAGTTTTGACTTTCGAACCGACAATCCTTAAACACATGGTAATACCATAAGCCTTTTGTCGGATCCATCACATTTTGACATTAAACTGTTTATAATTTACAAGATTATCAATTTGTATGTTGTTCTACAAGAGAAAGCGTGCGTGTATGGGCAGATACATATTCAACACCTTGACACGAAGGCAAATTGATTACTATTATGTAAATTTGTAATTATATATATTTATCTATTATATTTATTATCCGAATGCACTTTAGTTATTACAGGTGTAAGAAAAAATAAAGAATTTCACCAGACTTAAATACTTTTAACAAAAGCTTTTATTCAGTACAGCAATTTGAAAGTGTTTAATTTCTTTACCGTAACTGAAGCTAAAACATGCAACTGCCTATTGCATGTTTTATGTAAATTGTATTCATATGAGAAAATCCCCTGCCATGAATTTAACACTTAAACCGTCAAGATAGCGGATCAATTACCAAATTTCAATTTTACTTATTCTTTTGTGGCATAAAAATGAATCTTTATACAAATTTCACACAGTGTGGATGTCCTAAACTTAATATTAAATATCCTATGGTCATTAAAATGAGAGGAAGACAGAATATATTCTTACATCTATCAAACATATTTTGTATTATGTTAACGACATGAAAAATTGTTCACAGCACATCCTTTCTTCAATTCTCAAAGATATATTAACCGTTAGATAGGTAAACTTATGAAATGATATGTTAGCTTACTGATAACACAATTGTAATATATCGATGTGAGTTGTCCCTGAGAGTAATACACTCACCCTTTAGCTAAAACGAACCGGAAAATCGATTTCTAAGTTTTTTGAAGATGCGATACTCAATCATTTATATACAAAAGTATACGGAAATTGTGTGTATCATACCCTCTTAAGCTAACGATGCTCTACGAAATCGGATTGTCACTCTCGCTGGACCAGCTTGGCATTGGTAGGGTAATTCACCACAGTGTTTGTCCGTTCTTTCGGAACATGTAAATGAGGCGAGGAGTCTAGTTTCTATGTCTGTTGTTATAACTGTAGACAGTAGGCGACAAAATCGTTCAAAATTACACTTCAACAGAAATAGGAGGAAAAAAATTAAAAGTAAAAGAGAGAGAGCTTGTATCAATCAACTTGTCTACTGTAATTATTTCAATGTTTCCTAAACTTAATTCAAATGAAGTCGTTTTTATTGCCACTCTCAGATTAAGCAATTTTTGTATGCTATCCTTGGAAATTCAATGCACTCCAATTCATGGATTAAAAAGTAAAACAAAATTATGTGCATGAAATTGAATACTTTAACAATTGCAGTGTTATCTTCAATGGCCTGTCACAGGTACCAGGAAGAAATATGACAGAGGTGTCGGGAAATTTCTTCTTATAAACTTAAAGCTACATATTCAACTGATTGAAATGAGTTTTACAGCATTTTATTTTTCTTCCAAATTTTGAAGATTAATTGAACCAACCATGGTATTAATTACCTCGGTATCAATTATAAAAAATAATTAAATTTCACATACTTAAAATATTATTGTAGAGAAACTTTTAAGCTCTTTAACCAAGAATTGTCCCCTCCTCAGACTACTGTTAAGAGTTAAGTTATGCTTCTCTCGTTGACAATTTACACGACAGATAGATTCAATAATAGATTATAAAAAAACCGCTATCGTTAAAAGAATTGTAGTTAATTGAAAGGTATCGTATGTAGGTGATGGATTTAAGAATGTATGGTAAGAGTAAACGGCTTTAAGATTGATAAATCTCGAAACAAACATTCGAAATAACAAAGAGTCGACATTATCATCCTATCAAGACTGCACTACCAGTGTGATATGCAGCCTGGATATGTTCAATACTCGTTGATATGAAGCCTGGATATGTCCAATACTCGTTGATATGAAGCCTGGATATGTTCAATACTCGTTGATATAAGGTGATTCGTTTCTCACATACATGGTTCCATTTTAAAAACTTATCACAATTTAACAAGGCGTGTGTCGTCGTAAAGCAGAAGACGTTTACTCTTCAGGAACTCCTGGTTAAATTGATTCTCTTTGCTTGTAGCTTTCCAATGGTCCCGATTTAATTTATGTTATCTATATATTTTCATTTTATTTTACCGATTTTGAGTTTGAATTATCGCTTCGTTTGCACGTAATATATATTTTTTTATTTGGTTTTTTTCGTATATCATTGTGCTAAGATAGGTAGGTGCTTTTTCAACTCCGAAGGCACCAATCAATCATTACAGTTGTTGTATGAACAAACATGTATGCCACACGTGGAATAAACGGTAAATGTGTTTTGATTGGCTGCAAGGCGAACTTTGACCAAGAGGACGCTTTACATACTCGCGGAAATAAGAACACGCAATAAATAGTTCACGATTGTTTGTGTAAGATTTTGATTTCTAGATAGATTTATATCAATGTCATGTTATCATTTGTAATAAATTTCAACATATTTCTGAAATTGTCAGTTTGCACATTAATTAGCGACATTTCACTGCAGTCTATATCGTTACATCCTGACTGATAGCATTAGCAAATACACCTGATTACAGAACAGGTCAAATCATCGTCGGAATATCATTTATTGTAGTGGAACAGGGTCACACATATTCGTGGTTGATGTATGTGGCATTTCTTTCACTCTCGTTTAAAAGTTACAAAAACACTCTTAAACTCATTTTGGAATGCCGTATACATTAACGAGGTGTGTAACCTCTATTCAAGCCTTCGTTATCTATGTGTACAGGTATTTGGAATCTCCTCTGTTTGGTTAAGTATCACTTATTGTCCTGTTTTAGTTGAATATTATACTACAGTAACTCGAACACATTTCTTATCTCGACGTCATTATCTTAGGTGTATAAAGAAGCGACCATTTCAACAGGACATGTAAAACAAAAAAATGTTTATTGTTCGCATTGCAGGTATCTTTCGTTACCCTTAATTCTTTTTCAAAAGGTATTTGTTTTGACGTAAATGAACGTAACCAAATCTAGATTGCTGATGTCAGCAGCCAATTTATTACGATGATGTTCGAAAGCTGGTATTCCATGGATGTCGAAACCAAGATAAATGCCGACATACCACAAATTATATAATTTATATTAAATAGAGTTAAAACACAAACGTCTCGGGTAATTTATTTAATTCATCTAAAATAGTATCGCACTATCCAGCGTCAATTCAGTCTTTGAATAAAATAATGTCATAATGAAATCGAATGAATTTCACAAAAATACTATTTTTATATCATCTAGATATAGTAGTGTCCGTTTCCTTTTTCTTCGGTTTCTTTAAAATCATGATGTGAGTGAGTGAGTCATTCATTTAATTTGGTAACATGAGGAGAGAAGTTTTAAAAGATGTCCTTTTAAATAATTGAATACACATATTTGTATTTCGACTCTTGAAAATCTACAGTAACAACATGCCGTCACAGACCGGAAAATCTGATACATATCCATTGATGTATGAGTCATCGACCCACAGGTGATTACACTGTATCACAATACAATTACATATACATTTTCACTTGTAGGAATTGTATGCCAGAAATTTCGAATATGTGCCATTCAAAAATAACTTGATACAAACTTCTCTTGTAAATTTAGAGTTTGATTAATTTCACAGCGTTAACAATTGCTTTTGAATAACAAATGCCAAACCTATTGTTGAAGAAAAATCAACAACAACAGACTATTGTTATGATGATTTTTGAAATTGAACAGAATGATAATGAAATCAACAGTGAGCTGCCAAAAATGTCATTAATTGTTGATTAATGTTACACATCACACATTAATATATAAAAGAGTGAATGAGTAAAGCATTGCCTTGCTCGTTGGATATATTTGGTATCAAATGTTTTTGCGACATGTTAGGACAACTGTTACGGAAAGTGTTTAAGCGCATGAATCATGGAAAAGAATTTCAGAAAATAATTATACTGAAAATACACAGAGACGCTAATGGTTTGCTTCATAAAAAGAATAATTTCGTTTCATGTTTAGTCAAATTGGAGATTAACATGTATAGAATAATAATAATAATAAAAAAAAATAATAGAAAAACGACATTATCCTCACTAGCAATATTGTAGTGGTAAATATCAAACACAAATAACGACAGATTCATGCTCTAATGCCAACTTCATAAAGACAATACTCGCCACCATTACACCGGTTTAACAACGGCCTTATAGTGCAAAATGGTACCGCTGTGTCGGTAGGTCTTATTTTCCTACAAATAATGTATTTGAGAAGCGAACAGGGTAATGGACCCATATGGTAGCTTAATCATTTAAATTCTAACTTTAATTTATTTTCGATTCTGAAGTAAGAAGCAAATGTGGCAGTAAGCGTTGCAATGAGTTCATAACAAATCGTTCAAAAATATCTCTACATGAAATAAGTTAAGGGGAGCGTTTTCGGTCTCATACATTCCTGTATGTTCTGATTACTGTCCAATGTTCTAATTAAATATCTGACTTTGGAATTGTCTTCGCCTTATACAAGTTACGAGGGCTGAATGATAAGGTGTGAGCCTCATATTGATGGATTTTAATTTTGCCGGACATATTGTATTATTTTTCAACATAATCCCCTTCAGTATCTATACACTTTTGCCAGCGGTGTAATTTTTGATAACATAGACTTTATACAATCTCACAGGAAGTGTCTCAATGTCTCTTTCATAGAACTCCTTTTCTTGGCTGTTCGGAAAGTCATCCACTGCATGTTAGGGTAAGGGTTAGGATAAAGGTGCATGAAATATCTGTTTTCAGTTTGAAATAGATGAAAGTCTGAAGGAGCGAGATCAGGTGAATAAGGTGGATGTTCTATCAATTTAAAGCCACAATCGTGAATGGCAGCCATGGCAATGACAGACTCTTTCACCCTAACCTTACCCTTAACCCTAACCGATTTTGTCCATTTGCAAAAGCCGTTTAAACTTACCAAATGTGACCAGTCCTTGGGTACACGGTCCTATATAGTTAAAGAATAGTAGGACTTCATAAGAACATCCCTGAGTACCTCCTTCAATACGAGGCTCACAACTTATCAAGCAGCGCTCGTATGTGCTGTCTAATGCTGCTCAATGTTGAAAACGTAATAAAAATGAATTTTGATAACAATAGACTTTATACAATCTCACAGGAATTGTCACTGTAAGAAATTATATCACATATTGTATATTTCAGATTAGGAATGTTTACCATTACAACAGTGAGACAAGGTATTACTTAAAACCTTCGGAGGTTAAATGTTACATTATATTACAATACGTAAATGATACTTCTTTATCTTCATGCATTTTGTGTTTTATAGATGTATTGATGTTTTTGGAATGAAAATAAAAATATTTTTAAAAGAAAAATAAGGAAACTGGATCCGAACAACTTTCATATATACGACGTATGGTCAGCAATAACGTCACTGCAGACAAAGGAATATTTGTCAATTTTTTAAGGCAATCCTACCTCTCTCAAGACCCTAATACATTAATACTAATGTAAATTCAGTGTTTTCTGACAAACTCATACTGGCGATTGCGAAGTCGAATCTACAAATCAGTCATTATAAGACTTTCACCGACTTTGACATGTTTCCTCAAAGGCAGTTTTGAAACCCCTTAAAAGGCTTTAACATTACATCCCACACACAAACTGAACACATTCTATTACAATGTTATCTGAACAAATCGCCATACATTAACGGAAATACATTCAAAATATTTCTTTTCCGACATTTTAATTCAACGATTAATCACCCTTTTCACATTGAGGATAAGAAATAAAATATAACAGGCACCGTTCCGGCTGTCTCTGTTTTTCACACACTACGTCATAAGGAAATAATGTATTCTGTTATACATTTGTAAATGTTTTATGCAAATTAAAACGCTACGTAAACCGTTATATATATGTTATGTTAATTTCTGTTAGACACTAGGGATGGCCGCTATGGTCGACAAACGAGACATAAAACCTACATACAAATATCCATCCGTCTTTATCTCTTTATTTGTTGATCTCAGTTAAAGATAAACTAAATGTTTATATACATTTAATTTATTACCCGATGTTTTTACTAAACAATAAAATCTGTGATATATAGATACCCTTTGTAAACTAACATTAATTTCCCCTCACGGAACAGAATTCCCAGAGCGGGTTTTTTTGTTAGGACTATTTCGGTCATCGCATATGTCCTCGTTAAATGATGAGAAATTAAGATCATTGTGGCACATATTTATATCAATCAATTCTTGTTCTTTTGACGGCCTGGTTAAAGGTCAGGTACATCTGTAATATCCTATGTGATACAGCTTGTTTCTTTTATGACAAAATATGAAGGAATTTCCAAAGCAAACGTCCCAGAATATAGAATTCCCCGCGCTTGACTTTGTTTATGATAACATATGAAGGAATTACCAAAGTTACCAGCCCAGAATATAGAATTCCCCGCGCTTGACTTTGCTAATGACAACATATGATGAAATTACCAAACTTACCAGCCCAGAATATAGAATTCCCCGCGCTTGACTTTGCTAATGACAACATATGATGAAATTACCAAAGTTACCAGCCCAGAATATAGAATTCCCCGCGCTTGACTTTGCTAATAACAACATATGATGAAATTACCAAAGTTACCAGCCCAGAATATAGAATTCCCCGCGCTTGACTTTGCTAATGACAACATATGATGAAATTACCAAACTTACCAGCCCAGAATATAGAATTCCCCCGCGCTTGACTTTGCTAATGACAACATATGATGAAATTACCAAACTTACTAGCCCAGAATATAGAATTCCCCCGCGCTTGACTTTGCTAATGACAACATATGAAGGAATTACCAAAGTTACCAGCCCAGAATATAGAATTCCCCCGCGCTTGACTTTGCTAATGACAACATATGAAGGAATTACCAAAGTTACCAGCCCAGAATATAGAATTCCCCCGCGCTTGACTTTGCTAATGACAACATATGATGAAATTACCAAACTTACCAGCCCAGAATATAGAATTCCCCCGCGCTTGATTTTGTTTATGCATTACTTACGAAGTTGCATCATCTGATAGCATTACCTTAGCATCTGACGTCTATCATTAACATAATGAAATAGAAAAATACTTAAATCATGTATTTTAATTATATTCAAGGCAATTAGAACAATTCCCATAAACAAAGCAAGGTAAATCAAATGAATATGCCTTTGGTATTTCAACCCAAAAATTTAAATATTTTGTACGCAGCCATCGATATCCATTCATTACAATATAAAAAAAATCAAGCATTTTGCAAGAGTGCAATCTTAAGCTTTTAACACAGTTGGAGAATGTGTAGGGGTAAAACTGCCATTGTTATATCTTTGGTTTAAAACGCAGATTCATGAACGCCTACCCGAGTCGTTTTCGTAACGTAGACCGTTAATGGCTTGTATATGTCTGTCGTTTGGACCAAATACCACCTTCACAGGTACCACATGCGGTGACAGAAAACCACCAATACCACCATCACCACTATCACCACCGTCGTCGTCATCGTCGTCGTCGTTTTCATAATCATCATTGTCGCGAAAATAAAGTCAACTCATTTTTGATATCGTTGTTTTCGTCGTAATCAAAATTATCTTTAATGCATAACTCAGCTTCTAAGCAATATACGTGCGTCATCAATACGTCATTATCAGCCTACTAAACAATAATTTTCTCCTCGTCATCATCGTTTTTCATTGTCGTCATTGCTGTTATTGCCATCATCATCAAAACATCTACTCGTGTAGAACTAACACTTATGATCGATGTTTCATGTATATAAAGAAATTTCAAGTGATCTACGGTTTTTAGTATCAGAAAGGAGATTACATCTGACATTATAATATTGAAAATTGGAGACCTTAGACCAATACAGTTCAGAGGGGACTTAAAAACCATATAAATACTTAAACAGGTCTGCAACACGCGTGACTGAACGTTAAGATGGCATAATTATTATAATTCATTTAGCCATCAGTTGTAATGTGTATCGACAATGTTAACCTGTGCAGAAAATAAAAGCAATGGTCTGGCTTTTTGGATGAGTTCACAAACTCTATCTGACCTGGCAATACGTTTTAATTAACAGATTTTAAGTATGAAATTGTGAGCGGGGTAGAAATCTAGATCGAAATTTACTAACCATGATTAGGCCTGACGTCAGAATGCCACACCATGGGTATAGATTACGAAAACATAACGAAATTTAATTTATGCCATACTAAGATTCAATTGTTGAAGGAACCCGTTATCTGTTGAAGTGATTTGTGAATAATGTGCATTTTAACACTGGCAGTGATCACCTGCAATCAACAAAAATGCACCAGAACAATTTTACATGACTTTATGAATGTAAAGTGCAGACAAAAAACAGAGATAATCTACTTTCGAATGGTATTACACGACTCTGCGGCCGATCTTTTAACCAAGGTCACACGAATTATAAGATATGTGTAGCAGTTAAGTGGTGTTTTTACACATTCTGACACTAATGAGTTATCTAAAGGAGGTCTGCTCATTTTATTTATCTCAGAACGACTGAATGAGAAAAATGTTAATTCTCCGTATCATTGAAGGAAAATTACAAATTGCATCAATAATTAATCCAGTAACACCTATATTTGAATAATCATTGTACGTGTTTATTATATTGTAATTAATATAGTCGTTTTACACGTTTTAGGAGGTTTCGTGGATAATGTTGATTAAGGATGTTATATTATACAAGTTAAATAAACCAGTGGTGAAATCAATGACAAATATATTATATTCTATCGTTGATCACTTTAATGGTAAGGATTATATTCCACGAATGTGCATTTTTCAAAAGAAAAATCTTGCTCCTTCAATACATATCAACCTAAATTAGCTCAGACGTTAGCCAATAATTAATCTATTAATATGTATGTTCAATAGACACGTTCTATCATTCTATCACAGACTTTAATGGAAGGGCAGTCATACATTTTTTTATGGTTTGGTGATCAGCTTTAATCATCAATCGGAACCCCTCGTCATTTTCTCCGAAACTATTTCGCAGACGGAGGCGAGGTGTTCCGATTGCTTTAATCATATGCAGTTGACATCTTTTAATTATTTTTTTAATTTCATTGCCCGGTATTTTTTTTTCAGATTTCCATGTAAATCAATGCTTTGTTCATAGATTGTAGTTTGAAAAAAAAACCGATTTTGAACATGTTCGTATTTTCTGTTCGCTTTTTGAATATAGTAAAGTAAATATATAGTAAAATCCATCCAACATAACCATCAATACATTGAACATCAGAGATCGCGTCTCTAATATAACCATCAATACATTGAACATCAGAGATCGCGTCTCCAATATAACCATCAATACATTGAACATCAGTGTTCGCGTCTCTAATATAACCATCAATACATTGAACATCAGAGATCGCGTCTCCAGTATAACCATCAATACATTGAACATCAGTGTTCGCGTCTCTGATATAACCATCCAGACATTGAACATAAGTGATCGCGTCTCCAATATATCAATCAATACATTGAACATCAGTGATCGCGTTTCCAATATAACCATCAATACATTGAACACCAGTGATCGTGTCTCCAATATAACCATCAATACATTGAACACCAGTGATCGCGTTTCCAATATAAGCATGAATACATTGAACATCAGTGTTCGCGTCTCCAATATATCAATCAATACATTGAACATCAGTGATCGCGTCTCCAATATAACCATCAATACATTGAACATCAGTGTTCGCGTCTCCAATATAACCATCCAGACATTGAACATAAGTGATCGCGTCTCCAATATAACCATCAATACATTGAACATCAGAGATCGCGTCTCCAATATAACCATCAATACATTGAACATCAGTGATCGCGTCTCCGATATAACCATCAATACATTGAACATCAGAGATCGCGTCTCCAGTATAACCATCAATACATTGAACATCAGTGTTCGCGTCTCCAATATAATCATCAATACATTGAACATCAGTGATCGCGTCTCCAATATAACCATCAATACATTGAACATCAGAGATCGCGTCTCCAATATAACCATCAATTCATTTAACATCAGTGATCGCGTCTCCAATATAACCATCAATACATTGAACATCAGTGATCGCGTCTCCAATATAACCATCAATACATTGAACATCAGTGATCGCGTCTCCAATATAACCATCAATACATTGAACATCAGTGTTCGCGTCTCCAATATAACCATCAATACATTGAACATCAGTGATCGCGTCTCCAATATAACCATCAATACATTGAACATCACGTCTCTAATATAACCATCAATACATTGAACATCACGTCTCCAATATAACCATCAATACATTGAACATCAGTGTTCGCGTCTCCAATATAACCAACAATACATTGAACATCAGGTATCGCGTCTCCAATATAACCATCAATACATTGAACATCAGAGATCGCGTCTCCAATATAACCAACAATACATTGAACATCAGGTATCGCGTCTCCAATATAACAATCAATACATTGAACATCAGTCATCGCGTGATAAACATATTGATGGGAATCACGGACGAGGTGTTAGGTATGAATTGTAGAGTATACATGTGCCTGTAAATGGTTGAGGACTGATACAGTATCGGTACGAGGTATGTCTGATATTTCGCGGTTGTCCCAGTCGGAACTTGGTCGCGGGTATTATATTTTGCTCAACATCGACTTGTTAACATTCTGCAGGGAAGGCTTCCATACATTTTGGTGGGCAGTATCTATAGATATTGGCTGTGTACAGTATTTATTTTCGCGCTATATTCAATGACCGCGAGTACCGCGAATACAGCGAAATTAAATCCACCTCCATTATCACTAATTACACAGTATTGTCGAGACTGATTGGACGTCAAGTCTGTTTAACAATATATATATTCATTTCCATTTGATTCATGATTTCAATATCATTTTGTTCTACAAACCCTTCTAAATTATCGAATGTGATGCCAGTATTTGTGAATCACTGTGACTAACTGAGTCTTACTGAGTCTAACAGGGACAATGCTACTTGGATTCCTATCTTAGTACATCTGTACCGTATACGTGGACTTGCCGACATTACACGTTTCGATGATATATACAAATTTCATAAAGTGGGATTCATGATCCGTGATCCGTGTCCGTTTTCCTCTTCCGTTACTTGCCTTGATACTATAACACATCTACATGTATTGTGTGTGGAGAATTTGTGCCATGTCCCTGTCTATCCATGTCGTAGTTAATGATGACCACCGTTTCAGGCATACACAGGCCTAAACCACCTTAAAACATACTTAATGTTTTAAATAACGCACAATTTGTCAAATTTCACTTTTAATAAAATTTCGTAAACCTGTAATACTAGTATCAAAGTGAAATTTAACAGCTCTGATTTATAGTCTTCATTCTAAAACCTTAAGTTTCTAATGCTACTTGATGTAAAGTGCCAAGCGGTCATTATTGGTGTTCCTTTGTAAAAAAAAACTTCCAGGTATTTGTGCTGTTGATTTTATTGGTTGTAAAGATGACCTTGAACCGGTAGGCCATTTCTAAAATGATCCTGCATTAAATAATTAACCAATTTAAAATGAACGAATGTGATGGTGCATGCAAGCATTATAACGGCCGATTTTTCCCCAAACATTGCTGTCCTTTAGATGTCGGATAAAAATCATGTCAGCCATTGATGATTGTAAATGTTTGAATAGTAAAATCATGGTTGATATAACGCTTGAAGTAATATAAGTAAAAAATAAAATAAACATGTTTGATTACATCTACTTTTTGAAAAGTGTTATGCTCACATGAATAATAATTTTAAAGGTTGTATAAAAATTGCTACACGATATGAATGACTACATTTCAATTTTCTGTCATTAATAATGTTTTAGTTGCATGCAATTATTGCGCATTTTTATAAAATTTATCAGTAGGCCTATATAATTACAAATGACATATCAGAGTCTTTCTCCTCCTTACAAAGGTGTTTGCGAAAAAAGACAATAATTTGTTCCGGACTAAAGCTACCTCCCGGACAGGTGTAGATATTGACAAGCACCATCTCTGTGACGAGGACATATTGTAGTCGTGTAGGTAGTAACACACACAATATCTGTGACGAGGACATATTGTAGACGTGAAGCTAGTGACACACACCATCTCTGTGACGAGGATATATTGTAGTCGTGTAGCTAGTGACACACACCATCTCTGTGACGAGGACATATTGTAGACGTGTAGCAAGTGACACACACCATATCTGTGACGAGGACATATTGTAGTCGTTACCTAGTGACACACACCATCTCTGTGACGAGGACATATTGTAGTCGTGTAGGTAGTAACACACACAATATCTGTGACGAGGACATATTGTAGACGTGAAGCTAGTGACACACACCATCTCTGTGACGAGGATATATTGTAGTCGTTACATAGTGACACACACCATCTCTGTGACGAGGACATATTGTAGTCGTGTAGGTAGTAACACACACAATATCTGTGACGAGGACATATTGTAGTCGTGTAGCTAGTGACACACACCATCTCTGTGACGAGGACATATTGTAGTCGTTACCTAGTGACACACACCATCTCTGTGACGAGGACATATTGTAGTCATGTAGCTAGTGACACACACCATCTCTGTGACGAGGACATATTGTAGTCGTGTAGCTAGTGACACACACCATCTCTGTGACGAGGACATATTGTAGACGTGTAGCTAGTGACACACACCATCTCTGTGACGAGGACATATTGTAGTCGTATAGCTAGTGACACACACTATATCTGTGACGAGGACATATTGTAGTCGTGTAGCTAGTGACACACACCATCTCTGTGACGAGGACATATTGTAGCCGTGTAGCTAGTGACACACACCATATCTGTGACGAGGACATATTGTAGGCATGTAGCTAGTGACACACACCATCTCTGTGACGAGGACATATTGTAGTCGTGTAGCTATTGACACACACCATCTCTGTGACGAGGACATATTGTAGACGTGTACCTAGTGACACACACCATCTCTGTGACGAGGACATATTGTAGACGTGTAGCTAGTGACACACACCATCTCTGTGACGAGGACATATTGTAGACGTGTAGCTATTGACACACACCATCTCTGTGACGAGGACATATTGTAGTCGTGTAGCTATTGACACACACCATCTCTGTGACGAGGACATATTGTAGTCGTGTAGCTAGTGACACACACCATCTCTGTGACGAGGACATATTGTAGTCATGTAGCTATTGACACACACCATCTCTGTGACGAGGACATATTGTAGTCATGTAGCTAGTGACACACACCATATCTGTGACGAGGACATATTGTAGTCGTGTAGCTAGTGACACACATCATCTCTGTGACGAGGACATATTGTAGACGTGTAGCTAGTGACACACACCATATCTGTGACGAGGACATATTGTAGACGTGTAGCTAGTGACACGCACCATATCTGTGACGAGGACATATTGTAGTCATGTAGCTAGTGACACACACCATCTCTGTAACGAGGACATATTGTAGTCGTGTAGCTAGTGACACACACCATCTCTGTGACGAGGACATATTGTAGTCGTATAGCTAGTGACACACACCATCTCTGTGACGAGGACATATTGTAGACGTATAGCTAGTGACACACACAATCTCTGTGACGAGGACATATTGTAGACGTGTAGCTAGTGACACACACCATCTTTGTGAGGAGGACATATTGTAGTCGTGTAGCTAGTGACACACACCATATCTGTGACGAGGACATATTGTAGACGTGTAGCTAGTGACACACACCATATCTGTGACGAGGACATATTGTAGACGTGTAGCTAGTGACACACACCATCTCTGTGACGAGGACATATTGTAGTCGTGTAGCTAGTGACACACACCATCTCTGTGACGAGGACATATTGTAGACGTGTAGCTAGTGACACACACCATATCTGTGAAGAGGACATATTGTAGTCGTTACCTAGTGACACACACCATCTCTGTGACGAGGACATATTGTAGTCGTGTAGCTATTGACACACACCATCTCTGTGACGAGGACATATTGTAGACGTGTAGCTAGTGACACACACCATATCTGTGACGAGGACATATTGTAGTCGTGTAGCTAGTGACACACACCATCTCTGTGACGAGGACATATTGTAGTGGTGTAGCTAGTGACACACACCATCTCTGTGACGAGGACATATTGTAGTCATGTAGCTAGTGACACACACCATCTCTGTGACGAGGACATATTGTAGTCATGTAGCTAGTGACACACACCATCTCTGTGACGAGGACATATTGTAGTCGTGTAGCTAGTGACACACACCATCTCTGTGACGAGGACATATTGTAGACGTGTAGCTAGTGACACACACCATCTCTGTGACGAGGACATATTGTAGTCGTGTAGCTAGTGACACACACCATCTCTGTGACGAGGACATATTGTAGTCGTGTAGCTAGTGACACACACCATCTCTGTGACGAGGACATATTGTAGGCATGTAGCTAGTGACACACACCATCTCTGTGACGAGGACATATTGTAGACGTGTAGCTATTGACACACACCATCTCTGTGACGAGGACATATTGTAGTCGTGTAGCTAGTGACACACGCCATATCTGTGACGAGGACATATTGTAGTCGTGTAGCTAGTGACACACACCATATCTGTGACGAGGACATATTGTAGTCGTGTAGCTATTGACACACACAATCTCTGTGACGAGGACATATTGTAGTCGTGTAGCTAGTGACACACACCATCTCTGTGACGAGGACATATTGTAGACGTGTAGCTATTGACACACACCATATCTGTGACGAGGACATATTGTAGTCGTGTAGCTAGTGACACACACCATCTCTGTGACGAGGACATATTGTAGAGTGTAGCTAGTGACACACACAATCTCTGTGACGAGGACATATTGTAGACGTGTAGCTAGTGACACACACCATTTCTGTGACGAGGACATATTGTAGTCGTGTAGCTAGTGACACACACCATATCTGTGACGAGGACATATTGTAGTCATGTAGCTAGTGACACACACCATCTCTGTGACGAGGACATATTGTAGACGTGTAGCTAGTGACACACACCATATCTGTGACGAGGACATATTGTAGTCGTGTAGCTAGTGACACACATCATCTCTGTGACGAGGACATATTGTAGTCGTGTAGCTATTGACATACACCATCTCTGTGACGAGGACATATTGTAGACGTGTATTTAGTGACACACACCATCTCTGTGACGAGGACATATTGTAGACGTGTATTTAGTGACACACACCATATCTGTAACGAGGACATATTGTAGACGTGTAGCTAGTGACACACACCATCTCTGTGACGAGGACATATTGTAGTCGTGTAGCTAGTGACACACACCATATCTGTGACGAGGACATATTGTAGACGTGTAGCTAGTGACACACACCATCTCTGTGACGAGGACACATTGTAGCCGTATAGCTAGTGACACACACCATATCTGTGACGAGGACATATTGTAGTCAGACAACGGCACATGCACAATATATAAAGACAAAGGCACATAATATAATAACACAGGTATATAATATAACGACACAAGTACATACTATAATGACACAATAACATGCTATAATGACACAGGTACATAATATAATGACACAATAACATGCTATAGTACATAATATAATGAAGCAAGTACATAATATAATGACACAAGTACATAATATAATGACACAGGTACATAATATAATGACACAGGTACATAATATAATGACACAAGTACATAATATATTGACACAATAACGTGCTATAATGACACAGGTACATAATATAATGACATAAGTACATATTTCAATGACACAAGTATATAATATTTCGAACGTGTACCATTTAAGACAGCTATGGCGTTCCATACATCACTATATGTACAATGTACTCTTACTTTTGAGAATTGTATATGTAGATGCTTGGAACTTGATACTCTTCTCCACAATGTCATTAGCATATCAGGAATTTACGTTATCTATGCTGAGAAACCGTTCTTAGTTGAATATTGATTAGAGGTCAAGTGGCTGCGAGGAAACAGTGACAACCAAAAGTTATTGTCAGTAGTGAAATTGTATAGCAGCATGATTAATTTTGATGTATGGATCTGCTGATGAACATGATATGCTGTAAAGTGTATCAGACCTTGTTTACAACGAACCACGTAACAATGCACATCTACAAGATACCATCTATACTCACGATGGAACACGATATGGTTTGATAAATGGTCTTTTTAAAATTCGTATTTTTTATTTGATATATTTTGACATTATGCGACTTTGGTTACGCATTATTGAATGCGATTGTAAACATCGCCTTTATGTTGACATCACATTAAATGAATGATGATATATCTTTTTTATCTGTGGCTGGAAAATAAAACCTGGAAATTTGAACTTTCTGAAATTCTATAGTTTCAATACAGACTGTTGGAAGTTTTAAGGCTATATTTCATAACTCATTTTTTCCTTGTGAAGTTGCATTCCTAAATGAATCGTGCCTTGTATAACAGTCATATGAACTGGTATCTGTGGCCATCGCCGCCCGTGTGTGTGGTACAGAGGTAGGATAATGACATCTTTAATTATCTTTTATAAATATACAATGACGACAGTGTGGTCCCAGTCAATCAGCCACGCCCTTCACCGGGGATAGAGGACTTGTATGGACATAATAATCACAATATTGATTTTATTATTTGCACACGAAAACGAACATTATATTAAGTAACATATCGCAATATGAGTTATTGGTGTGTTTTAAGTATCTTACTTCAGAAAATGAAGACTTGGAAAATCTGTGAAGTTAAAAAAATGCCTAACGACAACATACGAAATCAAAAACTGGAACTTAAAAGCGAAAAGAAACCATAACAAAGGAAAAGACTGCTGACTTATAGAATGTGTCCTACCTCGAGGATGTGTAAGAGAAACCACCAACTCATGGGGTAATTTACTGGTTATCTAACCCCTAGGTTCTACCGAAGGCTAGGCATTCAAAAATATCACCACCATGGTTGGAGATTTATAAATCACGTCTTCAAGTTAGGGGGTGATTATTTTTCTTCCGTCATACTTTCTTTTATTCAAAAAGAAATATTGCAATGCAAAGCAATGTTGATATGCCATAATTGGAATGTCGGCGTGTCGCCATCACATTGTTGCCGTGACGTCATTGTATTCTTGCCAACAAGGTTTATCTCTCATACCCTAGGGGTTAACCAATATAATCTTTCCCTGCCTTGCGGATGTGACAAAGAAGTTTCAACCCGAGGGAGAAATCATGAACGTCCAACCCGATGCTAGTCGAGGGTCGGACATTCATGAATTACTCCGAGGGTTGAGATTTCTTTGTCACGCTCCAAAGGTAGGGAATGGTTATTTTTCTCCCGCCACTTTAAATAATTGCTTATCCTATTGGAGGCCAAGGTCTTTTGGTAAACAAATGTATGTGGTCGGCACAAGATTATTTTCATTTGAAGACGTAACCATCACAACCCCAAAACATTGGATACCAATATAATTACACAAGAAAACAGCGGAGTAAAATTAATTCACAATATTTATTCAAACACACACTAAAATAAGTTATCGGTGATACTATTCTGATGTTAACAACAATACATATTGTCATTACATAAAACTGTGTGTCTCTTACGCATATTTAACATGAAATAACAACGCTGGAATGATAGTGACGTCACTCAAAATAGTTCCGTAAGTACTTCCAGTTCACAAGGTTAGCGCGTGCAATCTGCCATACCCTTGGGTTGACAGAGAAATCTCTCAAGTCTAAAACTGGAGACAAATTGATGAACTGTGGGAGAAAAAGAAATCACTCCGTAGGGGTGACAGCGAAATCATGAACTGGTAAAACAGGGGGTTAATTTGTGAATGAGTGGAGAAAAATATAACAAGAAAAACTATACGTTACTATAGACACTAGATACCTACCAATTAAAGAATTGTACAAATAAGCTCCTTTGAATAAAATACAAATTCAGATCAAGAAAACAAATGTATCATCTTTCATCCATCTAGGACTTGTCGGTGATGCTAAACGCCCTAAGTGTTGATAGATAGAAGAGCAACGGAGAAAACTGAAAATACATCAAAAGAAAAGTCAAAATCTGGATGGGGAGGTGAAATAGACCATAATTCACTACTTTTAAGATAAAATTATTATTTATCTACCTATCACAGACACAGTAGTTTTACAAACGACACCGTAACTACAGCGTAGACTGTAGCATCTCTGATAGCATGCTCTGACTACGCAATATATTGTTTAACTGAACGTATATATATATAGATAATATAATCAGTCTTGTATCCTGATCAAGCGAAATTCTTACGAGAAGGACGTCATTACACTAAAATACAATTCTGTATGACCTAACAAAGGATTTCGTAGTTAACGTGGTATTAAAATAAGTACAGTTCAAAATATTAACCATTCAAATGACTGATTAGATGATCAATGTAAACACCGTTTTTTAATAATTGACTCATTAGAGGATATAGATCAACATTGTATTTCTGTTAATGACTAAATATATGAGATTCAGAGTAAACATTGTATTTCTGTTAATGACTAAATATATGAGATTCAGAGTAAACATTGTATTTCTGTAACTGACTTATAGAATTTCCTCTACCTTCTAATAGAAGAATCTGCAACCAAAGGGGTGATATTCTTGGTTGTGTAACCCGAGGGGGTGATATTCTTGGTTGTGTAACCCGAGGGGTGATATTCTTGGTTGTGGATTCTTGGTTGTGGAACCTGAGGGGTGATATTCTTGGTTGTGGAACCTGAGGGGTGATATTCTTGGTTGTGGATTCTTGGTTGTGGAACCTGATGGGTGATATTCTTGGTTGTGGATTCTTGGTTGTGGAACCTAAAGGGTGATATTCTTGGTTGTGTCACCCAAGGGATGATATTCTTGGTTGTGTAACCCGAGGGGGTGATATTCTTGGTTGTGTAACCCAAGGGTGATATTCTTGGTTGTGTAACCCGAGGGGTGATATTCTTGGTTGTGTAACCCGAGGGGGTGATATTCTTGGTTGTGTCACCCGAGGGGGTGATATTCTTGGTTGTGTAACCCGAGGGGTGATATTCTTGGTTGTGGATTCTTGGTTGTGGAACCTGAGGGGTGATATTCTTGGTTGTGGAACCTGAGGGGTGATATTCTTGGTTGTGGATTCTTGGTTGTGGAACCTGATGGGTGATATTCTTGGTTGTGGATTCTTGGTTGTGGAACCTAAAGGGTGATATTCTTGGTTGTGTCACCCAAGGGATGATATTCTTGGTTGTGTAACCCGAGGGGGTGATATTCTTGGTTGTGTAACCCAAGGGTGATATTCTTGGTTGTGTAACCCGAGGGGTGATATTCTTGGTTGTGTAACCCGAGGGGGTGATATTCTTGGTTGTGTCACCCGAGGGGTGATATTCTTGGTTGTGTAACCTAAAGGGTGATATTCATGGTTGTGTAACCCGAGGGGTGATATTCTTGGTTGTGTAACC
Source organism: Pecten maximus (assembly GCF_902652985.1). Lineage (NCBI taxonomy): Eukaryota > Metazoa > Mollusca > Bivalvia > Pectinida > Pectinidae > Pecten > Pecten maximus. The sequence goes on from NC_047018.1 coordinate 20,029,063, forward strand.
CGAGGGGTGATATTCTTGGTTGTGTTACCCGAGGGGTGATATTCTTGGTTGTGTAACCCGAGGGGTGATATTCTTGGTTGTGTAACCCGAGGGGTGATATTCTTGGTTGTGTAACCCGAGGGGTGATATTCTTGGTTGTGTAACCCGAGGGATGATATTCTTGGTTGTGTAACCCAAGGGTGATATTCTTGGTTGTGTAACCCGAGGGGTGATATTCTTGGTTGTGTAACCCAAGGGTGATATTCTTGGTTGTGTAACCCGAGGGGTGATATTCTTGGTTGTGTAACCCGAAGGTTGATATTCTTGGTTGTGTAACCCGAGGGGTGATATTCTTGGTTGTGTAACCCGAGGGGTGATATTCTTGGTTGTGTAACCCAAGGGTGATATTCTTGGTTGTGGATTCTTGGTTGTGGAACCTGAGGGGTGATATTCTTGGTTGTGGATTCTTGGTTGTGGAACCTGAGGGGTGATATTCTTGGTTGTGGATTCTTAGTTGTGGAACCTAAAGGGTGATATTCTTGGTTGTGTAACCCGAGGGGTGATATTCTTGGTTGTGTTACCCGAGGGTGATATTCTTGGTTGTGTAACCCGAGGGTGATATTCTTGGTTGTGTAACCCAAGGGTGATATTCTTGGTTGTGTAACCCGAGGGGTGATATTCTTGGTTGTGTAACCCGAGTGGTGATATTCTTGGTTGTGTAACCAGAGGGGTGATATTCTTGGTTGTATAACCCGAGGGGTGATATTCTTGGTTGTGTAACCTAAAGGGTGATATTCTTGGTTGTTTAACCTGAGGGGTAATCAAGTACATCACCCCGATGGTCTCAAGGTAGGGGATGATTATTTTTCTTCCATCTGGCAGTTTCAATAACGCAATGTCCAGATGTTGAAATCTTGAACAAGATATTACAATGTAATATACTGTTGACGTGATGTGTTTGAAAGAGGAGAGGAAGTGTAAGTATGAGAAGACTTTTCTTTAAAAGTTTCAGCTACATCCATATGGAATTAAACAAACTTAATTGCTTTTTTGTTCAGTTATTTAAAGCCTGAAACCTCTGGAATAGATAGTTATTATCATAAAGTAAATTATTATGTAAATTAACTTATCTCAAAAACGATGCGAAAGTTTGAATCTTTAACTCATATGGATTCAATCAATGACCTGTAAGGACAATGTATGTTTGAGTTATTAGATTCTGTTAAATGCCGCTGCTCATATCACATTTCATAGTCTCTTCACGCTTCCCTTACCTTTATCAACTATTAAGTATAATTCAAACTATCTAAAAAATCAATTATGACACCCAATAGCGACAAATGGTGCCATCTACTGACGGTAATTGATATAGAGGCTACCCTGACAGGACGCTCTGACGTCAACTGTCAGACAAAGAAACATACACACACACACACACACAAAATAAATGAAAAAAGCAAATATAGAAGAAAAAAAATGGTAAAACTAACCAGGATTTTGTAAAGATTGTATCTAGGTTTTAATGTTTAAAAAAAAAATTTCAATCCCAGAAGATATTGTTGTATCATAATGTTTGTTGAGACTTTTTTCATCGTATAGTCTCAGTCATATATAAACACAGATGCATATTTAGCATTGCATATGATTTAATTCTTTATTCCTTTCTTCAAGTATTTACTTTCAAGTATATACATGTATATAATATGAAAAAAGGAAACATCTGTTTTATGATTTTCCACTTTATTTTTTAATATGATCTCTTTTGAAGTTCTCGATTTACTTATCCATTAAGCATAATTGTTTTTACATTAACTTTATTTACAGGATTTTCGTGTTATATTTCTGATAGTCGTTATTCATCCTACTTCTCCTTGTTCTCCTTGTTCCACTTCATAGAAGAAGAATTCCTGTCAATAGAAGAAATATTTCCGTTAAATTAGCATTTTATAGAATTCCCGAACTCTGATACACATTCTCCATAGTCTACATAAAGTACATATTTCATTGAAGCCTCCAGATTAGCCCTGTTACGTTCAGAATGACTAACCTTCCTTGTATTCTCGTTACAGACACATAAGGGCCTAGATCACTTAAAAATCTATAAATCATTTTTGTCGCATCTTGAATTAAGAACGTTATGACTTATCATATTTTTCATTGGAAATATTAACGAAATTAACATAATTCTATTAAAATCGTATACAATCAACTCGGAAGTTGCCATTTTTATCAACATTCACAGAAGGGTCAGTTGGCAGGCCATGGTGGTCGATTGAATATGCAACGTCACTCAAACGCTCGTTTATCATGTAATATTACTCTGTCAGTCAAGAGCACAATAGATGAAGATGACCGCCCATCCAAGAAATGGAGAACTCCGTTATTCTTTTGATAAACGACCAAATAAAGATAGGTATCTAAAAGTTTCACTTGGAGAAAAATACTCTAATTTACTTTTAAAGGTCATTGATACCATGCATTCCCTAGATGTATGTTTTGTTCATAATGAATCACCGAGTTTAGTATCGTTTATAATGTAGAATCCTTCCAATGCTTTCCCATTATTGATAAACAACTGAAGAGAAACTGCACTTTTATACTCGGTAGATAATTAATATTTTGTACAATCATCAAAAAGTTGTTGACACCGACAGCGGGATAAACATGTATGATGTTATATGACACTTCTATAAAGGAACAAAACACAAACGTACAATGACTACTCATTAGCGGCGACGAGTAGAGGAAACAGTCGGTAAACGGAGGAGTAACCAACCTCACCCTAACTTAAAGTGAACACGTGTACTTGTAGACATGGAAACGTTCTCATAAGCTTGCTGGGTGTTCTCAGAAATATTATCATTTAATGAAGTAGTAGAACAACATAAAACACATAAACCATCTAAAAATAACAAAATGAAAGAACAAGCCGGTCTATTTTTTAGTTTTATATCAAAACCACGGATCTTAAAGACAACCTCACGACAGCAATAGAATTCTAATGAAAAGTTGAGTGATGAAAAATATCGTCAATGTGAATGTTATCTTTCTATTATTATCATTTCTTTTCTTTTTTTGTTATATTTTTTCTTTTTCGTTTTTTTACTCAATTTATTACATGAACATGAAGACAGTGTACAAAAATAACAGGACAAATCAAGAGTTATACTTGGAAATAGTAACATGACACATACGCAGTAACATTAAATACATGAAGTATCATCACACTGAAATGTCATACCAGGACACAGTACCATGACACCTGTCCCAGTTACATTATATAGTGCCATCACACTGAAATGTCATACCTGGACACAGTAACATGACACCCTACCCAGTTACATTATATAGTGTCATCACACTGAAATGTCATACCAGGACAAAGTAATATGACACCCTACCCAGTTACATTATATAGTGTCATCACACTGAAATGTCATACCAGGACACAGTAACATGACAACCTACCCAGTAGCATTATAGTGTCATCACACTGAAATGTCATACCAGGACACAGTAACATGACACCCTACCCAGTTACATTATATAGTGTCACCACACTGAAATGTTATACCTGGACACAGTAACATGACACCCTACCCAGCTACATTAGATAGTGTCATCACACTGAAATGTTATACCAGGACACAGTAACATGACACCCTACCCAGCTACATTATATAGTATCATCACACTGAAATGTTCTACAAGGACAACGTAACATGACACCCTACCCAGTAACATTAGATAGTGTCATCACACTGAAATGTTATACCAGGACACAGTAGCATGACACCCTACCCAGTTAATTATATAGTGTCATCACACTGAAATGTTATACCAGGACACAGTAACATGACACCCTACCCAGTTAATTATATAGTGTCATCACACTGAAATGTTATACCAGACACAGTAACATGACACCCTACCCAGTTACATTATAGTGTCATCACACTGAAATGTTATACCAGGACACAGTAACATGACACCCTACCCAGTTACATTATATAGTGTCATCACACTGAAATGTCATACCAGGACACAGTAACATGACACCCTACCCAGTAACATCATATTATATAGTGTCATCACACTGAAATGTTATCCAGAACACAGTAACATGACACCCTACCCAGTTACAATATATAGTGTCATCACACTGAAATGTCATACCAGGACAAAGTAACATGACACCCTATAGCTACCCAGTTACAATATATAGTGTCATCACACTGAAATGTCATACCAGGACACAGTAACATGACACCCTACCCAGTTGCATTATATAGTGTCATCACACTGAAATGTTATACATGGACACAGTAACATGACACTCTGTCAGGTTCTTAAGGATAACATTCATCTGAAGCTTAGTCTAAATCCTTATAATCACTGGCATGGGTACAGATTGATAAGGTTGATACCCATGGTTACCTAGCATTCAACGTCGAAACCCTTATAGTTACTGGCATCTGGGTTTACAGTATAAGTATGTAATTCATGTTCTTTTTAAATTATCATATATAACAAGAGGCCCTTTGGACCTGCATCTTCCATCTAGATATTTCAGTGATTAGGGCAAGAAAAGTTATATCAAATACTTTCCCAGTTTGGGATCTGCTCTTAGTACCATGCACTGCAGTCAACCCGTTCAAAGCCAATTCAGTTGAAATATGCTCTAACGTACTCGGAAGGATTTTCTCTAGAATTCGTTTTGAGTGCAGCCCCTCTAGTTCATGGGGAGGAAGATCCATAGTTGTTCCCCTTCACCCAAGGATGCTTCAGAGCAAGTTTAAACTAATTGGGGAGGAAGGTCCATTAATCATATATAAGTAGTTCCTTTTCACCCAAAGATGCTTCAGACCAAGTTTGAACTAAATACATTGATCTTTACAGAAGAAAAAAGATTTTAAATGGGCCTTGTCCCTCAGGTCTCTGGGAGGCCAGACAAACCTTTATACAAAATTGTTTCACCCAAGAATGTTTCAGACCAAATTTGGACCGAATCCTTTCATTATTTGCTACACTCTCTCTGAGGGGCCCCGCCCCTCTTTTCCTACAGAAAAAGAAGGATTTTATAGAATTTGCTACATTTCTTCCATAGGTCACGGCCCTCGGGCCCCTAGGCCAGACCCGTGATTTATACAAAATTGGTACTTGGATACTTCAGATCAAATATGGACCAAATCTTGTCATTCCTAAAGAGAAGGATTTTAAGGACTTTCCTACATTTCCTCTATTGGTCCCGCCCCTCAGAGCCAGACCCATGGTTTATACAAAATTGGTTCCCCTTCACCCAAGAATACTTCAGACCAAAAATCGACCAACTCCTATCTTTCCTACGGGTCCTAGAATAAAAACAGCTGTACGATGTAGCTTATACTCATGGTTCGTTATGTGTCGTTTGTCCAACTCATTAAAGTAAAACAAAAACTGAACAAGTCCTATTGATGAAGTTTTAACAGCAACACTAACAAATTAACTTATCAATAATCTTTTTTATTATAATTTTAAATATGATGCGATTTCTTTAATCAAAACATCTCTCTATTTTCATCTGTTTCTTGATTAATTCATTGAATTTTAATTGCTTTTAACATGTTTGTGTTTAATTTACAGATAGCCAATTAATATATTATCAAAAGTATACATAAAACCATGCTTAATATCTCCCTAACAACTCTATTTAAAGTCTTCTCAATTTGATTTCTATTCGATAGGCTAATAATGATTTCTATGTTAACATGAAGATATCATGTTTTGATATCAATATATATAATTATCTAACATTCTTCTCTTTGCAAATGTCGTTCATTTCAATGAAATTTACGCCATGTACATAATTACGGGTGCTTTCTTAATTATATGAAAATATTTGGAGATAATAAAAAACATGTTATATCGGAATCGAAAAAAATATAGACATATAATAAGGCCTGGCGACGCCTTAACAGATAAAAATCATATTTAAAATTCAACTTACTAAATCAATGTATTGATTGACCGATTGCGACCCTAATTTATTTGGAGAGAACTTGTTTATTAATTTCGTGTCATTAAAAATTCATAAACAGTAAATCAAAGTGATAATAAATCTGTTTAAATAACTTACCGGTTTCAGATTTCTTAATAACAAAATGAGGAGCAAAGTTTATCAATTTATTCACTTGTTCTGATACTTAAACCCCCTTTCATGTCATTAACGTTAAGTTGTTGTGAGATATCCTCTGTATGTACAGATAAAATATTTGAATACTATTTAAATACATTAAAATCTGAATCTGAAATCATTATTGGTTTTCAATGACGTGATTGAATAATACCAAACAATGATTTGACTGAAATTAACATAGCTCTCCTATTTTTATTTACCAATATTTTTGTATTAATGTGTTTTGTATTGGTGTGCATTATAACAGGACAAAGGGGATTTTATCAATTAGACAGAGACTATGTATAAAAACCACTGGTAACAACCGCAGCTGTGGGATTTTCTCTACAATATCTCAATACAGTTATCTGATAATATTCATTTCTTTCAAACGCAAATTGTTGTAGAATTTGACCTATTAGCACGAAAACTGCAATTAATTATTAAAGTATTGGTCCGTATTTTAACACAAGAAATTAACCCATTTTTAAACGTAGCGCGTGCATCAATGTCGCGTGCAAATTATGTGTGTAACGTCATAGGTGTTGAGAAGAATTGTCCGCCATTGTGTTGGTGATTTATCTATGTATCGGCTGTTAGCCGTCATCAATAGCTTGGATTTGACGAGCTAGAATAAACGCTGTATGCATTTTATGAAAGTTAATGTTTAAATTATGATGATTATAGTGTAATAGTTATTAACTCAAAATTTCTGTGAATATTCATTTTTTCTTTCTGTCACCATAGTATGTTAATTGTTTTTATTGTAAGAAATGTTTCCTACCTCCGACAATATGGCTGCGTTTGTATTTTTTATTCGCCGCACTGCTTACGCCAGTTTAATTTTATGAAAAGATTTATTTGAGACATGAGAAGAATTGTGATTCATTGTTCCTTACAATGTCGAAATAACTGGTGGTGACGTCCATTCTCCTGCCATTCACTGCCCACTTCCATAGCCATCTAAATCAATATATCAATAGAAAAAACATATTTTTTTATACATTTTTGCTCAGACCTGTCTGTCCATTGATAAACGTTTTAATATTGAAATGTTTTATTATAAATATTCAATCAACTGTCTCGTATTACCGAATTACTCTTTTGGTTGTTTTTATACTTTCGACGACAGGAGAAAAAAACAGTTAATTTTCAAATTTAAATCATTACAGTATAAAACCCAGACGGTCGTTTTCTGGACATATAAACAAATATATAAACAAATATATTTTCAATAAACTAATCCTTTGTAATTGATCACCGAACCAAAATTGGTTCTTACTTAATAGTGTTTATTTACAATCTTGTTAAATTACTTGAGAGAAAAAACTTTGTTTGTTGAATTACTTCTTTTTCTCCCAGTCTACAGCTGATATCTCTAAAGTTCCAAACATTGACGACGAGTGTTATAATTCCTTTTCTACCACAATACGCTGTGTTATTCCACTCTCAAGCCATTGTATAAATGTGCCGACTGTTGGATAAATATATGTTATATACCACTAGTGGTATATGACCTTCCGGTCTTTTGATTGGTCAAGAATTCGAACTTTGATCCATGATGCAATTGTTATCGACGTCATCAATAATCGAATGACGTCACATCACTGGGTCCCGGACGTCACCGGTACACTTTCTTTGCATTTATACGCGAAATTATACTTGGCCACGTTTCTCTTTGTGGTAGAAACAGGTCACACGACTCGTGATTGTTGGATATGGAATTTATTTTTTAAAAAGTTGCAAAAGACACTCGCTAAAGCTCGTGTCTTTTGTAACTTTTAAAAAATAACTTACTTGTGTGAAATAAATATTCCATATCCAACAACCACTCGTTGTGTAACCTCTATATCTGTTATCAACATCACAGCTGATGGTGCCAGAGATTCTTCTAACCATTAATTGTTCTAAGGCCATTAGTCCCGACTATACCTGCTATCAGTCATTGGAAAGTTTACATCTGTCTGACTAAAGCTCAGTGGGAGTTACTGTTAGAAGTTCTTCGGTTAGAATCAGCTCGAATAGTCCCTGGTAGTACTGGACTTAGAAGTAGAGTTAAACTTAAAACAGGTTAGATTCCTCTTGAGGAAAGATGAAAATAGCTCGAATTTACTCTATTCCATAAAATGTCCTACGGCTTGTTTTCTCTTTATCTTCTCGAGAGCATACCTCAAAAATTATCATAATCGTGATACTCGTACGTGTTAGGAGGTTTGTCCAGACCATATCAAGAACGGACCCCACAATTTATAAGCTTTAGACCATCTTTGCCAACCCTCTCATGAAAGTCTAACTTGTTACTACAGTGGTACTAGACTGGGTCAGATACATCATGTTAGATTACCAATGGAGTGTAGTTAAGTTTTATATGTACCGGAGAAACACCGATAGTCTGTGTTCTTTGGAGCAAATAAAACCAACGAACAGTATGTGTTGCGTTCTAGTCTTTCTCCCACCTTCGTTTAAGAATATTTGACGAAATCATTCATTCAGCTGTACATGTCAGCGTGCCTAATTAACGAGATACGTATTACAACTTACTGGTATATTAACTTGTTGTCGGATCCCATTCCTTTACTCTGTCTGTTTTATTATACAGTATGGAGAGAAATACTGTACACAGTTTCTACCAAAGTATTGTCATAGAAACATCCTAGAAAAGGACTATGAATAATTGACGACTGACACGGTGTACCCTTCTAAAGCACACGGATCTAAATCAGGTTAGAGATCAGTTTGATATATTTCTGTGTCCTATGTATTTCAATTTGTTTTAGTGTCTTTGGTGCTTGGTGCTGTTGGAGTCATGCGTTTTAAAATTAGACATCATGAGATGATAAAATCTTATGAAAAGGTCAAAAACAATGTTTTCATCACTTTTATGATATGTGTGTAACCATGGGTTAACTATTTCATGAAAAAATACCAGATTCCATCCTTGTTTTCAATAAGTCGTTATTACTCTTTGTCGACGATGTACCACCAACTTAATAAACTGTAATTATATGCAATACTACAAAATGTTGTTATTAATGAAATGGCAGTAGTTCAAAGTTGAGTTTATTTGATTTAAACGAATTGTATTTGTCAAAACACAAATGGGATAAGACATAAGTATAAAATGTATAATCAGAATTAATTTTCTTTATTCATCAAAAAAGACAATCCACTGATCCGATATGTGTCATTTTCTTGATAGATATAATTCATTATTGTACCGGAAGTACCCCAGACGGGAGATGAGACTTGATAGATATGATTCACTATTGAACCGGAAGTACCCCAGACGGGTAATAAACAGGAGAGACAACAATAAGTGTGAGACTCCTGTTTTTTATTGTCACTACCTGGTCCATCGCTTTGAGGACATGACATCAGTTGGATTTAACACAACAGGTGTCGCCGATGAAGCGAAAAAAGTTTATCATCCAGGAATTGTTTACCCTTTGTCCATTTAATTTTTTCAATTTCTCATCTACTTTTGTCATATTATTATTTCTGACGGTTTTTACTAAAATTTTATTAAAAATGAATACATTTACTGCAAAATCTCTCTTCGAAATTAGCTGTGTCTTCGGAATTGTGATATTAATGATAGGTCGCCCCCTACTGCAGCTATGACACCATCTTGGTTCACAATGCTGATTGTTCGAGAATTTCTCATCAAGAACTATATTTTATGGAATTGTTTAGCATTAAAATCTTGTTCGGCTGATACGAGATTTAATCGGTTATCAGTTAGAGCCTTTGTATAAGATAATGCTTAGAGTACTGACAGTTTGCTGTTTACATCGTTATAATGGCCATATAAAATAGATGACGTTTCTTTTGTTAAAACTTCCAACTTTATAACTTTGGGTAGTTTGAAAATACAACTTTTAACACACATTATACAAATGAAAAGATGTCACAAATTACTGCCCATTACTGTGAGTCTTTAATACACGTCCCGGAGATTAGATCATGTCTCTATGTTGTTAACAGTAATTGTAAGCGCTGAGGAATTCATAACCTTTATAAGCCATTTATCATCTTGTCTGAGGTTTAAGACGGGTTTGTTTCATACGTTCTAACACAGCTCCAATGGAAACTATAAGTCTACTCGTTGTGGAAGGGTGTTGTTTGTTTTCTGGTTTGATAAATGGTTTGTGACAAACTGATTGGGATCGAGAGGATAATTGACCCTCTCGCTGTGTGGTCGACAGAAATATACCATCAATTCATTTTTCGTGCGAAGAACAGTTTAATCATAGGTATTTCTTGCAAATTATTTCATATCAAATATAGTTAATATCTATCCCTGGGAATCTGACTTATCAAAATAGTCCAATATCTACCTAAAAACAAGAAATGTTTGTCATCCTAACGGTCCAATAATTATCTACAAAAAAGGATCTTTGACATCACAACAGGGGGGTGCGCATCTAAAAACAAGGAATCTCTGTCATCATAACAGGTCAATATCTACCTACAAACAAGGAATCTGAATCTCTGTCACCATAACAGGTCAATATCTACCTACAAACAAGGAAACTCTGTCGTCATAACAGGTCAATATCTATCTACAAACAAGGAATCTCTGTCATCATAACAGGTCAATATATATCTATAAACAAGGAATCTCTGTCATCATAACAGGTCAATATCTATCTACAAACAAGGAATCTCTGTCATCATAACAGGTCAATATCTACCTACAAACAAGGAATCTCTGTCATCATAACAGTTCAATATCTATGTACAAACAAGGAATCTCTGTCATCACAACAGGTCAATATCTATCTATAAACAAGGAATCTCTGTCATCATAACAGGTCAATAACTATCTACAAACAAGGAATCTCTGTCATCATAACAGGTCAATATCTATCTACAAACAAGGAATCTCTGTCATCATAACAGGTTAATATCTATCTACAAACAAGGAATCTCTGTCATCATAACAGGTTAATATCTATCTACAAACAAGGAATCTCTGTCATCATAACAGGTTAATATCTATCTACAAACAAGGAATCTCTGTCATCATAACAGGTCAATATCTATCTACAAACAAGGAATCTCTGTCATCATAACAGGTTAATATCTATCTACAAACAAGGAATCTCTGTCATCATAACAGGTCAATATCTATCTACAAGCAAGGAATTTCTGTCTTCATAACAGGTCAATATCTATCTACAAACAAGGAATCTCTGTCATCATAACAGGTCAATATCTACCTACAAACAAGGAATCTCTGTCATCATAACAGGTCAATATCTATCTACAAACAAGGAATCTCTGTCACCATAACAGGTCAATATCTACCTACAAACAAGGAATCTCTGTCACCATAACAGGCCAATATCTACCTACAAACAAGGAATCTCTGTCATCATAACAGGTCAATATCTACCTACAAACAAGGAATCTCTGTCACCATAACAGGTCAATATCTACCTACAAACAAGAAATCTCTGTCATCATAACAGGTCAATATATATATACAAACAAGGAATCTCTGTCATCATAACAGGTCAATATCTACCTACAAACAAGGAATCTCTGTCATCATAACAGGTCAATATCTGTCTACAAACAAGGAATCTCTGTCTTCATAACAGGTCAATATCTATCTACAAACAAGGAATCTCTGTCTTCATAACAGGTCAATATCTACCTACAAACAAGGAATCTCTGTCATCACAACAGGTCAATATCTATCTATAAACAAGGAATCTCTGTCATCATAACAGGTCAATATCTATCTACAAACAAGGAATCTCTGTCATCATAACAGGTCAATATCTATCTACAATTAAAGAATCTCTGTCATCATAACAGGTCAATATCTATCTACAAACAAGGAATCTCTGTCATCATAACAGGTCAATATCTATCTACAAACAAGGAATCTCTGTCATCATAACAGGTCAATATCTATCTACAAACAAGTAATCTCTGTCATCATAACAGGTCAATATCTATCTACAAACAAGGAATCTCTGTCATCATAACAGGTCAATATCTATCTACAAACAAGGAATCTCTGTCATCATAACAGGTCAATATCTATGTACAAAGAAGGAATCTCTGTCATCATAACAGGTCAATATCTGTCTACAAGCAAGGAATCTCTGTCTTCATAACAGGTCAATATCTATCTACAAGCAAGGAATCTCTGTCATCATAACAGGTCAATATCTATCTACAAGCAAGGAATTTCTGTCTTCATAACAGGTCAATATCTATCTACAAACAAGGAATCTCTGTCATCATAACAGGTCAATATCTACCTACAAACAAGGAATCTCTGTCATCATAACAGGTCAATATCTACCTACAAACAAGGAATCTCTGTCACCATAACAGGTCAATATCTACCTACAAACAAGAAATCTCTGTCATCATAACAGGTCAATATCTATCTACAAACAAGGAATCTCTGTCACCATAACAGGTCAATATCTACCTACAAACAAGGAATCTCTGTCATCATAACAGGTCAATATCTATCTACAAACAAGGAATCTCTGTCATCATAACAGGTCAATATCTATCTACAAACAAGTAATCTCTGTCATCATAACAGGTCAATATCTATCTACAAACAAGGAATCTCTGTCATCATAACAGGTCAATATCTATCTACAAACAAGGAATCTCTGTCATCATAACAGGTCAATATCTATGTACAAAGAAGGAATCTCTGTCATCATAACAGGTCAATATCTGTCTACAAGCAAGGAATCTCTGTCTTCATAACAGGTCAATATCTATCTACAAGCAAGGAATCTCTGTCATCATAACAGGTCAATATCTATCTACAAGCAAGGAATTTCTGTCTTCATAACAGGTCAATATCTATCTACAAACAAGGAATCTCTGTCATCATAACAGGTCAATATCTACCTACAAACAAGGAATCTCTGTCATCATAACAGGTCAATATCTACCTACAAACAAGGAATCTCTGTCACCATAACAGGTCAATATCTACCTACAAACAAGAAATCTCTGTCATCATAACAGGTCAATATCTATCTACAAACAAGGAATCTCTGTCACCATAACAGGTCAATATCTACCTACAAACAAGGAATCTCTGTCATCATAACAGGTCAATATCTGTCTACAAACAAGGAATCTTTGTCTTCATAACAGGTCAATATCTATCTACAAACAAGGAATCTCTGTCTTCATAACAGGTCAATATCTACCTACAAACAAGGAATCTCTGTCACCATTACAGGTCAATATCTACCTACAAACAAGGAATCTCTGTCATCACAACAGGTCAATATCTATCTATAAACAAGGAATCTCTGTCATCATAACAGGTCAATATCTATCTACAAACAAGGAATCTCTGTCATCATAACAGGTCAATATCTATCTACAATTAAAGAATCTCTGTCATCATAACAGGTCAATATCTATCTACAAACAAGGAATCTCTGTCATCATAACAGGTCAATATCTATCTACAAACAAGGAATCTCTGTCATCATAACAGGTCAATATCTATCTACAAACAAGTAATCTCTGTCATCATAACAGGCCAATATCTATCTACAAACAAGGAATCTCTGTCATCATAACAGGTCAATATCTATCTACAAACAAGGAATCTCTGTCATCATAACAGGTCAATATCTATGTACAAAGAAGGAATCTCTGTCATCATAACAGGTCAATATCTGTCTACAAGCAAGGAATCTCTGTCTTCATAACAGGTCAATATCTATCTACAAGCAAGGAATCTCTGTCATCATAACAGGTCAATATCTACCTACAAACAAGGAATCTCTGTCACCATAACAGGTCAATATCTACCTACAAACAAGGAATCTCTGTCACCATAACAGGTCAATATCTACCTACAAACAAGGAATCTCTGTCATCATAACAGGTCAATATCTACCTACAAACAAGGAATCTCTGTCATCATAACAGGTCAATATCTACCTACAAACAAGAAATCTCTGTCATCATAACAGGTCAATATATATATACAAACAAGGAATCTCTGTCATCATAACAGGTCAATATCTAGCTACAAACAAGGAATCTCTGTCATCATAACAGGTCAATATCTATCTACAAGCAAGGAATCTCTGTCATCATAACATGTCAATATCTGTCTACAAACAAGGAATCTCTGTCTTCATAACAGGTCAATATCTATCTACAAACAAGGAATCTCTGTCATCATAACAGGTCAATATCTACCTACAAACAAGGAATCTCTGTCACCATAACAGGTCAATATCTACCTACAAACAAGGAATCTCTGTCGTCATAACAGGTCAATATCTATCTACAAACAAGGAATCTCTGTCATCACAACAGGTCAATATCTATCTATAAACAAGGAATCTCTGTCATCATAACAGGTCAATAACCAATAACTATCTACAAACAAGGAATCTCTGTCGTCATAACAGGTCAATAACCCTCTACAAACAAGGAATCTCTGTCGTCATAACAGGTCAATATCTATCTACAAACAAGGAATCTCTGTCATCATAACAGGTCAATATCTATCTACAAACAAGGAATCTCTGTCATCATAACAGGTCAATATCTATCTACAAACAAGGAATCTCTGTCATCATAACAGTTCAATATCTATGTACAAAGAAGGAATCTCTGTCATCATAACAGGTCAATATCTGTCTACAAGCAAGGAATCTCTGTCTTCATAACAGGTCAATAACCCTCTACAAACAAGGAATCTCTGTCGTCATAACAGGTCAATATCTATCTACAAACAAGGAATCTCTGTCATCATAACAGGTCAATATCTATCTACAAACAAGGAATCTCTGTCATCATAACAGGTCAATATCTATCTACAAACAAGGAATCTCTGTCATCATAACAGGTCAATATCTATCTACAAACAAGGAATCTCTGTCATCATAACAGGTCAATATCTATCTACAAACAAGGAATCTCTGTCATCATAACAGGTCAATATCTATGTACAAAGAAGGAATCTCTGTCATCATAACAGGTCAATATCTGTCTACAAGCAAGGAATCTCTGTCTTCATAACAGGTCAATATCTATCTACAAGCAAGGAATCTCTGTCATCATAACAGGTCAATATCTGTTTACAAACAAGGAATCTCTGTCATCATAACAGGTCAATATCTACCTACAAACAAGGAATCTATGTCATCATAACACGGTAATATCTATCTACAAACAAGGAATCTCTGTCATCACAACAGGTCAATATCTATCTATAAACAAGGAAACTCTGTCGTCATAACAGGTCAATATCTATGTACAAACAAGGAATCTCTGTCATCATAACAGGTCAATATCTATGTACAAACAAGGAATCTCTGTCATCATAACAGGTTAATATCTATCTACAAACAAGGAATCTCTGTCATCATAACAGGTCAATATCTATCTACAAACAAGGAATCTCTGTCATCATAACAGGTCAATATCTATCTACAAC
The DNA here is from genome assembly GCF_902652985.1 of Pecten maximus. Lineage (NCBI taxonomy): Eukaryota > Metazoa > Mollusca > Bivalvia > Pectinida > Pectinidae > Pecten > Pecten maximus. Next base: position 20,044,656 of record NC_047018.1, read on the forward strand.
AAGGAATCTCTGTCATCATAACAGTCCGCTATCTATCTACAAACAAGGAATCTCTGTCATCATAACAGGTCAATATCTACCTACAAACAAGGAATCTCTGTCATCATAACAGTCCGCTATCTATCTACAAACAAGGAATCTCTGTCATCATAACAGGTCAATATCTACCTACAAACAAGGAATCTCTGTCATCATAACAGGTCAATATCTATCTACAAACAAGGAATCTCTGTCATCATAACAGGTCAATATCTATGTACAAACAAGGAATCTCTGTCATCATAACAGGTCAATATCTACCTACAAACAAGGAATCTCTGTCATCATAACAGGTCAATATCTACCTACAAACAAGGAATCTCTGTCATCATAACAGGTCAATATATATCTATAAACAAGGAAACTCTGTCATCATAACAGGTCAATATCTATGTACAAACAAGGAATCTCTGTCATCATAACAGGTCAATATCTACCTACAAACAAGGAATCTCTGTCATCATAACAGGTCAATATCTACCTACAAACAAGGAATCTCTGTCATCATAACAGGTCAATATATATCTATAAACAAGGAAACTCTGTCATCATAACAGACCGACATCTGTTTACAAACAAGGAATATGTCATCATAACAGGTCAATTTCTATCTACAAACAAGGAAGCCCTGTCATCATAACAAGCCGATATTATCCACAAACAAAGAAAATTAATCGAACGCGAAAATAAATTGGTTTACAACATTCACAATTTCCCCTTTTCACATATTCTCTTTTCTTGTTCGGTATTCGGTTAGGTAAGTCTAATTACAAGCAACATTAGTCCGTCCCTAAAGTAACGTTATTAAAATGACCTCGAAAAACACAAAATAAACATTACAGAAACCGCTATTTATCAAACTAGATTACAACAGAGCCTTGATTGTTCCAGGACAGTATACTGAGTTGGTTTTTAGCTGTAATCATGGCATGGTGGTTCTGCAGTGACAGCTTGATATCATCATGTAGCTAAATATTATTCGTTATTTTAAAGAATTTAAGCATGCAGGGGTAGGTTATTAGCAAGACATGTATAATGTCAAAAATAAAAAAAAAAGTATTATCAAGTATGAACATATTATAAGTTATTCAGGCGCCATTTTCTTCTTACTGAATAGTTATTCCCCATATCTATAAAATCGAATAAATATTTCAAATAAAATGGGAAAACTGTATATTCAGATTTGATAGAACAAACATCGCCAAAATGCATTTTTCAAAAAAAATGTTAACTTCCTTTGGCCTTAATTCGGCTAATTTATGTGATGATTTTACATGTTCGATATTTCTTTTTATTTCTATAAGAATAGCTACACAGACGTCGTAAAGACGTCATCGATCGTTATCCGCCGTGTCCGGTGTAAAGACAAAGGCTGCCAGTTGAGTCCAAGGATGAGTATTACAATATAAAAGTGACACTTATACTATGTAAACTGCATGATATCAAAGTAAAATGTGATACCGTAATAGATAAAATACAGACTGCTATTTATTTTGAAACATCTGGTGTGTCAGCGTGAAATCATTATAAACGCATTGTTAGCTGAGCCTGTCAATAGTTGTTAATTTTGAGACTTCATGGGTTTTTTTCTTTCTTATTTTTTCTAGAACAGTTTAATATAAAACTACCTAAGTATTCAAATACTTTTTCGACTTTCAACTAATCACTAAAAATCACCATAGCTTTTTACACATTTTCCGTGTAGACGGATGACCGGGATACACTAACCGTACTTAATGGTAGAAAGAAGTATTTTTATGGAAATATGGCTTTCTATGTACATAACTTGAATAAATACTCAGCACACATTGTGCTGTACTCAACTTATCGAATTGTTGCCTTTAGTAAAAATAATCTGTTGCCAATGAAAAAATCGGCAAAAATATAAAACAGCCTTCGTGATTCTAACATAATTTGACGTTTTATTTTATCTGATGGAGTTTTTCTCGGTGATGTATTATATTTAAACCGGCTATCAATTTGTAACATGTACTTATCATTGATTTTTACATTCCGTGTGTGCAATAATCAATTTCACAAGTGACAACAACCAAGAAAAGATCCCGTAGAAAGATAATACCTGATCAAGCACGAGTCATTGGTTTGTAAGTTTATATAAAACAATCTCTACTTTAATGTTATATATTTAAATACCCTAAATGAAACTAACTTACAATCCACCTTTGTGTTTTGGTTGGTAGATTTAAGTAACACTAGATCCTGATTAAATAAAAACTTCAATGTCGAAAATAATCTTTTAACCTGGGAATGTTTCTCTTTGGTCAGTCAGTTGAATGATTTTAGATACACTGGTACGATAAGACGCCCATGAATCGATCATAAATAGCGTGGCCATAGGTAAAGTGCAGACATGACCTTTTAAAAGTGCTACAAAAACTGGACAATACTTATATGTATATACATATGGCACACGGGGTAGATCTACCGCAGACTAGCCCGCAGATTTCACGGTCAGTGTGCGCGGGACACTTTGTCAGTCGGCGTGAGCAAGGCGCTTTGTCTGGTACAACCAAACGTTTGCACTCTGCGGTTAGGTTAGGTTAACAACTCAGTCTCCCACGAAACACCTGAAATGTCTAGAAATAGCTAGTTTACTGTCAAACATATCCGCCATTTGTTGCCAATGTATCTGACTGTAACTTACAATTGTGTTCTATTTAGTTAAGTTAGTTCACATAACAATAATTGTAATTGCAGAATTTGTTTTGGTTAATTATTGAACAGTTACCTAGAAAATGTATCTTCGTGTGACATACGTCAATTGTATAACTTTACCCCACTAAAAGATTAAACGAGATAAAATCAAAATAACGAAAATGTACACTCTCGTCTTTTGTAATTGTATCAGTTGTATAATAACATATCTAAACCAGCTGTACCATACCTGTGGCTTTATCATCACGCTGTATTACAATAGATACAATGGAATGTAGTCTAGCTTTATAATCTAGATAAATATATCTACCAATATTTATTACTTTTATCGTGAGTTAATAGAAACATAGATCTTTCATTTACGTAATTTGTAAGTGCACATTCCTGGCTCAGTTTGTCTTATAATAGATTGCCTTGGATGATGGGACATTGAAACAAATTTCCTGTCTGCAATCCGAGTGGGCAGATTTCTCTGTTTAGTTTCAACATAATGCAAACCAACTTTATTTGTGTGCAATTTACTCTCGCGAATTTCGCGCTCAAAACAAATTTGCCAGAGTCAATCGCCACGATTTAAAATAACAATGTATCACTTTATAACATATACGTATTAACAGTGACAAGAGGCTTGGGCTCAATCAAAAATATCATCAATTCTTCTTGTAGTTAACATTATGTTTAGGAATGATCCCATTATGTTTATTTCCCACATAACTAACCTTACAATAGAAGTAGGGGATGAGAGAAGGGACAAAGGAGAATGAAGTAAGAGGACAATAGAGGAAGGGGATGAGAAAAAGGACGAAGGAGATTGAAGTAAGAGGACAATAGAGGAAGGGGATGAGAAAAGGGACAAATGAGATTGAAGTAAGGGAACGATCGAGGAAGAGGATGAGAGAAGGGACGAAGGAGATTGAAATAAGAGGACAATAGAGGAAGGGGATGAGAAAAAGGACGAAGGAGATTGAAGTAAAAGGACAATAGAGGAAGGGGATGAGAGAAGGGACGAAGGAGATTGAAGTAAGAGGACAATAGAGGAAGGGGATGAGAGAAGGGACGAAGGAGATTGAAATAAGAGGACAATAGAGGAAGGGGATGAGAAAAAGGACGAAGGAGATCGAAGTAAAAGGACAATAGAGGAAGGGGATGAGAGAAGGGACGAAGGAGATTGAAGTAAGAGGACAATAGAGGAAGGGGATGAGAGAAGGGACGAAGGAGATTGAAGAAACAGTAGAAAGGATGTAAAGAAAATAGTCTCATTTATAACGACTAGCACTTGAAATGTATTCTTGGGCTCAATTAATATGTCGGTGTACTTCAGGACTTCTGCTCCGTCAATCTACTACAATTGAAGAATAATGGAAGGTAACGAGTTCTCGTTTGAGCAGCCACACTAGTTGACAAGGGAATGTGTTACTATTTAATTGCAATTGTGTTTTTACATTGTCATTAAAAATAGTCAGTTTTCTGTCATTTATTAGGAAGGAGGTTTTTCTTCCCCCCCCCCCCCCCCCCCCCCCCCCCCCTATGTTTAAATTTTGAAGAGTTGGTTCACTTTGTGATAGAAGAGTCAAAATCATTCCAAAGCCGAATAGTTGAAGGTATGAATTAGTTATTGAAAATTAGTTAAATGGATTGTTTGATAGGTTGTCTATATTGCTACCAGAGGAGGGGTGATGTATATTTTATTAAGTAGGTTTTATTAGATGGGAACCATCACACATGAAATCTCTCGTGGACATATTACGGTAGTAAGATAGTTTTTGGTGAAAATATAAATCTACTAGATCTATATACAGCGTCAAGTAAATAGATAGTTATACAAAAAAGTTAGCAAACTACAGTTTGTGTTTAACTATCAAGTAAATAAATAGTTATACAAAAAAAGTTAGTAAACTATAATTTGTGTTTATCTATCAGGTAAATAAATAGTTATACAAAAAAGTTAGTAAACTACAGTTTGTGTTTATCTATCAGGTATGGGTAGAATTACTAACACTTAAATACATCCGCGACATCAGGATTTCCCAAAAGTGGGGACATCATACATAAGAAACATAGCTTTAATTTTATATTGGAAAATGCGCATGCGCTATTCCATGTGAACTCACTAATTATTCAGAAATTGTAACAAGATAATCTGTAGATTTATGGGAAATGATAAAAACTCGAAAAGCGAATCAACACATTTTATTTCAAAGAAGCATTTTTTACGAAAATGTCGGAGGGATATGGTAGGAATAGACCACCTATATATCCACCAGGTGTCGCTCGTTGTAGTCCTGTTAACATCAGAACAGACGAGATCAACATGATACCCGTTTTTATTCAAACATATCCATGTTTTACGAGCCTAATTACTATCGGATTTGGATATTTTAATAAAAAAAATGCATCGTTCTGTAACATCTGCTATAATCATGTTTTTATATATTAACACGTAAACAAATATAAAGATATAAATTAGGCGTAATATGAATTCGAAAGGTTTTTGTTACATTCAATACAAGAGCCTTATGAATAGCGGGTGGTCGTAACACTGTCACCTGTTGTAAGGTCGTGAACCTTTCATGTTAAATCTGAATAACTCGGCTACATCTTAAAGAGTATCGAGTTTTGTCTTCTCTTTTGAAACCTCGTCGACTGTCACCTATCTTAGCAATGGTATTGCTCTTTGTCACGAAGTACACCTGTAACAAATGCGCGACATTTCAGAGCGTCAGTAGTCTAGACTTCCGGTACTGAAATGAAACCTTCATTTAACAATGAAAATGAAGAAAAAAACTTAAATACTGTGATTTATAAAGTTGTCGACAACTTTACTTGTCACCGGTGTTTTCTATCATTTGTGGCCTACTCATATCATTGATAAAAACTCTATTATCATTTCCTGTCGGTTCTGTTGGATCATTTTGCTAGAGTTACAACTATGTCCCACTATGCAAAAGGCAAATAGCCTCTGTGTGGATCATCCGCCTATAAGAGAGGATTTGGTTTGATTGTGTACTATCTAACGACCTATCAACAGCTTAGGTCATTTAAGGACGACCTCACCTGTGTGTGAAATGCATGTGTGTGGTGTATGCGTGTGTTTTGGGAGGCTGCAGTATGTTTGTCTTTGTGATAGCGCGGAACTAATGCCGAATTTATAGTGTTATATCACTGAAGCATACTGCCGCAGACATCCAGCAGGACACCTCACCCGATCACACCATACTGGCAACGGGCGAACCTGTCGTCAAAATCATAAAAAAACACCGATCACCAACTACCTTTATAGACTCTGGGATGTCTCGGCCAGGAGACAGAACCCTAAGGCTTCCTCAAAGGATAGACCACTGACCTAAGGCCAAAAGTGAGACAGTGTCAAGGGAGACATTAGGAAAATAAATTAATTTGCTAAAACGAAAAGATATTTCAGATCCCATTTTTACGCCCTACATGCGCGGCTATTACAATGGGTACTCACTGCTTGGTCTCAATGATCCCGTTATAAATGGGTGACAGTCTGTGTTATTATACCTTGACGTTTGTTTCTCTATATAAAACTAATGTGATCATTTGACTATCAGCCTCTCAGTAATTTTGTCAGCCTCTCATCAACAATGGTTGCCCTCGGGCTAAAGCCCTCGTGCAACAGTTGTTGCTTCGGGGCTGACAAAATTACTATCGCCCTAGTACCCATTGGATAACTGTAAAATGGTTATAACATGATCCCGTTATAAATGGGTGACAGTCTGTGATGGTTATAACATGATCTGTTATAAATGGGTGACAGTCTGTCATAGTTATAGCATGATCCCGTTATAAATGGGTGACAGTCTGTGATGGTTATAACATGATCTGTTATAAATGGGTGACAGTCAGTGATGGTTATAACATGATCTGTTATAAATGGGTGACAGTCTGTGATGGTTATAACATGATCCCGTTATAAATGGGTGACAGTCTGTGATGGTTATAACATGATCCCGTTATAAATGGGTGACAGTCTGTGATAGTTATAACATGATCTGTTATAAATGGGTGACAGTCTGTGATGGTTATAACATGATCCCGTTATAAATGGGTGACAGTCTGTGATGGTTATAACATGATCCCGTTAAAAATGGGTGACAGTCTGTGATAGTTATAACATGATCCCGTTATAAATGGGTGACAGTCTGTGATGGTTATAACATGATCTGTTATAAATGGGTGACAGTCTGTGATGGTTATAACATGATCCCGTTATAAATGGGTGACAGTCTGTGATAGTTATAACATGATCTGTTATAAATGGGTGACAGTCTGTTATAGTTATAACATGATCCCGTTATAAATGGGTGACAGTCTGTGATGGTTATAACATGATCTGTTATAAATGGGTGACAGTCTGTGATAGTTATAACATGATCCCGTTATAAATGGGTGACAGTCTGTGATAGTTATAACATGATCTGTTATAAATGGGTGACAGTCTGTTATAGTTATAACATGATCCCGTTATAAATGGGTGACAGTCTGTGATGGTTATAACATGATCTGTTATAAATGGGTGACAGTCTGTGATAGTTATAACATGATCCCGTTATAAATGGGTGACAGTCTGTGATGGTTATAACATGATCTGTTATAAATGGGTGACAGTCTGTGATAGTTATAACATGATCTGTTATAAATGGGTGACAGTCTGTGATGGTTATAACATGATCTGTTATAAATGGGTGACAGTCTGTGATGGTTATAACATGATCCCGTTATAAATGGGTGACAGTCTGTGATGGTTATAACATGATCTGTTATAAATGGGTGACAGTCTGTGATGGTTATAACATGATCCCGTTATAAATGGGTGACAGTCTGTGATGGTTATAACATGATCCCGTTATAAATGGGTGACAGTCTGTGATAGTTATAACATGATCTGTTATAAATGGGTGACAGTCTGTGATGGTTATAACATGATCTGTTATAAATGGGTGACAGTCTGTGATGGTTATAACATGATCCCGTTATAAATGGGTGACAGTCTGTGATGGTTATAACATGATCCCGTTATCAATGGGTGACAGTCTGTGATGGTTATAACATGATCTGTTATAAATGGGTGACAGTCTGTGATGGTTATAACATGATCCCGTTATAAATGGGTGACAGTCTGTGATGGTTATAACATGATCCCGTTATAAATGGGTGACAGTCTGTGATGGTTATAACATGATCTGTTATAAATGGGTGACAGTCTGTGATAGTTATAACATGATCTGTTATAAATGGGTGACAGTCTGTTATAGTTATAACATGATCTGTTATAAATGGGTGACAGTCTGTGATGGTTATAACATGATCTGTTATAAATGGGTGACAGTCTGTGATAGTTATAACATGATCTGTTATAAATGGGTGACAGTCTGTGAAAGTTATAACATGATCCCGTTATAAATGGGTGACAGTCTGTGATGGTTATAACATGATCCCGTTATAAATGGGTGACAGTCTGTGATGGTTATAATATGATCTGTTATAAATGGGTGACAGTCTGTGATAGTTATAACATGATCTGTTATAAATGGGTGACAGTCTGTGATAGTTATAACATGATCTGTTATAAATGGGTGACAGTCTGTGATAGTTATAACATGATCCCGTTATAAATGGGTGACAGTCTGTGATGGTTATAACATGATCTGTTATAAATGGGTGACAGTCTGTGGTAGTTATAACATGATCTGTTATAAATGGGTGACAGTCTGTGATAGTTATAACATGATCTGTTATAAATGGGTGACAGTCTGTGGTAGTTATAACATGATCTGTTATAAATGGGTGACAGTCTGTGATAGTTATAACATGATCCCGTTATAAATGGGTGACAGTCTGTGATAGTTATAACATGATCTGTTATAAATGGGTGACAGTCTGTGATAGTTATAACATGATCTGTTATAAATGGGTGACAGTCTGTGATAGTTATAACATGATCCCGTTATAAATGGGTGACAGTCTGTGATGGTTATAACATGATCTGTTATAAATGGGTGACAGTCTGTGGTAGTTATAACATGATCTGTTATGAATGGGTGACAGTCTGTGATAGTTATAACATGATCTGTTATAAATGGGTGACAGTCTGTGATAGTTATAACATGATCTGTTATAAATGGGTGACAGTCTGTGATGGTTATAACATGATCCCGTTATAAATGGGTGACAGTCTGTGATGGTTATAACATGATCCCGTTATAAATGGGTGACAGTCTGTGATGGTTATAACATGATCTGTTATAAATGAGTGACAGTCTGTGATAGTTATAACATGATCTGTTATAAATGGGTGACAGTCTGTGATAGTTATAACATGATCTGTTATAAATGGGTGACAGTCTGTGATAGTTATAACATGATCTGTTATAAATGGGTGACAGTCTGTGATAGTTATAACATGATCTGTTATAAATGGGTGACAGTCTGTGATAGTTATAACATGATCTGTTATAAATGGGTGACAGTCTGTGATAGTTATAACATGATCTGTTATAAATGGGTGACAGTCAGTGATGGTTATAACATGATCCCGTTATAAATGGGTGACAGTCTGTGATAGTTATAACATGATCCCGTTATAAATGGGTGACAGTCTGTGATGGTTATAACATGATCTGTTATAAATGGGTGACAGACTGTGATGGTTATAACATGATCTGTTATAAATGAGTGACAGTCTGTGATGGTTATAACACGATCTGTTATAAATGGGTGACAGTCTGTGATAGTTATAACATGATCTGTTATAAATGGGTGACAGTCTGTGATGGTTATAACATGATCAGTTATAAATGAGTGACAGTCTGTGATGGTTATAACATGATCAGTTATAAATGAGTGACAGTCTGTGATGGTTATACCATGATCCCGTTATAAACGGGTGACAGACTGTGATGGTTATAACATGATCTGTTATAAATGGGTGACAGTCTGTGATAGTTATAACATGATCTGTTATAAATGGGTGACAGTCAGTGATGGTTATAACATGATCCCGTTATAAATGGGTGACAGTCTGTGATAGTTATAACATGATCTGTTATAAATGGGTGACAGACTGTGATAGTTATAACATGATCCCGTTATAAATGGGTGACAGTCTGTGATGGTTATAACATGATCTGTTATAAATGGGTGACAGTCTGTGATAGTTATAACATGATCTGTTATAAATGGGTGACAGTCTGTGATGGTTATAACATGATATGTTATAAATGGGTGACAGTCTGTGATGGTTATAACATGATCCCGTTATAAATGGGTGACAGTCTGTGATAGTTATAACATGATCTGTTATAAATGGGTGACAGTCTGTGATGGTTATAACATGATATGTTATAAATGGGTGACAGTCTGTGATGGTTATAACAGGATCCCGTTATAAATGGGTGACAGTCTGTGATAGTTATAACATGATCAGTTATAAATGAGTGACAGTCTGTGATGGTTATACCATGATCCCGTTATAAATGGGTGACAGTCTGTGATAGTTATAACATGATCCCGTTATAAATGGGTGAAAGTCTGTGATGGTTATACCATGATCTGTTATAAATGGGTGACAGTCTGTGATAGTTATAACATGATCTGTTATAAATGAGTGACAGTCTGTGATGGTTATAACACGATCTGTTATAAATGGGTGACAGTCTGTGATAGTTATAACATGATCTGTTATAAATGGGTGACAGTCTGTGATGGTTATAACATGATCTCGTTATAAATGGGTGACAGTCTGTGATGGTTATAACATGATCTGTTATAAATGGGTGACAGTCTGTGATGGTTATAACATTATCCCGTTATAAATGGGTGACAGTCTGTGATAGTTATAACATGATCTGTTATAAATGGGTGACAGTCTGTGATAGTTATAACATGATCCCGTTATAAATGAGTGACAGTCTGTGATAGTTATAACATGATCTGTTATAAATGGGTGACAGTCTGTGATAGTTATAACATGATCTGTTATAAATGGGTGACAGTCTGTGATAGTTATAACATGATCTGTTATAAATGGGTGACAGTCTGTGATAGTTATAACATGATCTGTTATAAATGGGTGACAGTCTGTGATAGTTATAACATGATCTGTTATAAATGGGTGACAGTCTGTGATAGTTATAACATGATCCCGTTATAAATGGGTGACAGTCTGTGATAGTTATAACATGATCTGTTATAAATGGGTGACAGTCTGTGATAGTTATAACATGATCCCGTTATAAATGGGTGACAGTCTGTGATAGTTATAACATGATCTGTTATAAATGGGTGACAGTCTGTGATGGTTATAACATGATCTGTTATAAATGGGTGACAGTCTGTGATAGTTATAACATGATCAGTTATAAATGAGTGACAGTCTGTGATGGTTATACCATGATCCCGTTATAAATGGGTGACAGTCTGTGATAGTTATAACATGATCCCGTTATAAATGGGTGAAAGTCTGTGATGGTTATAACATGATCCCGTTATAAATGGGTGACAGTCTGTGATAGTTATAACATGATCTGTTATAAATGGGTGACAGTCTGTGATGGTTATAACATGATCTGTTATAAATGAGTGACAGTCTGTGATGGTTATAACATGATCTGTTATAAATGAGTGACAGTCTGTGATGGTTATAACATGATCTGTTATAAATGGGTGACAGTCTGTGATGGTTATAACATGATCTGTTATAAATGGGTGACAGTCTGTGATGGTTATAACATGATCTGTTATAAATGGGTGACAGTCTGTGATGGTTATAACATGATCTGTTATAAATGGGTGACAGTCTGTGATAGTTATAACATGATCTGTTATAAATGGGTGACAGTCTGTGATAGTTATAACATGATCTGTTATAAATGGGTGACAGTCTGTGATGGTTATAACATGATCTGTTATAAATGGGTGACAGTCTGTGATAGTTATAACATGATCCCGTTATAAATGGGTGACAGTCTGTGATAGTTATAACATGATCTGTTATAAATGGGTGACAGTCTGTGATAGTTACGACATGATCCCGTTATAACTGGGTGACAGTCTGTGATAGTTATAACATGATCCCGTTATAAATGGGTGACAGTCTGTGATGGTTATAACATGATCTGTTATAAATGGGTGACAGTCTGTGATGGTTATAACATGATCTGTTATAAATGGGTGACAGTCTGTGATAGTTATAACATGATCCCGTTATAAATGGGTGACAGTCTGTGATAGTTATAACATGATCTGTTATAAATGGGTGACAGTCTGTGATGGTTATAACATGATCTGTTATAAATGGGTGACAGTCTGTGATAGTTATAACATGATCTGTTATAAATGGGTGACAGTCAGTGATGGTTATAACATGATCCCGTTATAAATGGGTGACAGTCTGTGATAGTTATAACATGATCTGTTATAAATGGGTGACAGACTGTGATAGTTATAACATGATCCCGTTATAAATGGGTGACAGTCTGTGATGGTTATAACATGATCTGTTATAAATGGGTGACAGTCTGTGATAGTTATAACATGATCTGTTATAAATGGGTGACAGTCTGTGATGGTTATAACATGATATGTTATAAATGGGTGACAGTCTGTGATGGTTATAACATGATCCCGTTATAAATGGGTGACAGTCTGTGATAGTTATAACATGATCTGTTATAAATGAGTGACAGTCTGTGATGGTTATAACATGATCTGTTATAAATGGGTGACAGTCTGTGATAGTTATAACATGATCTGTTATAAATGGGTGACAGTCTGTGATGGTTATAACATGATATGTTATAAATGGGTGACAGTCTGTGATGGTTATAACAGGATCCCGTTATAAATGGGTGACAGTCTGTGATAGTTATAACATGATCAGTTATAAATGAGTGACAGTCTGTGATGGTTATACCATGATCCCGTTATAAATGGGTGACAGTCTGTGATGGTTATAACATGATCTGTTATAAATGGGTGACAGTCTGTGATGGTTATAACATGATCTGTTATAAATGGGTGACAGTCTGTGATGGTTATAAAATGATTCCGTTATAAATGGGTGACAGTCTGTGATGGTTATAACATGATCCCGTTATAAATGGGTGACAGTCTGTGATAGTTATAACATGATCTGTTATAAATGGGTGACAGTCTGTGATGGTTATAAAATGATCCCGTTATAAATGGGTGACAGTCTGTGATGGTTATAACATGATCCCGTTATAAATGGGTGACAGTCTGTGATGGTTATAACATGATCTGTTATAAATGGGTGACAGTCTGTGATGGTTATAACATGATCCCGTTATAAATGGGTGACAATCTGTGATAGTTATAACATGATCCCGTTATAAATGGGTGACAGTCTGTGATAGTGATAACATGATCCCGTTTTAAATGGGTGACAGTCTGTGATGGTTATAACATGATCCCGTTATAAATGGGTGACAGTCTGTGATAGTTATAATATGATCCCGTTATAAATGGGTGACAGTCTGTGATAGTTATAACATGATCCCGTTATAAATGGGTGACAGTCTGTGATAGTTATAACATGATCTGCTATAAATGGGTGACAGTCTGTGATGGTTATAACATGATCTGTTATAAATGGGTGACAGTCTGTGATGGTTATAACATGATCTGTTATAAATGGGTGACAGTCTGTGATAGTTATAACATGATCCCGTTATAAATGGGTGACAGTCTGTGATAGTTATAACATGATCCCGTTATAAATGGGTGACAGTCTGTGATAGTTATAACATGATCCCGTTATAAATGGGTGACAGTCTGTGATGGTTATAACATGATCTGTTATAAATGGGTGACAGTCTGTGATAGTTATAACATGATCCCGTTATAAATGGGTGACAGTCTGTGATGGTTATAACATGATCTGTTATAAATGGGTGACAGTCTGTGATGGTTATAACATGATCTGTTATAAATGGGTGACAGTCTGTGATGGTTATAACATGATCCCGTTATAAATGGGTGACAGTCTGTGATAGTTATAACATGATCTGTTATAAATGGGTGACAGTCTGTGATGGTTATAACATGATCTGTTATAAATGGGTGACAGTCTGTGATAGTTATAACATGATCTGTTATAAATGGGTGACAGTCTGTGATAGTTATAACATGATCCCGTTATAAATGGGTGACAGTCTGTGATGGTTATAACATGATCCCGTTATAAATGGGTGACAGTCTGTGATGGTTATAACATGATCTGTTATAAATGGGTGACAGTCTGTGATGGTTATAACATGATCCCGTTATAAATGGGTGACAGTCTGTGATGGTTATAACATGATCTGTTATAAATGGGTGACAGTCTGTGATGGTTATAACATGATCTGTTATAAATGGGTGACAGTCTGTGATGGTTATAACATGATCCCGTTATAAATGGGTGACAGTCTGTGATGGTTATAACATGATCTGTTATAAATGGGTGACAGTCTGTGATGGTTATAACATGATCCCGTTATAAATGGGTGACAGTCTGTGATAGTTATAACATGATCTGTTATAAATGGGTGACAGTCTGTGATGGTTATAACATGATCCCGTTATAAATGGGTGACAGTCTGTGATAGTTATAACATGATCTGTTATAAATGGGTGACAGTCTGTGATGGTTATAACATGATCTGTTATAAATGGGTGACAGTCTGTGATAGTTATAACATGATCCCGTTATAAATGGGTGACAGTCTGTGATAGTTATAACATGATCCCGTTATAAATGGGTGACAGTCTGTGATGGTTATAACATGATCCCGTTATAAATGGGTGACAGTCTGTGATAGTTATAACATGATCTGTTATAAATGGGTGACAGTCTGTGATAGTTATAACATGATCCCGTTATAAATGGGTGACAGTCTGTGATGGTTATAACATGATCTGTTATAAATGGGTGACAGTCTGTGATGGTTATAACATGATCCCGTTATAAATGGGTGACAGTCTGTGATAGTTATAACATGATCTGTTATAAATGGGTGACAGTCTGTGATAGTTATAACATGATCTGTTATAAATGGGTGACAGTCTGTGATGGTTATAACATGATCCCGTTATAAATGGGTGACAGTCTGTGATAGTTATAACAGGATCCCGTTATAAATGGGTGACAGTCTGTGATAGTTATAACATGATCCCGTTATAAATGGGTGACAATCTGTGATAGTTATAACATGATCTGTTATAAATGGGTGACAGTCTGTGATAGTTATAACATGATCCCGTTATAAATGGGTGACAGTCTGTGATAGTTATAACATGATCTGTTATAAATGGGTGACAGTCTGTGATGGTTATAACATGATCCCGTTATAAATGGGTGACAGTCTGTGATGGTTATAACATGATCTGTTATAAATGGGTGACAGTCTGTGATAGTTATAACATGATCCCGTTATAAATGGGTGACAGTCTGTGATAGTTATAACATGATCCCGTTATAAATGGGTGACAGTCTGTGATAGTTATAACATGATCCCGTTATAAATGGGTGACAGTCTGTGATAGTTATAACATGATATGTTATAAATGGGTGACAGTCTGTGATAGTTATAACATGATCCCGTTATAAATGGGTGACAGTCTGTGATAGTTATAACATGATCTGTTATAAATGGGTGACAGTCTGTGATGGTTATAACATGATATGTTATAAATGGGTGACAGTCTGTGATGGTTATAACATGATATGTTATAAATGGGTGACAGTCTGTGATGGTTATAACATGATCCCGTTATAAATGGGTGACAGTCTGTGATAGTTATAACATGATCCCGTTATAAATGGGTGACAGTCTGTGATAGTTATAACATGATATGTTATAAATGGGTGACAGTCTGTGATAGTTATAACATGATCCCGTTATAAATGGGTGACAGTCTGTGATAGTTATAACATGATCTGTTATAAATGGGTGACAGTCTGTGATAGTTATAACATGATCCCGTTATAAATGGGTGACAGTCTGTGATAGTTATAACATGATCTGTTATAAATGGGTGACAGTCTGTGATGGTTATAACATGATCTGTTATAAATGGGTGACAGTCTGTGATAGTTATAACATGATATGTTATAAATGGGTGACAGTCTGTGATAGTTATAACATGATCCCGTTATAAATGGGTGACAGTCTGTGATAGTTATAACATGATCTGTTATAAATGGGTGACAGTCTGTGATAGTTATAACATGATCCCGTTATAAATGGGTGACAGTCTGTGATAGTTATAACATGATCTGTTATAAATGGGTGACAGTCTGTGATGGTTATAACATGATCTGTTATAAATGGGTGACAGTCTGTGATAGTTATAACATGATCCCGTTATAAATGGGTGACAGTCTGTGATGGTTATAACATGATCTGTTATAAATGGGTGACAGTCTGTGATAGTTATAACATGATCTGTTATAAATGGGTGACAGTCTGTGATGGTTATAACATGATCTGTTATAAATGGGTGACAGTCTGTGATAGTTATAACATGATCCCGTTATAAATGGGTGACAGTCTGTGATGGTTCTAACATGATCCCGTTATAAATGGGTGACAGTCTGTGATGGTTATAACATGATCTGTTATAAATGGGTCACAGTCTGTGATAGTTATAACATGAGCCAGGATACCGGACGGAGCGAAATGCTATTGCGTCGTTTTTGTCCTCTCGCATGCTGGAAAGGCCTTCATATGTAAATCAGGTATACCTCGGAGAGGAACATGGACAGAGATGCATATGAACTGACGAACATCATAAACTTCATAAACCATTTTTTTTTGTTTTGTTTTTTTGTTTTGTACAAAACAGGGATGTTACAAAACTTTAATAATATGCCTCATTACAATTGATTTGATTTTCGGTTCGTCGAAAGTAACTGGGCTTTGATTTTCGGATTGTCGAAAGTCACTGGGCTTTGATTTTCGGTTTGTCGATAGTCGCTGAGCTTGAAGATTTAACTCAATTTAATGCATCTTGGAATTAAACCAACTGAATCAATTTAACGAATCGAGACACCATTGAAAATTATAACCCCGTTGTCTGTCAGCTTAAACACAATAGCATGTAGTACATCGCTGTGTGTTTACACCAAGCAACAAATCGAAATGTGGATCTTTGTTTTGTTTTGAACATTTTAAAACTAAATATAAAATACTTCAAAGTCATGCGCAACAAGTAATTTTAAAATATACTTTCGCATGTCCTCGACATCACGTTTTTACATGGTTTAATGTGTTATTATAAAACAATAGAAATACTAGCAAACGTCACCGATATTCAATTACTAGATTTAATATTTCTCCCGCTAAATCGCAAAATCATCGAGAGGCAGCAGGTCCCGAGGGATTCAAAGTTACACCTGTTCTGTAGCGAAGGTAATACGTAAATTAGACACCACGATCGGGGTCAGGGATGAAATTGAAACTGACATAGCGCACGTGGACAGGCGTCACACCTGGTAACACGATACAACGACACCTATAGGTGCATCCCGGTCTCACTATCAATTAAAAATCATTAATTAGCATAAGTCCGCAGACACATAGACAGGTGTTTGAAATGTAATGTCCAAACATGTTCACTGTGTTGTACTACCAGGATGTTGACTTTAAAAACGTGATGTCTTGCGGATTTTTTTATCACTTTTTCTTTATAAACATTACAAGGTATATTACATCTGTAAAAATTAATCCCTATCTCTGCCAGGAACGTTTATCATTATCAGTTTTACAGGATATTGTCATAGTTAATCATTGAATCCAACCATATACATGTACTGTGGAAAGAAATGGACGAGGAGGAATTTGAAAACAAAGGATATGTTTACAGGACCGTGTTATGATTTCTTCTTCACATCTCGGAGGCATCTAATTGTCAAAGGTGTCCGTCATTGTATGGACAACACAGGGGTATTTTAATTAAACGGCCATGTCAATACTTGGAATCATTGTAGCGTGATAAATCAGACGGACATATAGATGGAATGAAAGACCGTAAAAAGGAGGACGGACAGACAGACAAACAGTCGATATAATACCAAAAGCAAGACAAAAATACAAAGGAATAAAAAAAATAAAGCACACAATTTATAGTACTGATCACCGAGAGAAGAAATATAGTCAAAATAAAAACAGTAACACGAAACATGTATGTGATACAAAGAAAAAAATGTAGCTAAATGGAGTAAAATTTAGCCAAAGCTCAAAGCTATCAGAAATTTCAATAAAATTTCTGTTATTTCCCTTTTTCATTTTGGATGAAGCATTCATAATTGATCCCAAAATCACTTCGACGACCATAACGAGTTAATAAAACGAAGGACAGACTCCAAAAACTTCCTGAACAGAAAACTTCTATCTAGAGATTTTAAATATCAGCATCCTATAATCATTAATGATTAACCAAATATGTGACGGACAGTGAGACGGACGGAAGAACATGCCGTCCGGAACCTCATGGCGTGGGTATAAATAGAAAAACAGCCGGTGAGACCGGAAACAATACAATCAAGAAAAATGACACCAGTGATAAAAATCAAAATGATTTTATTCATTTTCAAGTTTACTTTCAGTGAAAAAACTAACAACACTTTCAGAGAAATTCATCGCAGTTTAAATCCGTATAAACAGGCGTATTCGTGCAAAACTTGTAACCGCATGTCGCATTCGGCCTTCATCGTAAAACAGTTGTAAAATAATCGCGTGCGGCTTTTCCTGTGCAGGAAGGAATGAAACGCAGCATAATGCACTACAATAAATTATTTTCAATTTATTACAAAATTTCAAGGTGAATTTATTTCTAATGTTAATTCTTGTGGAATCAAATATCATGCTCGGTTCATACATTCAATTTGGCAGCATTTGTTTCATAAAAATGTCATAAAATTTTGAATTTTAAAACCACACTCTGCCTGCTGTCAAATTTCTACCATTGCCATCTTCATATATTTAACAAGTTCGAAAACGGAAAATGAAATAAAACTGTCAAAAAAGGTATGAATTTTATTTCAAAGATTTTATTTTTTATTATTGATGTTTAAAATATTGTAATGAATAATGTGAAAGTCCAAAATTTCTTTTAATCAATAAAATGGAATCGGTGACTATTCTTACCAACATTTTATTTTTGATTCACGAGAAAGACTCCAAATACGTCGTTAAAACATGATACATGAATGTATCTGAATGAACTTGTTTGGAAAATATATATTTCGTCTTATGTCAAAAGGTGCTTTCGACAAAATGAATAACAGCTATAGACATGTTTGTGGGGTCCGCGTAGCTGATGAACAAAGAAAAGAAATCCGAGAACTTCCACAATTGATGAGTTTCAAATGCGAAAGTCGGCAATACCACATCAATTGTATAATCAAAATTTAGTGTTTTATAAAAAGAAATCACCAGCATTAATTCAAATGCATTATATACGGGGAAAATAGTGTGAACATCCCTATCTACACATTCTACCATAAAACAAGTCCGTTTTTCATATAACAATAGCTGTCAAAAGACAACATTGCTCGCGGAGTGGTCTTAAATTTGAAATTAGCTTTCTTAAAAGTAGGTCAAATGTCACGGTCAAGGTCAGCAGGTCCGTAAATGTATAATCAATGGAAAGGCCTTGTCACAAGGAACACACGTGTTAAAAATAAAAGCGATATCTCGTACAATTAACATACTGTGAACAAGGTTTGGAAAATTAAAAATAGGTCAGAGGTCAACGTCAAGGTCAAAAGGTCCGCAAATGTAGTACCAATGGAAAGGTCTTGTCACAATGAACATATTTGAAAACTACCTAATCTGTATCCTTATTAGTATTGTCACAACACTGTTTTATAAAATCTTTGACCCAGCTGTCTACGGACGCCGACGCCGGGGTATAGCAATTAGCTCCCATGAACTTCGTCTCGGCGGACTAAAACCAAAAATAAAAGAGAAACGTAATGGTGTAATAGTAATAGTAAGAGGGGGGGGGGACATGAAGCATGTGACTACTTTTATCAATTAATCTGGTAATGTCGGCATTAGAGTATATAAATAATAATGACCCCCCCCCCCCCCCCCCCCCCCCCCCACCCCACTACTTTTATCAATTAATCTGGTAATGTCGGCATTAGAGTATATAAATAATAATGACCCCCCCCCCCCCCCCCCCCCACCCCACCCCACCCTTGATTTTTATTAGAATTCAGTCACCCGATGTGAAGTGTAGAAACGAGGTAACAGTCATCTTTACGGATCATCATTGAGTGCCAAAATGTTTAATTTCATTTATATCATTGTCCGAGTTTTGATTCCGTCGGTTTTATTTCTATCATCATTATTATTATTATACCGAACCGAACCACATCGTCTTACAACATTGAGACTTCCTTCGTACAAAAAGACAACAGAGAGGAAGTGTCAACTACTGACCTTGGAGATAACCCCTGACTCTTCTCTTGCCTTCTTAACTGCTTCTCTCTTAACCAAAAATACATTTTACATACATCTATTTCTCAACAGTATACCTAAGAAAGGAAGTATCGAATCGTTGGCACTTTGAACACCAGTATACAATAGTCCCCTAATTCCTATCAGCGTTTTAGCGTGTATATCTGTGAGTTTTAAACAATTCCTATCTATGTAGGTCTAAAACTTACATTTATAGAAAGGAAGTATCGAGTCTCACACTGCCAAAGGCTCTTGTATCGTGATAAAAACTACTTTTTTAAAAACTCACTAGTCCGTGTATTGTTTAAAGTTTTTAACAATTTCCATTTCTAACAAATAGAAACTTGTGATTTTCAAGATGGCGGCGAGCGATAGGTGTCGGGCCGTGTGACAATTCTTTGTGTGGTTGTGTGGTTATACAGCAGCCATTGTCACTAAGATGTTATGAGTCAGCGAGCTTAACCCCCTCCATCACTCCCCTCTCCCTGTATAACCGACAACAGTAACATACCGTATAGGACTCGATGTGCGGAGGTGATAGCCTATCAGATTCTAGATCCGATCTGTCACGGAATCTCAGATTTCTGGTACGGACACACCCGAATACATTTCACCACATGACAGTCTGCTTGACAAGCTCGATGAATTCTGCGACTTGCAACAGATCTCCCCGAACGGCAGTGTAAACGTTTAAAGGTTAATTACTTATTTCTTGTCCGTGTATGATTTGAGGCAACTAATGTGTCATTCTCGCGTGTATCATCAAACTCATCAGATTCCGTTATTGGCCGATTCGTGAATTTCCTTTTCCAGCGTCATGTACTTTATACTTCGGCATATCGGGCTAATGCAAGCTCAGTCAAAGATCACAGGTGCATGGTTCGATCCCTACCCGGTGTAGTTTGTGATTCTCACGGTGTGGTTTGTGTTTCTCACCTGCGACGACGGGACGTGTAGTACTGAGGTTGTGTACTTGGGCAAGAGCAAGAAAGTTTACTCTAAATGATAGCATGCGACGATTCTCCAATAAATATATTGAGAGAGGTAGCCATCAGCTACTACAATGAAACGTCACTTTGAATGGCCTTGACCGTTTACAGGGGTACAAACAAGCAAGCAAACTATTTATTTTGGTCAATGCATACATTTTTGAAAAAAAAACGGTCGATGAGTGGTATTTTATCACATTGGTTATATTATGTTAGTTTGTAAGATTAGGTTTAATGGAGCTTATTTGTATATGCTGACAAACCGGTTTGTCAGTTCCTAAATGTAATATTTCAAACATATATCTTGACGGACCTGCACATGTTAATACAGATCTTGGCTGATAACAATATAAAATCACCAGGTCCGTCTTTATTTCATAAACGAACAACACCGATCCAACTGGACCAACCGTTTAAACGGAAACGGCCTTGGGGATTGTCGAGTGGCGCAGTGGGAAAGCCCACGGGTCTTTCACTTTTACGGCCGAAATTCCATTTCCCGATAGGATGTGAACAAGTTATGGTGCCACCTTCCCCTGACCATGTTCGTTTTTCTTCAGAATGTTTTATTTTCTATCCAGTGACTCTGACTTTGGTATCACATATCCGTCAAAGTGGCACAAGGAAAATATACGTAAGTATCAAATATGTCTGTTAACCACGACGTTCCAGTAAAACTTGGGCTAGGATGGTATATCGGGATAGCCGACGTGTAAAGAAACTGTACTTCAAATGAAACGAAGGGAGAATATGAACAAAAGAATAACATGAAGACCAATGAAAAGTACACATGTGTAAAGTAAAGTAATGTCATTTTCCTAAAATGAGAACCGGGGCAATCCGACAATGAAACCACCAGCCATACTAACTAGTGACAACATATCGAAGTTCGCATCTCACTCAGTGAGTTTAACATCTAACTTCACATTAATCCACAGAAACGTGAAAGACTCTCAGTCTCCATTCGACATCTATCACCGAAATCATTTTATTGAGACCAATCCCTGGACGATTTTATCAAATTCAACTTGCATGTACATTTCGTGGTTGGCGAATCAGGGGTGTTACTATCAAGTAGTTGAACATTCTCTGGAAACTTTGTTAATTCCCCACTGCCCTGCATCAAAGAGCTTGGTGATAAGTTGCCCCAGTACATTGTAGTTATAAATATCGAAGTAAATAATTGTAAGCGAATGAAGTAGTGGAGTATGTGTACTTGTATTTCAAGTTAAAGTACATGTATACCATATTCATTCCATTTCTTGTGCTTTTGCGCCTGTCCTGATAACCTACCATATATAGCAGACAAGACACACGGTGGGCGTGGTGACTAGTCTCACCACCGCACTCAACAAAGATAATAACATCATATGATTGTGTTGTAATATATATATATCAAGCACGTGCTCCAGTCCAACTTCTCCTATCTTTATTCTCCAAACTAAACATGAAAACAACTTCCGTTGATGGACGGACACAAATTACGTAATTATTTATTTTATTTATGTGGGGTTTTTTTGTTTTTTTTTGTTGGTTTTGTTTTTGTTTTTGTTATTTTGCTTTATTTATTCAAGATATGAATAATTCCACTCGTAAAACTACGTGTATAAGCAGTAAACCATCCGGTAGAGACCCCTGAGGACCATCAAATACTAACATGTTTTACATCTCCGAGTACGTGAAGCAGGACCAGGTTTCGTCGATATTTCTTAACTTAAAATTTCACATAGGAAGGCATTACAGAATATAAGGAAGGTATTCTGCAATGGCTTCCTATAGAATGAAACCAGTCCCTGGTATCGTCAAGTAAAGAAAGATAACTTCTGTCAACAACTGACGGTCTCTATCTGGTGTGCTAGATACAGGCTTGAAGCGAGTACGTCTGCGTTTTTGTGTGGCTGCGGTATGTTCGTTTTTGCCTCCTGTTAATAGAACAGAACTGGCTTTAAAGTGCTACATGTGCACCTCACTGAAGCATACTGCCGAAGACATCAGAACACCACACCCGGTTAATTATACCGACATCCTAAAATGCATGAATTCTGATTGTTACATTCCAGTCGATAGAAGGGAAATAACTCTTAAACATTCGCAACGATTTTGTGTTATCATGGATATTTCAAGCCTTTGTTTCCTCATTTGTTAGCGAATTGAGTCTTGAAACTTCCGATATAGTATTCTTCCACTAATTTCTCTCTGATTTTAATTTATTTATTATCACAACCAGAATCTGTTAATGTTGCAGTTAATGTTACAGTATTAGCATATTCCGTAATCGTTTGCATAATTCAAAATAAAAAAAAATTAATCCAGAAATGTATCTGTTTCTGATCTGTCAGATTAATTTCCTAATGTTTAATGGTAAAACAAATACTGGAGCTACGCGATGATTTGCTAATGATCGAATGCGTCAAGCAGTATAAAGAGCCCTTTCGTACATTTATTAAAACATGATAGATGTCAAATAAGGATCGCAATGCTCTCTAGAAGACATTGACCAGAACCGAGTCTCCCTTTATCTTTGTGGTATATTTTCCAAGTTCTCACAACATGGTAACTTAATCCAATTATCATAGTGCGCAAATGCCGTTAAATTGGGTGATATTTCAGCAAGTCATCTTGCAAGTTTGACGCACATAAGAGTTACGTCCCTTTACTAGGTTCCAGAATGAAACATAATTTACTACCTCGCATGACCCTGGTTGTTGCGACTCGGAACGTTAAACACCTTACACCTTTCAAAACCAGTCACCTAAGTTAGGACGTCATCTTTCTATGTTGGGGCCTATCTTAAAAATGGATCGAAGTATAACGATTGTATCGTTTTGGGTATGTTCATTCCCCTATTACATTAAATACAATGGCTGAATGAAGATATTTTATAGAACTGAAATTAATTACAACAGAATGCGGCCGTGTGTTCTGAATGGTGTTTTGGTAGCTACATTAAAAGCAAAAACAAAAGATGATTCTTTCATTTCTGGTCCTGTATGTTGAGCGTCGAACAATCGTGATCCGACACGACTTCTATCCTCTTTTTCCAGAATTTGTCTTCTTTGCCCTTTCCCCCATAGATATAAGCCCTCTTTTTGTCTTTTAAAAACACCTATGGGTACATGTATACGCGTTACACTATATGCGGGGGGAAATGCTGTAATCGAACTTTGAACCCAGTGAGAGACAAATAAAACATATCACAGTCTGTAACAAGATCAAAAGTATTAAAATTACATTGAATCCTGTTTAAAAAACTATACTTTCTAATATTTATGCGACTTTTCTGACAGTAAAACTGAATAAAACGAGTTGATCGTAGATTACGGCCGGGTACTAAAAGACACATTTGTTCAACTAAATAAGGACAGTCAAATACACTATTTACACATTTGAAAAGAAAAACACAGTCTAAATATGCTCGCTTTTGTTCGAGGCTTGGAAGTTTAAAATACTTACAAGTTTCAGCGTAAGACATGGAATTAAAATCGACGTGTGCCTTAAAACATAAAAAAAAAATTCAAAATTTGCGCTGAACAACTTCGATCTGGTGGATAAGAGAGGTTTGGTGAGGAGGCCAGATCTGACAACAGTGTTCTAGCTGGCTCCTCACGAGACTTATATATAAAGACCTTAAAACAGACACTTGAGTAAAATATTTACATGTACGTTTGATAAAACCGAGCATTCGCATGGACTTGGCAACAGTATGCCTAATATGTGTGTTAAAACTCATTGTAGAGGACAACCATACACCAAGATCTTTCACGCACGTTTCATTCTTCAGGTTCTCTCCATTCATACTATAACTAAAATCGATACATTTCTTTTTGTTTATAAAAATGACCTGGCAGCACTTTTTCACATTAACTTCCACTTTTCACAACTTCCACCATTCATACACTCTATCTATGTCACTCTGTAACTGCTCTCACTCGGACAACGTTCTTACACACTTAAAAAACTTACTGTCGTCTGCAAACATTAGGGTATTAGAACATTTTGCAAGACTTGGCAATTCATTTATAAAAACAAGAAAAAGTTTTGGTCCAAGAATTGAGCCTTGGGGCACACTGGAAATTACATCACACCAACCGGATGTTGCCCCATTGACAGTAAGTAACACGTTGGAATCTGTCTTGCAGATAGGAAGAAAACCATTTAAAAAGACTGCCTGCTTCACCATACGATTTCAACTTATGCAATAACAATATATGGTTTACTTTATCAAAGGCCTTTGAAAAGTCAGTATATATAGCATGCAATTCTGCTTTAATATCACAGGCTTTGGAAATTTGATCAGTAAAACATGCAAGGTTGGAAACCGTAGACCTTCTTGGCATAAAACCATGTTGCTCATCGCAGATAACCGTGTTTATGAAATTTGAAAAATGAGCGTCTACAAGTTTTTCGAAAACTTTAGATAAAATGGGCAGTAAAGACACTGGTCTGTAATTAGAAACTAGATTACGTTGGAATGAAATTCGCTCTTTTAAAAATATTTGGAAAGATACCATCCTTCAAAGAACGGTTGAAAATATTACACAGTGGAACACATAGCTCATCAGCACACTCTTTAAAAACGATACCAGACATGTTGTCGTAACCACAAGCTTTTTTAACATCTAATTGTTTGAGCGCTTTTGAACATCAATGCATTTTAAAACAATTTTATTTAGTGGACAGTCATATTTATTATTTACAACATAAATTTCAATATAACATGCCCTAAGGTCCATGATGGAATGATAACACTTGTAAATTAAATATAATACAGTCACAGAGATAGAAGCAGTAACAACATAAGATAAATAACAACACTTCCCTAAAACAGTACTTTTAGCTGTTTTTTAAAAGTTGACAGAGAATGATTGCGCACTCGTGAAAAATATCAAAATATTAGCCCCACTCGTGAAATATATTTGGTATTACTGAAGACACTGTTAGATATTCTGTTTATTACATTTTTTATCAACGAAAAACCTACCCCGTATGCTAACTAGGCCTAATGTAAACAAAAAAGGTAGTTCCCCCTGTCCAGGTGCTGACATATATGTCGGGCTTTCTGATTGGTCAATTATTTTGGTATTTTCTAATCATTAATTTGATTGGTCAAATCAGCAAAAGTGATATTTTTCACTAGTGAAAAATATCACTTTTATAGAATGAATAATTTTTGATATTTCACTGGTAAAAATGTAATAATACATAATATCCACATTGTAAGTGTCCGTGGTAACATTAATCTATTTCTGGCTTCTCACGAAAATGCTGAATTTACCAACATTAAGGCTGCTTAATGAGTTGTAAAATAACTATTTTGCAGTATTCCTAAGATGTCGACAAGGTACATGGTAAGATACAGAATTTATCAGATTAGAGCAGTCAATGAGGCTATGGACATATTTAAAAAGAAAACAGTGTTTAAGTATTTCCGTCGACATCAGACTTACTATATTAAAATGTTTACAAACATCTGTATACGATTGGTCATCAAATCTTATTTTGGCTTTAAAACATAAAAAATCTTTTAAAGATGCTTCACCTCCGACAGAGTGTAATAAATTGTTATTATTTCGACAATAAATGACATTTAGTCCATATATATATGCATATTTAAGACCTACAAATAAAAATAAATTATAACATCAAAGATTGTCGTAGTGAAGCCAAGAAGTTTGAATATCCCTGCAGATGAGAGAGACCAACATTATTATCTCCTTTGCATGCACGTGACCTTGACCGCAGTACATTCTGGGAGAGATTTACATACAGAAGAAAACACATATGGTGGACTTCAGCCGGGGAAAATACTGTCTGTTACCTATCATAACTACAAATTTAAAATGCCTAGGTTTGAATGCAAAAATAAAATAATTTAATTTTGCTTGTAACAAGCATTTTCATTGGCTCAAAAAATTATGTTATCATCTAATAACATAAAAAAATAAAAAGAACTACTTTCAGTTATACCGAAAGTAGCGGAGTAATCGTTGTTCACGGGATTTTGTATTTATCGATGTGTTTTTAAATATCTGGAGCAAAATAAACATGTTAAACTTAATGAAAATGTTTCTTATCGTTGTTAATTAAATTATAAGGGTTAACTGTAATATTTTTTTTTACGTTATTGAGCAATAACACAAAAAACTGGGGTGTACTCTGAATAAACCGCAAAGGCGGTTTATTCAGAGTACACCCCAGTTTTTTGTGTTATTGCTCAATAACGTAAAAAAATATTACAGTTAACTCTTAAATAATAACAAAATAAACATTTCAATATCATCCGTCGCGAAAAACCACGATCCTCTGCATGCTGCTATCCACGAAATGCAAAGCTTTCTAAATGTTACCCCCTTCGGCCCCATTTCGCTGGATTGGTACAAATGTGATTTATCAATAAGTTTAAGCTGGTGAACGATAAATAGTCAATCTGCTATCAATACATATCACGAAAGAAATCTTAACCATTGATTCAATCACATCATATACTAACAGTTTTCAGTAAAGGTGACAACAGACCGAACGTTACATTACGTATGTGTGTCTACGTTACACACTTGCCTCTCCAGTCTCCAACAAAAAATGTGCCATTTCCGTATGTGTTCCGATTATAATGTCATTTTTTTTTATAAATAATTTCACCTATCTTTGCAGTCTCTGTTTGAAATCCTTCCCTTTATTCGTTTCATAATCTAATTTACGCTGAATTCTTTCTTTTCTGGAGATGTTAACACTTCCTCGCTTCTGTATTTCTGTTTGCGGCGGTCGCGCATGCACAATCAGTATTTTACTCAATATGGAGGTGGAGCGAGATGGAATTTCTTCAGGGCGCAATTAATTTTTTTTAAAGATAAATAAGAAGATGACTTTCGAGGGTGGTTAAACTTCTAATGCCGAAGAAAAATATATATGCGTCTATTCATTTTTTAATTGATAAAAATAATATTTGTCGGAGGTTTAGCACCTTTAAAACATTCTATGGGCCATTTCTAAATGCTTGATAAAAGGGGACTGATAAGGAGACCAGGTTTCTGCACAGTACTAAAGTCTGCTTCTAACTTATTTAATATACAGAATTTTTTAAACGGAAATACGTATATAATATAATAGTCTGTATTTAACCAAGAAGAGCCGGTTGGTGCAGTGGTTAGTGAAGAGTCGGTTGGCGCAGTGATCATCGGATAGTCGGTTGGCGCAGTTATCATCGGGTAGTCGGTTGGCGCAGTGATTATCGGATAATCGGTTGGCACAGTGATCATTGGATAGTCGGTTGGCGCAACGATCATCGGATAGTCGGTTGGCGCAGTGATCATCCACTAGTCGGTTGGTGCAATGATCATCGGATAGTCGGTTGACGCAGTGATCATCGGAAAGTTGGTTGGCGAAACGATCATCGGATAGTCGGTTGGCGCAGTGATCACCTAGAAAAGCTGGTTGGCATAGTGGTTAGCGTACGTCTCGTTTACCAGAATCTGGTTCCATCATTGACAAACACAAATATGTTAAAAGCTTAATTTTAATGTTTCGTTTGGACATAGGGATAAAATGTCCGTAGGAAATGTGCTACTTGGAATTAATCCGGAATGTCTACTATTCTGCTGAATGAATTGACGATGGTTTGGGGAGGTACATTACAAAACCTATATGTCTGTCCCTTTACGTATTAAGACCAGGGGAGGGGGTCGTAGTAGCCATTACAAACATTTCCCACTAAGATCGATACTTTCCTTTCTCTCTAATTGCTCCGTAACCAAAGCAAGTGGACCCCGGACAGCTTCTGTACACATTCCTCTTACACATCCCGAGTGTTGTCTCACCATATTGATCTTTAGACAGTCGTGTACTTCATATCTCCTCTCACACACGTTACCTGGGACAAATGGACAGGTAATCCTAGCGACGTATTATCAAAACTCATATTTATTCCAAAGTCAACAATTCGTATCGATATTCAACAATATAACATAAAAACTGTTTTAAGCATTTCGGCGACTCGGACTTTTGAATACATAAACTGTGTAAGAAGCCAATGAGATGTGTTGACACAGAACATATTTGATTAAGTATTTGACATGTGTCAATGTGTTTGATTGGTTCGATACGGCGTAATTTGAAACCTTTTATCGTTTTAGACCAATATGTGTTTGTGTACATAGCATGTTACTTCAGGGAAAGTTTCACATCTCGAGTACTGGGAAACGGCTGCAACTTCTCAAAGCTTATTTAGTTTCACGGGAAACATTTGTCGACTGGAAATATGCTGCTTTAAGTTCAATAAATTATCATATGTTAATTAGATGGAGATATCCACTATCTTACCTGAATAGACTTGTTCGGTATTCGATGTGTACAGCGAATTTCAACGACAATATTGCGCGTTGATGAAAATCATATCCTGCATTTTAGTTTTATTTCTACGTGAACTATTTCGGTTCACTACAAAGGATGCATTAGCTAGCACACTATAAACGATTTAGTTTACACGTGAAGAATAAGTTTTGTACAATGTCACCGGGAAGTTCACAGAAGTGCCTCAGACCCAGGATTATCACTGTCTCTTGTTGGCTGATATTTTCATTTATCATTTTTTACGGTCCATCGACTATCAAAGGGATGAGTCATGCGGATAAATCGTAAAACAACAACATAAAAATAAAATAAAACAAAAAACAACAAAACAACAAAAAAAACCCAAAAAACCCTCAAAAAGCAAAAACAAGTTGTAAGAACTTGTACCCGATCCTTTTGATTTCTTGACAAAATGTTTTTTTAATGAATGAAGAAATAAAAAAGCGTTTTTATGGATAAAAATGACATCCAAACTTAACAATAATCGCACGCCTATATTGTATAGCCGATGCTTGATCATGCATTTTGTCTAAAGAGGAGGGGGGGGGGGGGGGGGGGGGGGGATCGTAAAGATTAATCTGCACTTTAATCTGCATGACTGTTAATATGCTAATACCGTAGTTTAGGTTTTATCATCAACACTATAATGATACAAGATATTAAATCACTTAACTACACGTCGTATCTCCCTTCATAATCGAGAACCACAGACATACTGAATGATAAATTTTCACTGAATTGATACATAAAAACAACCTGGCGAGTCAGATTTTTGTGTCGTCGATAATTCTCGTAGTAAACTACCTTAAAATGACGTGAAACATTGTAAGGATTTCATGCATCACGAATCTACAGTGTGTGTGTGTTTTGTTATTTTTATTTTATTTTATTTGTTGAAGTAGCGGGCACTATTATTCATTACGATAAAAGAAATGCAACATTGAAATTCAACACGTGATACAAGTAACCAGACACGGTTATTGTTCTACTGATCGAAGAGGATTTAATGAAATTGACAACCGGAAGTACTCCGCTACTTTCACTTTCCATTATATTAATATGAAAGGTACACATAACAGCTGTGCTGTGTGACTAACTTATAACACTCGGTATCCGATGTAACCATTCCCCAACACGACTTTATCGGAGATTAAGAAAAATCCATTAAAGCGCGGTTGATAAACTCTCATATTATATTTAATCCGACATCGATAAGCGACTTTTACGCTATAGTTACATATTTCTGTAAACACTGTTCCATTTCGACAGGACGTGAAATATTTGTTGAAACTGTTCGCTCGTGTGTGTTTATCATGTAATACGGACGTGGGGCGATGAAAACGACTCGAGATAAGTGACAGGATTGTTACAACCTGAAGCTGTTACTATGATGTTGTTTGCCTGGCAGAGATAGGGATTAATTTTTCAAACTTTTAAGCTTGATGTTGGTTTGTTCAGGCATCAGACAGTGACAGTAACACGTGAAGTAGGGCCATTAAAGATAGCGCTGATCTGGGTCGTCTACAAGCTTCATCACATTATATTGAGACTGGATCGATGTATACTGAACATAAATAATTCTATCGGAAGAACTTTGGCGGAAGAGACCTGAAGCCGGAATGATTATAACCCTATCCATCTGTGCTAAACATGGGAAGCTGGGAAGGGGTTACTAAAGTTTGTCAGTAAGAAATCGGTAAATTCATCCGTGCGTAACATCATCATTATCTTATATAACATGTACTTAATAGGGGCTGTAGTGGGCGAGTGGTTAAGGTGTCCCGACAATTTCAGTATCACTAGCCCTCAACATCTGGGTTGCGAGTTCGAAACCCACATGGAGTAGTTGCTATACGCAGGCATTCCTTGTGATGGCGAAGTATGTCGTACTAAAGTAAGATCGTGGGTTCCGTTATGTCGTAATAAAATGAGATCGTACATTTTGCAAAGATATGGCCTTTCACTTATATAACCCTGGTAAAATACTAGCCGCAATATATTGGCTCTTTCGGTTGAGCGTAAGATTAGTAAACCTGAGGTCATGGGTTCGATCTTTAGCGGAGGCAGTGTAACCCTGGATATCTCGGGGAGAGTTCTTCCCTGGAGGGGGAGTATGTCGTGATCCTGGTAAAATACTAGCCGCAATATGCCTTCTCTTTAGCTCGATCGGTTTAACTTAAGACTTGAAACATATTTTATTTCAAAAAAGTAATTTGACAAGGTATTGGACACAAGTAATTACAACTTATTTGAACCTTCTCCCATCTTACATTTACATGACAACAATGCAATACACATAAACATGGAGTAGATATATATTATATCGGGTACAGGTATACAACACAAAACACTCTCAAAATCTATTGCTGGATTTGATGAAACTTTGCCCACATCTAAACACAATGGTGTTCAGGTCTACAGAAAGGTCTGAAATACCAAAACAAGATTGCTAAGATTAACTTCCTAACGCATTTCAACTTTGGAGCAAAATGTGCCTTTCATTGTCGAAAAAATGACAATCAAAGAAAAAGTGAAAGACATTTTTACATTGATGTCCACATAAACAACTAGGATCTTTAACTAGATTCACACTATCAAGATCATATTCGAGGGAACTGCATTTGTGTCTCAGTTTCATTTGTAGAATGTTAAATTTTCCAAACTGTCTGAAAGAAATGGTTAACCTTGCGATTTTCGCAACCTATTACGAATTCTTCTTTTTTGCTTCATTCTGAAGTCATCCAAGGTTTTTCACTTGGTCTTAAAGTCACCAATTTAGATGGAGTGCATGGATTTAAATTTTTTTAGAAAGCCATCAGTAAAAGGTTCTCACACCATATCAACAGAGTTGCAATTTCTAAAAAAATATTTGTAGGTCAGTCCTCTTATACAACCAAATTTTACGTTTACATATAAATCTTAAAGCACAGTGAATATTGATACATATAGTACAGCTATCATGGTCACTGATAGATCTACAAACTGGTGTTACAGAAGGAGCAATGCGGGAGAGTGATAACTATAACGTCATGTGTGATGTCACGACCATTACCTAATAGACGTACGTCGGTTTTCCCAGAAATGTAAATCATAATGTTCTGGCCTGTAAAGTAGTGCCAATGATAAATGACAAATTGTGAATATGACATTTTGACAAATTAACTAATTGAGAAATTTTAATATACTTGATCATCTAAATGAGTTTCAGTTAATGTCATATTCACAGCTGTTTCCTCTCCAATTTGGTTCTAACACTTCTAATATTTAGATGAAATATCGAAAGTTTGTCAAGCTTCCGACCAACACTTAATACTGTAGTAAAAGTAACAACACAGTTTCTAAAAACCTCCAAATTTTCAAAACCTACAAATGAAAATAAATAATCGAATCATTTCTCATGAAGAATATGACCGACCACATCAGACTGGTAAACCAGGGGTCCCGGGTTGGAACCCAATCGAAGGAAGCGATTTAAATTTAATCAATCATGCGCTCTGTTAAACAGACAATGGTGGTATTCCCAAGCGCATGCGTTCATACGTTTTTAAATAATGACTTAACACAATGGATTAACTCTATTATATGTCCGCCTCTTGTTAAGGAGGTATTACCGTTATATTGATATAATTACGTCAGGCGTTACGATCCCTGCTGACGTCCTGTATCGACATAATCCGGTCTAAAATAAAAACTACACAAAGACGGGGAAGCCAAGAGGTCGCCTTGTCTAATACCTGATGTATCAAGTATTTACAAATGTATCGTAAACCGAAATTAAATATTGATCTAAACAACAAACGGAAAATACAAAATACACATAAACCATAGCCAGCTAAGTTATCGGATATTTCTGTTTAGCTTTGATACTAATTGTTCAATAGATATGTATGTATGTCTACAATGATCCTAACTGAACGTGGTGAAGAGGCTGGAGGGTCTGGGTGGGGATTATGGTAAATATAATGAGCAAACAAAAATAAAGTGCCTGGTATCAATTATATTACAAATATCTAATTACAAGTATATAGATATTTCTGGTACGAGTTGACTCAATTACTTGTTATCAATAGGTGTTTGTAAGGGAACGTATCAGCTTAGGAAACCAGGGAGAATATGACATTTAAACACTTCAAAACACTTTACTGAAGTGGATTTTTAAATATAGGAAATGTTATTTAAATCTGTAAAATTCTGACAAAATCAAATCATATCAATTTAGGCAAGGGTCTGTTATATCTTTTTTGAAATAAATATCAAGTTGATGATACATCGTGCCCCTGTGAGGTGTGAATCGTTCCCATTGTTTGCTCATTACCACTGTGACTCGCGTTAGTTAAATACTCAGTGTGTCAGATGGCGCCGTTCGACAAGCCGAGACGTTGACGGTGGTCTCCCTTCGTGACGGAAGAGACTGCCCCTCCCACTAATTGACGTACTTGGAATCAATTAAGTACTGCCTTAGCGTGAACACCCACTGTATCCAGGTGTGGAGACAGGTGGATTACTTGTCCTTCCGGTGGGTATTTCGTAAAGCCAAATGGAAAGACAACCCCGTACGCGGATCTCTCTCAATCACTATAACAGAAGGCATGCAAACATTCTATAGTTTAAGTGGCGGTTTATGGCTATTTCAAAAGAACATTATTATTTATCAGCTACTGGTTAAAAAAAAAGGACTTAACCCCCCTTTCCCCCCCCCCCCCCCCTCCAAAAAAAATAAGTAAACAACAAACATAAAATAAAACAAAAACAAAAACAAATACAAAACAAAAAACAAAACAAAAAACAAAACAAAAAACAAACAAAAAAAGCCTCGGGGTGATTTGGAAATTAAAGAAGTTGATGAAAAGTCAATTCAAACTAACACAACATGTCACTGTAGTGTATAATTCAACACAATGAAACTGCATTACTAAATCAACCTGTTGGGCTCATCTCCGTAGGGGAAAAAACTGGTTGGAGCTGGAAGTACGTGGTTCGACACTCCTTAGCTGTATCGGTTTGTGTTCCTCGGGAAGCTGATAATCAGACCGGTTTGTGTTATCATGGTTGTGTCCTTGGGTGATATAGTTTACCCTACTTGCTATGGATGGCATGCGACGAGCTCCCGTATGTTCAGTGAGGTAGTCACCAACTGCTACAAGAAAACCCCGCCTCAACATTGCCCTTGCTGTTCACGGGACAATAAACAAATAAACAGACATCCCATATGATACGAAACTAATGTCTGACCAATTCGTCTATGATATTTCAGAATTTAAGTGTTCTCAATTGGAATTCATTGTATAGACGATATGAACTAAACACAGCGAATTTAATGCTCAGTGTATTTTTGTCCAGTTAGCATGCATATTGAAAAAAATGACAACTAAATGGAGCTGTTTTCAAGATTCTCGAAATATTTTGATTAATGAAATTTAAATTTAATCCTATTGTGTGTTCATGTATTTGGTTTGATGGATATACATTATATCAGCCATTTTCACGGAGGGCCAGGGATGTTCAATGTTGATGGAATGTCGTCAACAATAGGGACGTATCATTTAGAGGACTATGAATCCCATTTGAATGTATCAGGTTTATATAACAATAATGTAATACTGTGGTAGATAGACACATGCTACCGATATTTTCTGTCAAGAAAATACTTTTTTTCTGAATTTCGATTGTTCATTTAAAAGAATTAAACGATTTCATTTGGAAACCCTTCATAGCAATGGCGTGAGCACGAGTCAAATACAGAAACATCATCTTACATAGTAAGAATTCGTGTAGTATCAATTATAGATACTCAGGTCTCGAAACATGTCGGCCATTTCCGTCAGTGCTTGTTTGACGGAATTGGCCGAGGTGTCGTGATAACAAAACAGTCATCGCTGGTAATGATTTTAAATTACACTACAATAACGTCACCACTCGGAACTCCTCGGATGTAACTACGCAACATCTGTGTAGCACAGCCGAGGAGTTCCGATTGTAACGTGACAGTAAACAATTATCTATTGAATAATCTAATACAGCTGTGGCATTTCATTTCGAGTGTGTGTATATATATTGCGTTGAAACACAGATGTAAAATTTATAGTCTTTATAGAATATACATGAAATTATATTTAAAGTGTCGTTATATCTAAAATTAAACAATTACATATTTTGGTAATGAAATTCTTACTGCTTCTTGATTTGAAAATTAAGAGGTTTGTTCTTACACCTCAGAACAACAAACCATTCTATATTCCACTCAAGTGTTTACCTAGATAGACCAACATTGTCCCGGTAATCATATTCAGGTTTTACCATGACCGTACCTGTTACGAGTGTAATATCGAGGTGTAGCAGTCACCGAGATCCCACACAAATTCATTGATTCTTTCTTCACTTTAAAATGCCTATAGCTACAATGAAACATTCCTTTCCGAGCAGTATCAATTTTAACAACATTTTTCATCTGTTCGCTGACTAACCTCCTCTTTATATAATGCGATTTAGAGACTATAAAACCTTATGTAATGGTTATTACAATAAGCGAGTCTGAAACCTTATTCAATGATTATTACAATAAGCGAGTCTGAAACCTTATGTAAAGATTTTATTACAATAAGCGAGTCTGAAATATCATGTAATGTTCATTACAATAAGCGAGTCTGAAACCTCATGTAATGTTTATTACAATAAGCGAGTCTGAAACCTTATGTAAAGATTTTATTACAATAAGCGAGTCTGAAATATCATGTAATGTTCATTACAATAAGCGAGTCTGAAACCTTATGTAATGTTTATTACAATAAGCGAGTCTGAAACCTCATGTAATGTATATTACAATAAGCGAGTCTGAAACCTCATGTAATGTATATTACAATAAGCGAGTCTGAAACCTCATGTAATGTTTATTACAATAAGCGAGTCTGAAACCTTATGTAATGTTTATTACAATAAGCGAGTCTGAAACCTTATGTAATGTTTATTACAATAAGCGAGTCTGAAACCTTATGTAATGTATATTACAATAAGCGAGTCTGAAACCTCATGTAATGTATATTACAATAAGCGAGTCTGAAACCTCATGTAATGTATATTACAATAAGCGAGTCTGAAACCTTATGTTATGTTTATTACAATAAGCGAGTCTGAAACCTTATGTAAAGTATATTACAATAAGCGAGTCTGAAACCTTATGTAATGTATATTACAATAAGCGAGTCTGAAACCTTATGTAATGTATATTACAATAAGCGAGTCTGAAACCTTATGTAATGTATATTACAATATATCATGTAACGTTTATTACAATAAGCGAGTCTGAAACCTCATGTAATGTTTATTACAATAAGCGAGTCTGAAACCTTATGTAATGTTTATTACAATATATCATGTAACGTTTATTACAATAAGCGAGTCTGAAACCTTATTCAATGATTATTACAATAAGCGAGTCTGAAACCTTATGTAATACTTATAACAATAAGCGTATTGTTTCATTAAACGTTACAACAAAAACCGTCCATGTACGTAGGTGCCATGTCACGAAGAGGCAGTTGCATGCACATAAACAATTCAAATGTCTGGAATATAATCAATTGAAATATATATTATTTAACTATATTTTAATTGCATAACCGACAGCCGACAATCAGTACGTATCCGGAACCCAAGCGTACCATTGTCAGTAGTATTTGTAGAGATAACATTTAAAACATGACTGCAAAGCCAACAAAAAAAACCGCATCATCTTCGAAGACCATGTTCATAGTGACATAGAAAATAAAATCGACCAGACATTGTTGTCGGAGAAAAAAAAGAGAGCTGTCTTTCGCAATTGAAATACCAGGTACATGCAGGTTTTTCGTTGGCTTTGCAGTCATTAAGTTTTGTGAATGAATTACCCCCAAAAATGTTGTCTGTGAGATGAATTAAATAATTCAAATATTTATCTTGAAAGCCACCAGATGGCAACGTCTTTCTGCTTAGAAATCGGAAACAGCCCGTCTTATCGCCTGCCTTCCTGTATAAATGCCGAATCATTCCGGAAATGTAGGCGGCGTATCATACGTCAGGGTGGATTATATAGTAGATTTCTCTCACACCTACTCATACCTAAAAGTGTAATTCGTTTACATGTTAAATAAAACCTCATGATTTGATTATGGCGTCACAATGAAGAGCAATGGCGTAACGTCATGGCGTCAACAAAAGTTTTTTTGCAAACTGTATGAATCCGCGTATTCTTTCAAAAGTCTAAAAACAGTATATTTTCCATAGCCCTATGACAATAAGATATAATTTAATCAACGTTTGTAATTAATTCAGTTCAATTGTACATAAAACATGTTTTAATTTTGAAAATCAATTTCAAAAATTCATTATAAGCGTTGATGCCAATTATTTTTTTTGTTTCATAGGGGTATACGCGGA
Organism: Pecten maximus; assembly: GCF_902652985.1. Taxonomy (NCBI): domain Eukaryota; kingdom Metazoa; phylum Mollusca; class Bivalvia; order Pectinida; family Pectinidae; genus Pecten; species Pecten maximus. The sequence continues at coordinate 20,082,610 of NC_047018.1, forward strand.
TTCATACAGTTTGCAAACAATTTTTTTTTCCATTTCAGCAATGAACAGCGGTTTTAATGTTGTTATTGTCGATATGGCAGCAAGATGTATGGTGGGACAAATGGCATGGAACCCGTTAGGGTTCCCATACTACATTTGCCCACCATACATCTTGCTGTCATATCGACTATAACAACATTAAAACCACTGTTCAATAATTATATTTACATTGTCTCACCATTTCCATCAACTTTGAAAAAAAATCCCGCCTTTTTTAATGTCACATGACCCACTGGGTGTTATAGCCTGAGGCACTGGGTGTTATAGGCGTATGTTGGCAACTGCCTCTTAGCATTGTGTCAATGGGTAAATGCGGAGCAAATGTAAATATACCCCAATGAACCTAAAAAAATGACATCAATGCTTAAATAAAGTAAAATTGTTTAAATGGCACGCCTTTATAATATATTGTGTGAGATCATCCCAGGATATAAAGGCGCCATTGTATTAACGACTAATCAGGAGTCAAACGTTTTGAATAGACTGGATTGCCTGCCTTAGAAAGTACCATTTCTCTCCGCTAGGCTGCGCTCATGAATACTAAGACGTTGTATTTTCGAAGCGAAGCCTAGCGGAGAGTAGAAAAACTACGGCAGGTAATCCAGTCTAACGTTTTGAATCCGTCAGAATTACGTTTTCGCCTCCTTTTTCATCTCACAGAATACGTTTAGTTTATATACAATAAAAAGTCAAATATTTCAAAAGATCGCTTCAACATTACATATACATATTTATGATATTTTTACCAGTGAAATATCGAAAATTATTCATCCTATAAAAGTGATATTTTTCATTAGTGAAAATTATCACCTTTTTCTAATTTGACCAATCAAAACACGCTTTACAAACGACGATAGGGGAAATTAAAAGCTGACCCGGAATATATTTTGCTATGAAAATGTTATAAACAGAATGTCTAAAAGTATCTTATGCAATGCCAAATATAATTCACTCGTGCGGCAAATATTTGATATTTTTCACTCGTACTGCGCACATTAGCCCCACTCGTGAAATATATTTGGTATTACTGAAGACACTGTACGATATCCTCTATATTATATTGATCCCTCATTGACAGAAATTTACACGGTGAAGTAAACTTGTAATACTGAGGGGAAATCCAGTGAAAACTTGGTTAAGTTGGCCGAGTGCTGGACACATGGGTTAATGCCGTTACTTTAAGGGCCTAAGTGCTCTTCGACGTGTTTATTTTTTCATTGTCCTTCGGAGACAGCGTGCTGTAAATGATAGTCTTCGGTACACATCAGCTTTGTAGGTAGTCAACATTGCTACATGGCACTGTTGTTGACGACACATTGACCAAACATTTCGGGTGCTTCCTCGGAGTCTTATAACAACCCGGACACCGACGTTTGACCTACACTCTGACCACTAATCCTACTACCTCATTTAAATAAGTTTGACGTTATCACAAAGAGGTCTACTTGTTGGTATCCATTGCCGTACAAAAGTTGGTACTTAGGTGCTGTCATTTGGCACTTGATGGGATTTTACTGAAACCTGATCAGTGTACCACTCGATCTCTCTATAACAAGTGACCCCCTCGTTCTCAACTCTTTGCTGTTCATTTGAGACCTTTATCCACTTATGTTACTTTATATTAAATTATGCAAATTACAATTTGCTGTTGCTTTGTGTCTTTAGTATGTGTTTGTGGTTTATTTTGTGGTTGACAACGGTTTCGCTGTATTAGGATATTGGTATCAATATCAGCTCTCGGTTATTCAACTCTTCTACCACAAGATAAACTCGAACTCGCGAATTATATATCATTATCAGATCAATAATGGGAGCAATTGTTATGGTGGCTGATTTCGTCCATGTCACACTGTCGCATTGGTATAGAACGCCAAATTAACATACAATGTACAATGTATATTCAATTAATTGAACCTATCTTCAATTGAATTGAACCTATCATCAATTGAATTGAACCTATCTTCAATTGAATTGAAGATAGGTTCAATTAATTGAATATACATCTGTATGTTAATTTGGCGTTTCATTCATTGGCGCCCCTGCCAAGCGAAGAACGGCAATGCGCATGGCCGCGATCGGCCATCATACATGCACATTGTAATATTTTGTCTGAATATATATTTTTTTCTCTAGCAGATTTCCCCCCTATAATATGCTCGATTTTGCTTGTGTAATTTGCCTGTAGAATCAATGTATACAAGATTTGCATGATCGCAAATGCATTTTAATGTGATCCTCAGTATAACAGCGACGGAAGAAAAATAGTGTGATGTCATGATGAGGTCACAATAGCACACAACTACAATAGTGTGATGTCATGATGAGGTCACAATAGCTCACAACTACAATAGTGTGATGTCATGATGAGGTCACAATAGCACACAACAACAACAGTGTGATGTCATGATGAGGTCACAATAGCGCACAACAACAATAGTGTGATGTCATGATGAGGTCACAATAGCTCACAACAACAATATTGTGATGTCATGATGAGGTCACAATAGCACACAACTACAATAGTGTGATGTCATGATGAGGTCACAATAGCTCAAAACAACAATAGTGTGATGTCATGATGAGGTCACAATAGCTCACAACAACAATAGTGTGATGTCATGATGAGGTCACAATAGCTCACAACAACAATAGTGTGATGTCATGATGAGGTCACAATAGCGCACAGCCACAATAGTGTGATGTCATGATGAGGTCACAATAGCTCACAACAACAATAGTGTGATGTCATGATGAGGTCACAATAGCTCATAACAACAATAGTGTGATGTCATGATGAGGTCACAATAGCTCACAACAACAATAGTGTGATGTCATGATGAGGTCTCAATAGCTCACAACAACAACAGTAGTGTGATGTCATGATGAGGTCACAATAGCTCACAACAACAATAGTGTGATGTCATGATGAGGTCTCAATAGCACACAACTACAATAGTGTGATGTCATGATGAGGTCACAATAGCTCACAACTACAATAGTGTGATGTCATGATGAGGTCACAATAGCACACAACAACAACAGTGTGATGTCATGATGAGGTCACAATAGCGCACAACAACAATAGTGTGATGTCATGATGAGGTCACAATAGCTCACAACAACAATATTGTGATGTCATGATGAGGTCACAATAGCACACAACTACAATAGTGTGATGTCATGATGAGGTCACAATAGCTCAAAACAACAATAGTGTGATGTCATGATGAGGTCACAATAGCGCACAGCCACAATAGTGTGATGTCATGATGAGGTCACAATAGCTCATAACAACAATAGTGTGATGTCATGATGAGGTCACAATAGCTCACAACAACAATAGTGTGATGTCATGATGAGGTCTCAATAGCTCACAACAACAACAGTAGTGTGATGTCATGATGAGGTCACAATAGCTCACAACAACAATAGTGTGATGTCATGATGAGGTCTCAATAGCACACAACTACAATAGTGTGATGTCATGATGAGGTCACAATAGCTCACAACAACAATAGTGTGATGTCATGATGAGGTCACAATAGCACACAACTACAATAGTGTGATGTCATGATGAGGTCACAATAGCACACAACTACAATAGTGTGATGTCATGATGAGGTCACAATAGCACACAACAACAATAGTGTGATGTCATGATGAGGTCACAATAGCACACAACAACAATAGTGTGATGTCATGATGAGGTCACAATAGCACACAACAACAACAGTGTGATGTCATGATGAGGTCACAATAGCACACAACAACAATAGTGTGATGTCATGATGAGGTCACAATAACTCACAACAACAATAGTATGATGTCATGATGAGGTCACAATAACTCACAACAACAATAGTGTGATGTCATGATGAGGTCACAATAACTCACAACAACAATAGTGTGACGTCATGATGAGGTCACAATAGCTCACAACCACAATCATAGCAAAATATTACTTCATCGAACCACAATCAATGTTTACTGTGTATTATTTTTAGCCATTTCCTTCATTAACCTCCATGTACACATCAGTTTGTAAACACGACACACGTATTTGCGCCCTTTGGTGCTCATATTTATGCGACTTTGCACACACAGGTAATGTTTGCGTGTAATATTTTAAATGTTTTTTTTATATTCTTAACTCTTTTACTAGCTATGTATGTAACCTTAAGTAATTGGTGTAAAACAGGCTATGGTTGGGATTTATAATCACAACAAAAACGCTATGCGATGTGATTTTTACCGAACTGGTGTGATGTTTACCGAACTGGTGTGAATTTTGGCGAACTGATGGTATCAAATTAAGCGCAGGAGGCGTGACCGATATTCCAGTTCGGATGCAGAGCGGCAGAGTTTTGCGGATTTTCTGTACAAATATGATATTAATTCCACCAAAGTTAATCATAAATATGTGTGTCAACTACTTTTATTCACAAATAAATGTACAACACACATCTGGCGTTCGAACGAAGGAATGCCCCTTAAAAAAAAAAAATGAAAATCACACAACGGTCACTAGTCACTAGTCACGTAAATGAAAATGCAAAACATAACTTCTACAATATACAAATGTGAAAGCTACTATCAAATGGATTACGAAGCAATTTTACTTGGTGACACCCGTCCTAAATTTTAATGGCTATAAACTGTTTCGTGTACATTACTTACTTGTGCAAGGCAGGCCTGGTCCTTATCTCAACTGATACCGCTTCTATTTATATTCCGTTTTTTAGTTTCTTCGTATTTGGTTGGCACTCTTTGAACCAGTCTGTTCCGGTATATTGTCATATTTGTCTGATTTTCTTACAAATAAAATACATGTTGACAAATAGATATATACCCTCTGGGGTAATATAGGTCATAGTCGTTTCTAGGATTTTCATGGATGTTCGTATCGTTCGACCGAGTCACATAAGTATTTGCCGACATGGTTGTATTCGGGAAATTCCGTCGATTCCTCCGTTATATTTTTGTCATACCGGATGTAAAATTCGCACAAGTAGCTCATCTGTTACTCGTTCAAATGTTCAAGTTACGGGTTCAAGTTCAAGTTCTTTATTTCCTTGAGCCTTACGGCTCATCGGTTCAACAAATATATACATGTACAGAAATGATACAATACAAAATCACACACTCGCATACACACACACAACCGGACTAACACATACATTGTACAACAGGTAGAGTGTAGAAGGACATTTTTTTATACTAATAAAAAATCTGTTCTTTGTTTATTACTGTATTTAATATATTTTGCTAAATTTGAAAGATCTTTTTCTAGAAGTTGAATAAATTTGTGCATACTAGGTTTATTATAATAATATTTCTTAATAAAACGTTTTCTTAGGTCTAAATGAAATTCACATTTAATAATAAAATGAAATTCATCTTCAATGACTCGACTGTTACAATAGGAACAAATTCTTTGATTTCTTTCTAAGTTATTAAATCTACCAAAGGTAAATGTCCCTGTGTGACTAACTTGAGCGACTGACGTCATCTATTGGCGTAAATACTGACAATATTCGGATTGTTATCAGAGAATAGGCAGACCAACCGTGTGGTTTTGATACAAATACTACAGTCGCGACATTCTATACAAGTACGTGGTACGTGCAGCACGTGCGAATAGGCAAACATTGAAAGACTACCTGTGTATCACAGGGACTTGACACACATTGTTTTATATATCTTTTATATCTGGGGTATCTCTCGAGGAATTCGAGGTCTCTTCAGTTGTCTTTCCCCACTCTTGAGTTAACGCTGTTGTAATATCGTGGTTTATTACATTGTCAATTTGGTATCAGATGCCGATTTGTCTACATCCTATCTCGTGTTATTCCATGTAGATAAAACATCGTATTACAGGAATTTCAGACAATTAGATGTGTTAGAGACATTCCGTCAAGTTGTGGGAGAGTATAATATGATGTTATTTCAAAAATACGGTATTTATGACGTTGTGGTGAATATTATCGAGTAAGATGCTGGCTAAATTACATGAGACCATTCCTTTATTCTGTGCTCTGGTTTAGATACCGAAATGTATTAAAACAGTTATGGTACTTAATTGACCCATCGATATATACTGTGTTGTATTTTTTCTCGGTTTCCTGCAGCTGTGCTGTATTTTGTCCCTGTGTGTGTTGACGCTGTGCTGTATTTTTCCCTGTGTGTGTTGACGCTGTGCTGTATTTTTCCCTGTGTGTTGATGCTGTGTTGTATTTTGTCCCTGTATGTTGACGCTGTGTTGTATTTTGTCCCGGTATGTTGACGCTGTGTTGTATTTTGTCCCTTTGTGTGTTGACGCTGTGTTGTATTTTGTCCCTGTATGTTGATGCTGTGTTGTATTTTGTCCCTGTATGTTGACGCTGTGTTGTATTTTGTCCCTGTGTGTTGACGCTGTGTTGTATTTTGTCCCTGTATGTTGACGCTGTGTTGTATTTTGTCTGTTTGTTGCCATGTGTTGTATTTTGCCAATATGAACTGACGTGGTATATTTTGACTGTGTGTTGACGTTGTGGTATAATTTGTCCCCGTGTGCTAATATTGTGGTATATTTTGTCTGTGTTGACGTTGTGGTATATTTTGTCTGTGTTGACGTTGTGGTATATTTTGTCTGTGTTGACGCTGTGGTATATTTTGTCTGTGTGTTGACGTTGTTGTATCTTTTGTATGTGCTGACGCTGTGGTATAATTTGTCCCCGTGTTCTAATATTGTGGTATATTATGTCTGTATGTTGACGTTGTGGTATATTTTGTATGTGTTGACGTTGTGGTATAATTTGTCTGTGTGTTGACGTTGTGGTATAATTTGTCTGTGTGTTGACGTTGTAGTATAATTTGCCCCATCTGTTAATATTGTGGTATATTTTGTCTGTGTGTTGACGTTGTGGTATAATTTGTCTGTTTGTTGACGTTGTGGTATATTTTTTTCTGTGTGTTGACGTTGTGGTATATTTTGTCTGTGTGTTGACGTTGTGGTATAATTTGTCTGTGTGCTGACGTTGTGGTATAATTTGTCTGTGTGTTGACGTTGTAGTATAATTTGCCCCATCTGTTAATATTGTGGTATATTTTGTCTGTGTGTTGACGTTGTGGTACAATTTGTCTGTGTGTTGACGTTGTGGTATATTTTTTCTGTGTGTTGACGTTGTGGTATAATTTGTCTGTGTGTTGACGTTGTGGTATAATTTGTCTGTGTGTTGACGTTGTGGTATAGTTTGTCTGTGTGTTGACGTTGTGGTATAAATTGTCTGTGTTGACGTTGTGGTATATTATGTCTGTGTGTTGACGTTGTGGTATATTTTGTCTGTGTGTTGACGTTGTAGTATAATTTGCCCCATCTGTTAATATTGTGGTATATTTTGTCTGTGTGTTGACGTTGTGGTATAATTTGTCTGTTTGTTGACGTTGTGGTATATTTTTTTCTGTGTGTTGACGTTGTGGTATATTTTGTCTGTGTGTTGACGTTGTGGTATAATTTGTCTGTGTGCTGACGTTGTGGTATAATTTGTCTGTGTGTTGACGTTGTAGTATAATTTGCCCCATCTGTTAATATTGTGGTATATTTTGTCTGTGTGTTGACGTTGTGGTACAATTTGTCTGTGTGTTGACGTTGTGGTATATTTTTTCTGTGTGTTGACGTTGTGGTATAATTTGTCTGTGTGTTGACGTTGTGGTATAATTTGTCTGTGTGTTGACGTTGTGGTATAGTTTGTCTGTGTGTTGACGTTGTGGTATAAATTGTCTGTGTTGACGTTGTGGTATATTATGTCTGTGTGTTGACGTTGTGGTATATTTTTTCTGTGTGTTGACGTTGTGGTATATTTTTTCTGTGTGTTGACGTTGTGGTATAATTTGTCTGTGTGTTGACGTTGTGGTATAATTTGTCTGTGTGTTGACGTTGTAGTATAATTTGCCCCATCTGTTAATATTGTGGTATATTTTGTCTGTGTGTTGACGTTGTGGTATAATTTGTCTGTTTGTTGACGTTGTGGTATATTTTTTTCTGTGTGTTGACGTTGTGGTATATTTTGTCTGTGTGTTGACGTTGTGGTATAATTTGTCTGTGTGCTGACGTTGTGGTATAATTTGTCTGTGTGTTGACGTTGTAGTATAATTTGCCCCATCTGTTAATATTGTGGTATATTTTGTCTGTGTGTTGACGTTGTGGTACAATTTGTCTGTGTGTTGACGTTGTGGTATATTTTTTCTGTGTGTTGACGTTGTGGTATAATTTGTCTGTGTGTTGACGTTGTGGTATAATTTGTCTGTGTGTTGACGTTGTGGTATAGTTTGTCTGTGTGTTGACGTTGTGGTATAAATTGTCTGTGTTGACGTTGTGGTATATTATGTCTGTGTGTTGACGTTGTGGTATATTTTGTCTGTGTGTTGACGTTGTAGTATGATTTGTCCCCGTGTGTTAATATTGTGGTATATTTTGTCTGTGTGTTGACGTTGTGGTATATTATGTCTGTGTGTTGACGTTGTGGTATATTTTGTCTGGGCGTTGACGTTGTAGTATAGTTTGTCTGTGTGTTGACGTTGTGGTATAATTTGTCTGTGTGTTGACGTTGTGGTATATTTTTTCTGTGTGTTGACGTTGTGGTATATTTTGTCTGTGTGTTGACGTTGTGGTATAATTTGTCTGTGTGTTGATGTTGTGGTATAGTTTGTCTGTGTGTTGACGCTGTGGTATATAATTGTCTGTGTGTTGACGTTGTGGTATAATTTGTCTGTGTGTTGACGCTTTGGTATATAATTTGTCTGTGTGTTGACGTTGTGGTATAATTTGTCTGTGTGTTGACGTTGTGGTATATACTTGTCTGTGTGTTGACGTTGTGGTATAATTTGTCTGTGTGTTGACGTTGTGGTATAAATTGTCTGTGTTGACGTTGTGGTATATTATGTCTGTGTGTTGACGTTGTGGTATATTTTGTCTGTGTGTTGACGTTGTAGTATAATTTGTCCCCGTGTGTTAATATTGTGGTATACGTTCTGTCCCTCTGTATTGACGTTGACGTTGACTTCAGTGGTGCTATGAAACATGCTTATATTAAATCAGTTTTGAAAATAAAACAATGATATGTGAGATACTTAAACGACATTTAATCACATCAGATAGACATTTTATAATGAGGTAACTTCATTTACATAATTATATTTGTCGCACGAACAAAATTGACAAGATGTACAATGTTCTATGTTTCTATATCAATATTAGCACGAGTTTTCTATGATAATGAACATTATGAAAAAGCTACAAACATCTTTATAGCCAAAGATTACTTATACAAAGTTAGTAACCTTGTCTAACGAAGATGAGCTACATATTGCAGTACTTTCGATTTCCATACATTCATCACACACGTTGATCTATCATTTCTGGTTCATTCATTCATCACGTGACCAAAACGAGATTTAAAGAAACATGGACCACCAACGAAGCATTAGTGGATTCGGGTATATATACATGTATATCTTTCGTATTGCATATTTGGGTATACATATACAGTATATATATCGTTCGTATTGTATATTAGTCTCCATATTCTGATATATGTGCCTTCGTTGGCTGCATTCTCAAAATAATATCAGAAGGAACACTTGATTTACTCTAAGCCGGCAATGTTTCCGATATTCCGAGAAACTGCTACATACACTCAAACATATATATCAATAAATAAATAAAGAAGTTAAAGTTTACTTCCAGATCACTGGTACCTAAGCCTGAGAAATGTTAGCGTCCATTTCACATGAAGGAGTATGGAGAACAATGCCCACCGTCTTTCGTCATCGGTTTCATTCAACATCCCGCTCTTTCGCACTTTCATCCCAATTTTCCGCGTTTTGATTGCTTTCTTGCAGGGCTGCACGCTCGGAGGCTTTTTCAGCTGTTTTCCTAAAACAGTTCATATCCGTGATTCCAGTTCTGTAAGGATATAGGGAAAATGGACTACTCATAAAACCGGGTAAAGGGCCGGAAGTCAAGTGCGAAAAACTAGGGTATGGAAACTGTGATGTAGGCGGAAGTACGTCACCGGAACGAATACCTGAAGGAAACATCTGTGCTCGTAGTGCATCACAAGACATTGTGCTGACAGGTGATGTAAACGCTGAATGGAGACCTGTATGTGCCATTGGGGCAGGGGATGAGAAAGGGGTGAACGCCGACCGCATGCTACTGCCATTGGGCATTTTGGAGTTGAGCGACTTTATTGTATGAAGGGGTAATTGTCCAAAGTAGGGATGAGACCGGAAGTCCTGTTTTTGGCGAGGTGTCGTATGTTGTGTCATTAAGTTATCTTGAGTGGACAGGAATTGTTCTATTGCTTTGACGAGGTCCCCGTTACAACCTTGCAGCACGAGTTCCAATACAGATTTTCGCTGAAAGGGAAATACTCTCTCCAAAATCTCAAGGTTATTGAGGTGACCCGGAAGAAACGGTGTTGTAGAATGCAGGTCACGTGCCCGCGTTACGGCCGTGTAAGGAGAATAAGGTTTTTGTCGTTCGGATGTTTCCGTAACGTCATTGATAGATTCGGGTGATGAGGCTTCCACTCGGTCATCTTCGCTACTGTCTTCGGTAATCTTCGGAGCATTTTCTGTCAACACACGAAATAAGAAAACAAATAAGATTTTGATAAAAATGAAATGCCCATTCGTTATCATGATTTGTAAGTCAGGAAGTACCTATGAAGTCCACGTAAGTTATTTTGAAATAGATATCATCTTTAACTGTTAAATGAGTTCACAGCAGAAAACACCAACAGTAATAAAACGTAATTATAACTCAAAATCGATAAAGCGGGGGTATATATTGGATACCCTTACTAAAGTAAATAATGTCGAAGTACTGCTTACGTAACTTACAGGTGACTTTATATCCATAACCTACTGTATATAACAGGTGGTAAATGAAACTGAATACTCTGGAATTCGAAGGAAAATAACAGGTCTCGTTTCACTAGGGATTCAAGATTAAAATTTATAATAATGTATCAAATCAATTGTTACTTAAGTAAAAGTTATTTCAAACTTGAAACTGTCGAGTTCGCAAGTGTTGGACCTTTAAGTAAAGTGGCTAATTTCCCTATGTTGTATTTAATTGACATTCATTGTTGTTAAGTTTAACTAAACAATAACTACACCCCCTGTCCCAATAAACAGTAACTCTGTCACACGAAGGATACACACGGTTCATATCTAAACTGATACATTTAACACGTTATACAAACTTTCCCTACTGTCCCCAACTCCTCAGAGCCAACACAAGCAGACCTCACACAGGGCGCTCTATACACAATCAAACGACATACTAAGTCAATTTAATAAAAGTTTATATAAACGAAAGTCTTAGATTTTACAAAATATTTGGTTAGCCAACAAATGAGTTAATTAGTACCAGTAAGTATCATACATGACAAATACATAAAATTATTCTAGCATGAAGCCAGTTTTGTTACAATTCAGTTTATAATTTAAATTTCACAACTACCCAGAAGTGTGTGTTATCGTTGCATTTTAAGAAACTTTTTAAGCTATTAGATGTACATGTGGATGTATTAAATTGTGAGTACCATGTGAATCTATCCGGCGTCAACTGGAAATTGAGTGAAATAAACACGCCCATTATCATACAGCATTTGACTCTCGAGTTGTATATTTACACAAATTATTACTCCTGTAATAATAGTAATGCATAGTTTCATATAAAAAAACGACTCAGAGCAACAAAGGAAAAATGACAACGGTAAACATTGATGTTCTTTAATAAACCAGCCATTTAATAATTCAAACTGAAAAACACTTAATTCCAAGTTATCGTTCCGCAAGTTATGAAAATGCATCTTTAGATTTAGAGACTTCCTTACAATCTTCCCGCTAACATAATATTGAATTACTCATGTTAATTACAATAATCAGTCTTTACTTCTGATGTTTAATTCACATACATGAAACTAAATTTTAAAGAATGCAATACTAGAACTACTCCCGGGGAGATGTGTTTCCAATCGCCGACGGTGGTCGAGAAAACTTGGTTAGATAGAGGTGGTGAGGGAGGGTGAGGGGGTGGGTCTAGTTACAACAGTGATGTTCGCGGTCAGGATCACAGGGGACGGGGTAAATTCCTGCTAAATTATCCAAACAAACATGAACACCCTGTTTCACATGACACCGGGCGGACGTTCCCTGATCGATTGGTGTTCTCACATCAGTCGTGAGAATTCCCCGTATCTTTGTTGATATTACTTAGCACTAGTAACAAATGTATAAAACTATCACTCACAAATGGCAACAAGGATTATTGTAAATATGATTTCAATTAAATTCTAAAAAAAAAATCCATTCTGCTGTTTTTAGTTTTTTTTCTCACAACACTTAGAATATTACAGCCACAAAGAAACAGGCTTAGATTTTTCCTTTCACAGATTTAATTCGAATGATAATTTTATCTATTTCAAAATCTGACAATGAAACGTTAATTTAATTGAAAGTCCAATTCTATGTTTATGACATTGAATTACGGATACATATATCATTTATTTACTTAAATATCAATTTATTCATTTTTATTAATGAATTAATTAACTCATTCATTTATTTATTACTCTTATTTATTTCTAATTTTATGCAATATTTTATATTTATTGCTGAATATTCTTTTGGTGTATTACATTGATAAATTACAATGTATCAGTTGAACATCAAATTATACTCGCTGTGACAGTGCCGTGTCTAATGTTCTAAATAAAAGTCAAAACATGACAGGGATCACGGCAGTTTCTGGTCGGTTGTGTGTGTGATAAAATATGTAATTACAGAAATAAATCTTTATACCATAAAAATCTTAAATTTGTCCCTATTGAAATGACACGAAAACTTATCCAAACCTTCACACTTGTCTTTACGGTGGCTGATATGTGCCATTTCGTCCTTTAAAATCAAATATCTTAATTCTCGTCCTTTAACTGCTCTGATTTAGTAAAGAAAATCCATTGTAATACTGAAAAGATTTCAATGTTTAATTGTCATATAGGTTTTAGGCTTGCTAAATATATAAACAAGTATCACCTGTATGTAAATACTTTTTGGCCCCTCTTTGTGCCGGTTTTTAGAACATAAGCAGAGTGATAGTATACGAACCTAGGAAAACAATGTTCCGATTATTATCCAATATCCGTTGAAACAATTTTGACTTTCCCCCCAAACTTTCCACATCTATGACCTTAGCATCACTGACGAGTTCTAGAAAGACGTAACAGCTATAGCTTTTATCTAATTTCTTATTTAAATTAGCTAGTCATTTGTCTTTGTAAAATCATTTATGATAAAGTGATATAACTAAGAACAGATTTGTTAATACTATAGATATATAATCGACATACAACAAATTATTTTTTCACGTCTCTGTCAGACAGAGGTGGGTGTAACGACATTTTAAGAAAGTTTTACTTCATACAGAAATTCAGGACAAGTAGGGTGATCATCTCGCAGAAGGTAGCGGCTTTACAATAGATGGCGTATATAACAATAAATTTGATTTTATGATAACTTTTAAGTTTGTGCATTATTAGTCGGCTGGAGTACTTAAAACGTTAGTCATTTACACGAGAAAAACATTAAAATGTTAATGAAATATTAAGGCTTCAAAATGAATATGTTTAAACCCCTCGCATGTTTTCAGAGTGTGCACGTGAGCACAAAATAGAAGAGAATGGAACAGGGAACATATTGACGGAATGGTACATTAACATGTTTTTCTATCGCGTTTTAAAGTCAGTTACCATTAAAAGACTACGAAACTGAATAGTGCTTAACTATTCATTCATGATCAACATATATTTTCAGTAAAAAATGGGTAGAGACAGAACAGTTTAACCACAAATATATATATCATTCTTTGTTTTTGTTTTTTGTTTTTTGGGTTTTTTGTTTTTGTTTTTGTTTTTGTTTTGTTTCTTTTTAAGATTCAAGAACAAGATTAAAAGATAAATAAACAGGTGACTATTAGATGTTTTATCTGACAGACGTCGTATTACAGTAAACTTACCGATTGAATCTTCATCATCACATCGCCCGTCCTTATCGCCCTGGGGTGGGGATACTGTGCCCGGCCCCCACAGTGGACCGGAAGTCATCACGGGATTAATGTGGTCCTGAGCGCAAGCACGGAGCCCTAGTGCGATGGCGTCCTCGGCGGCCTGTTGGCGTTTTAGTGCGACCTGTGCCGCCATTATACGTTGACGTTCAGCAATCAGGTTACATTTCTGACATGCACAGTCCTTGAATTTACAGTGACGTTTGTGACCTTTGAGCCAGGAAACCATTCCGTGGTTTCGACAGCGGGCACATTTCGGTTTCCGGGAACCCTTCTCTGTTAGAGGGTATAACGTAACTGGGTTCATTGTCGCCTTTAGTTAATCACGTTTTAGTTTCTTGAATGTAATAATAAAAAAACGGATAGGATTTTTGTCCAAGTCTACCCGTAACATGTAACAACACCTCGTCAATGAGAAGTTCTTGGCCAATCTTTCTTCCAAGTTTCGATGTTCCTGTTTCAACTTTCGATCTTTTCCTGTCCGATTATCTTCATTCAAGTGATTTATTCCTCAATGTCACACCCTATTTGTAAATTGACGGAACATCTTGAAAGCCACGCCTTCGTTAGACTGAAACAGTAGAACGAATCGATGGCCCTACTTCCGATAGGTATGGGCTAAACGGCGTTAGATAAATATTGGCTTAAAGTACTGCTTCCCCATTGGTCGGTTTGTTTACAGTGAGTTAATCACAAACGAGGTCGCTATCATACGGCAAAATTTGATTGACAGATCGTCAAATAAGTGGGAATGTATTCATCTTTTATGTTACAATGACGTATACCTTTTTTAAAATGTATTCTATCAAGTCTATTCATATATCATCCCGTACTCAGTATTTAAATTAATTACAACATAGCCAGTTTGATAGAAAGGGCATAGTAGCACTCAATGGCAATGTAACCAAGTTTATTGACAATCGGATTTGACAGCCGTATTACAATTTAATTTATTTCATTTTCATTAAATGATAATTATAGCCTACTTGTTAGCTTAAATACACCATATCAATGAAGAAAGAGGGTCATTCAGAAGGGGGCGTGGCGCATCTAACTGTAAAATTAGTAAAAGTATTGAGCTTCCTAAGTTGTTACTTCAGCCCTTGTGTAACACTGTGAAATAGTATTGTTCTCGTCAATAAAACCACAAAGTGCACATTTTAAATACATTCTTTTCTGAAACGTTAGCTATAATTTCTTTTGTATATTTTTAAAAACTTGTTTGTATCGAATATTCATCCTATTTACTTAAGTGCGTGTGAAAAGACCATACCGTGTTTACTCGACATAAAATGCAAGTTTATCCCACGCAAAAATAACAATAAACGATTTAAAATAGAAAAATTTCACATGATCGTTTTAAAAAGCTTATTTTTTTCATATTGATATAAGTATATCACTAAAAATGTAGGTATTGTTTATTCTTCAGGGCCAAAATGACAAGTTGAAATTTAAAAATCCAGTGAAACATGTTTTAATCGATATCAATTTTGTTTCAAATTGTCATATTTAACTATCAATATATATAGTATAGCAATTATCATATAGGTTATATATCAACTATTATATATAGTATATCAACTATTATATGTATGATATATCTACTATTATATATATAGTAAATCAACTATTGTATTTAGTATATCAACTATTATATATATAGTATATCAACTATTATATATATAGTATATCAACTATTATATATATAGTATATCAACTATTATATATATAGTATATCAACTACATTGTATTATATATAAAGTATATCAACTATTATATATAAAGTATAGCAACTATTATATATAGTATATCAACTATTATATATATAGTATATCAACTATTATATATAAAGTATATCAACTATTGTATATAGTATATCAACTATTATATATATAGTATATCAACTATTATATATATAGTATATCAACTATTATATATATAGTATATCAACTATTATATATATAGTATATCAACTATTATATATATAGTATATCAACTATTATATATATAATATATCAACTAATTTATATATAGTACAGTGGAACTTCGTTAACTCGAACTCGGATAACTCGAATACCCCGCTTAACTCGAAGTACCTCGCCGGTCCCGGCCGAATTCTCTCTTTATCTTAGTAAAAAAAACTCGGATAATTCGAATTCGGATAACTCGAAAAACTCGGATAATACGAAGTAAAAATTTGGTCCCAACAATAAAAACCCTACTTGAAATGTTCGAATAACTCGAAGTATAATTTTCGTCGATCGGTGGCAAACGCCGACATTTTTTAAGAGCTAAATTCCGATTGTAATACTGAACATATCGGCACTACTAACCTACATGCTATTATAAGTGTTTCATAAATTCATAAAAGAAATTGTCGGTTGAATCTTATAACAACAAGTCTTGGTGATAAAAAGTACTGCTTTACTTACATCAGGTAATTTCCCAAGGCGGTCGCCGATATCAGTACACACGATTGTCAACAACTCATCTACCCGTTCGCTCAAGCGGAACTAATCTCTGACACACCGGTAGATCTACCCGGCTGATGTTTTTACAGGTGTAGAAATGACACAGTCACCGGCGCCTATTAAATCTTTAAACTGCTGAAACAATAGCGTAATTACTGCCGAGGTGTTCAGAGTACAACTGTAACGGTCAGTGCTGTCTATTAAATCGGGTAAAACGCCAACTCAGTTACAGTAACATTTTATACGCACATGCGCAGCCCAACTTCCGGTGCTAATACACATGGAAATGGCGTGGTTATCAATAAAAAGTAAGTAGGCCGATCAAACAGTATTTCATATATGTCCAATAAAAGGTAATGGTTCTGTTACGTTTTGTATGCAATCTGTGTTAAACTTAAACGGTTATTTGTTTTGACATTAATAACTTGTTATTTTGTAGAATTCCGTTTTATCGTTTACCTTTTGCAAACATGACTTGCACATCAGATCGTTATTGAAGTGACTAAGTGAAAGAAACTTTATCGTGACTGTATATCGGCAAAACTACACCAAATTACAAGTGACATAACGAAACATTACATATATATTTACATGTATTGACCAGTCTTCACACTAAACTGATGAGCGACAGAGCGAAGTTATAATGATTATATAATGTTGACAAATATTGACCAAACTTTTCACCAAAAACGATAACTCGCTTAATTCGAACACTCGGATAACTCGAAGTTTTTTCGTGGTCCCGTCGACTTCGAGTTAACGAAGTTCCACTGTATATCAACTATTATATATATAGTATATCAACTATTATATATATAGTATATCAACTATTATATATATAGTATATCAACTAATTTATATATAGTATATCAACTATTATATATATAGTATATCAACTATTATATATATAGTATATCAACTATTATATATAGTATATCAACTATCATATATAGTATATCAACTATCATATACAATGTATATCAACTATTATATATAGTAAATCAACTATTATATATATAGTATATCAACTAATATATATATAGTATATCAACTATTGTATATAGTATATCAACTATTATATATATAGTATATCAACTATTATATATATAGTATATCAACTATTATATATATAGTATATCAACTATTATATATATAGTATATCAACTATTATATATATAGTATATCAACTATTATATATATAGTATATCAACTATTATATATATAATATATCAACTAATTTATATATAGTATATCAACTATTATATATATAGTATATCAACTATTATATATATAGTATATCAACTATTATATATATAGTATATCAACTAATTTATATATAGTATATCAACTATTATATATATAGTATATCAACTATTATATATATAGTATATCAACTATTATATATAGTATATCAACTATCATATATAGTATATCAACTATCATATACAATGTATATCAACTATTATATATAGTAAATCAACTATTATATATATAGTATATCAACTAATATATATATAGTATATCAACTATTATATATATAGTATATCAACTATTATATATATAGTATATCAACTAATATATATATAGTATATCAACTATTATATATATAGTATATCAACTATTATATATAAAGTTCATCAACTATTATATATAAAGTATATCAACTATTATATATATAGTATATCAACTATTATATTTTTAGTATATCAACTATTTTATATAAAGTATATCAACTATTATATATACATGTATAGTATATCAACTATCATATATAAAGTATATCAATTATCTTTATAAGGTATATCAACTATTATATATAGTATATCAACAATTATATATATATAGTATACCAACTATCATATATAAAGTATATCAACTATTATATATATAGTATGTCAACTATTATATATAAAGTATATCAACTATTATATATATAGTATATCAACTATTATATATAGTATATCAACAATTATATATATATAGTATATCAACTATCATATATATAGTATATCAACTATTATATATAAAGTATATCAACTATTATATATAGTATATCAACTATTATATATAGTATAGCAACTATCATATATAGAGGATATTGAATTGTTTGCCGTTGAATATAACATATATTTCACGAGTATTACAGAATATCGATATTTTCACTGCTCATCGCTGCAGTGAAAATATAAGTTTTATTAGTTTGATAAATTTCTTAATTGCAGTTTTGCCAGTAAAATATAGAAATTTATCAAACTAATAAAACTTATATTTTCACTGAAGCGAGGAGAATTGAAAATATAAGATTTAGCAGTGAAAATATAAGTTTTGCAGTGAAAAAAATAAGTATTTCGTTTTTGACCAATTAGAGCGAACCTTTCAATTCACCTCATTGAAACTTGCCGATTTTTCTTACCCAAGTGGAGTAACGTCACAAAGAGATGACGTCATGAATTATGTAACTGATTCCCGCCCTTTTTCCACTATTAATTTTTCGATGTTTTTAAGTGTATAAAATGCAATAAAAAGAAAAATTAATGGTTTCCCATTTAATATAACATATATTTCACTCGTATGACAGAATATTTCGATATTTTTCACTCGTGCTCCGCACTCGTGAAAATATCAATATTCTGTCATACTCATGAAATATATGTTACAATGTATATTAAACGGGAAAACCATACAATATCCTCTAAATATTTCACTGGCAACAATACAATAACAACTATAGATAGTAATTCTAATACAGGATTTACACGTAATTATTTCATCTCGCCTGTCCCGCTTTGTCGGTATGTTAATATAAACTTTTAAACAAACTCCATTAAACAAAAATCATTAAAATTTCATTCTTTTTCCAAAACAACTGAAAAAAAACATCACCACTTAATAGTATGAAATCAATCTATATGCATTATATACAAATATTGATGGATTGCAAAACTAATATCAAATTCCGCCTAGCCCCAAAAATCACTCCCTTTGAAAAGTGAGAAGAAAATAAATTTGATTTATCATAGAATTCATTCTAATTTGGTTATAAATTGATTTCTAAAATAATTGGAGACGCAATAGAGATTTTATATCAATTTCTAAAATCTAAGGTTTTAATCACAGGATAAAATGGAATCCATGTAATCTGTAGGATGAGATGTCCGTACTACCATGTAACAACGTTCCAGGTTTGGTTGAAATAACATTGATACTTTTTGAGAAACTGAGCTGAAAACAAAACTTTAAAGATACCCGCCATCCCTACTTTCCAGTAACTGGACCATATATTATGGATGATATTCTTTTAAATAAAGGCTGTGTTGAGATATCCACTTTGTGATCTAAGTATACACCAAGTTTGGTTAAAATTGGAAAAATAACCTCTTCGCAGCCGAGTCAAAAACGGTAGATTTACCTATTGTATCAGTACACACACAATGTTAGTCTAAACAAAAGTCGACTAAACAACCATATATATGGGAGTCTCAGTTCTGTTTAAACATATTCCCTTGTCATAAAACAAAAACATTTTAGCAAAAGACATTGAACTTTTATCAAGTCCTTTCCTACACAATTAAAAACATGAATGTTATCTCAAGATATATATTGTTATGTTGGCATATCAGGATATCTATTGTTATGTTGGCATCTCAAGATATCTATTGTTATGTTGGTATCTCAAGATATCTATTGTTATGTTGGCATATCAGGATATCTATTGTTATGTTGGCATCTCAATATATCTATTGTTATGTTGGTATCTCAAGATATCTATTGTTATGTTGGCATATCAGGATATCTATTGTTATGTTGGCATCTCAATATATCTATTGTTATGTTGTCATCTCAAGATATCTATTGTTATGTTGGTATCTCAAGATATCTATTGTTATGTTGGCATATCAACAGATCTATTGTTATGTTGTTATCTCAATATATCTATTGTTATGTTGTCATCTCAAGATATCTATTGTTATGTTGGTATCTCAAGATATCTATTGTTATGTTGGCATATCAACAGATATATTGTTATGTTGGCATCTCAAGATATCTATTGTTATGTTGGCATATCAGGATATCTATTGTTATGTTGGCATATCAACAGATATATTGTTATGTTGGTATCTCAAGATATCTATTGTTATGTTGGCATATCAACAGATCTATTGTTATGTTGGTATCTCAAGATATCTATTGTTATGTTGGCATATCAACAGATCTATTGTTATGTTGGTATCTCAAGACATCTATTGTTATGTTGGCATATCAACAGATCTATTGTTATGTTGGCATCTCAAGATATCTATTGTTATGTTGGCATATCAGGATATCTATTGTTATGTTGGCATCTCAAGATATCTACTGTGATGTGGCATTACAAGATATATATTGTTATGTGTACGTGTAATCAAAAGGAATTGAACAAGACACACAAGATATAACAATATAGGACACGGTAGCTTATAACAACGTGAATTGTAATAGTCAGGTAACCGGGGTATGTTTGGTTATGTCAGTTTCTGATATAGACGTTTCTTATATTTAGAAAGTTCGCAAAACCTTAATAATGATATTTTTAAAATCATCGCCTCGCTATTATTGCTGCCATCTTTCTGCTTTGAGATGTCTATTCTGTTATTATGACTTCAGCTATACAAATCGCCCGATATACATGTACTGTAAACCTCTTTATAATGTCAATTATCTGTAAGGCAAATCATGGCAGTATACCGAAGTTGTGATGGAATGTATTTCCGTACAGATATTATTACATCAGGTTTTATATCACAAACTACACACCCTCAGATTTTCGGGGTTGTCTTTATACATACGACCAATCGAGAACATAACACTTGGAACTCTACAGATTTGGAAAATTGATTGCTCAAAGAAAGAAAGAAAGAAAGAAAGTGCCTTGACACTTGTTTCTGATTCCTTTTTGTATCATTAATATGTTGTATTTATATTGTTAAATGGAAATTGACAGATAAAACACAGTTTAAACTAAAGAGATCAACCAACCAATTGTTTTCCCATAGACCTTAGTGTTAACGTTTTGGATTATTTCATTCAAATTCTTGAATTGAATATGACGATTATGGTTTATAACAAAAGTTTAGGGTCTGATATAACACCTAATCAAAAAAAAAAGTTGGGTCCTTCAGCTCAAATTTTCTCCAGGGCAGCCATTTTGAAAATAGGTGAATTTCGCAGTAAAAATTCTCAAAAATCTTAAATGTTTACCTGTTTACTATTATTACGTGAACTTTTGGGAAAAAAACCAATCGGACTTAAGAAATTTATATCAACATTTCTTATTGATAGTTACCTATCAGGCTACATATCTATTTTCTCACTTCATAACATACTGGCCAATCAGTGGCTGCCAGACATTTTATCCTTGGCTCAACGTTCTATACACAGGGGCTGTTTCAAAAATATATTTTTTCAATTGGTTGGTTGTTCCCTATAGAAAGAAAGAAATCTACATGTGACTTTGTGATTTTGGTGATGATGGAAAATCATCCCATGGTGATAGTACACTAGGTTATAGCACAGGGACTCGGTTCCAATTCCCGGACCTACGGCCCATATATTCCTATGTAAATATATCAAGCGACTGAATTTCTGTCAAGTCCCTGTGGATTAGACGTTACATACGATATTAAGAAAAACAAATAGAGCTGTACAAGTATTATTAATATCCATTAATTTTAAGATCAATTTGTCTATACGAAAAGATATTAGATAAAGTCAATGTAACTGATTTGTTATTAGCCAGGGGGTCGCTGTTATAGACATAAGTAAAATATGTATATAGTTTGTGGGGTCTGGATCCTGCCAGTGTGTAGAATTATATACACATTATCGAGAGGAGGGGTGGGAGAGAGGAGGCGGAGGGAGGACAGGGGGTAGAAGAGAGGAGGGGGAGGGAGAGAGGGGGGGGGGAGAGGAGGGGGAGAGAGGAGGGGGAGAGAGGAGGGGGAGGGGGGGGGACAGAGGAGTATTATTTCAGTAGTTGTGTGTGTATATGTGGTCAATCTGGATTTCATTTGGAACTCCGTCGAAACGTGACGTCACAGTACCTCCCAATACCTCCCACGGTACAAGGGTGACGAAGTAAAATCCATAATACTTCAAATGCTTCAATGCATTGATGATTTACAATATTAGTGGTACATTTGTATTCGTTTTAATATTTTGTTCATGGTGTTGTTTGATGTGGTTTGATAATAATTGTTTTGTTTATTTGTTTCATATTGTTGTGTGTTTGTTGTTTTTGAATGCATGCATGCTATCAATAATGAATAAAATATAAAACTCGCGAGATATATATATATATATATATTTTTTTTTTAAACATCAAAAGTACGTCAAACGGAGTACCTGTTTATTAACATTATTTACCTGTTTACACGTACTCTATATGTTGTGGACAGTTTTATTTTTATTTGTAGTAGCCTAATCGCTTCAATAAAAGAAAATGATAATTCAAAATTGTTATCAGACGTACATTTGTATTCAGCATATTTATTTAATTAAATATCGGTATTGTCAAAAATATTTCACCTAATTTGATTTGAAAATAATTCAGTAACGTGATCGGTACTATATCATTAAAGAAATGTTAAACATATACGTAGTTCAAGGTGGGCAATCTCACTCATTAAAATTTAATGATTTTTTGAATACCGATGAAACAACCTAGAACTTCAAATATTGTGTAACAATCGGAGGAAAATTCGACTATTCTCAATTACGCAATCAGTTAAAACATACATGAAAAGGCAGACCTGCGATAATGATAACTTTATCACGGAAAGAAAATTCTAATTACTGAGTGAGTAGAACTTAACTAATTACATACATATAACGACAAATTAAAGTTCGTTAATATTGAACTATTCTATCATCAAACTGTTCAAACACTGGTGGATATTGTCAGAACAATCCTGACTTGAGCATAATGTATCGCCATTTAGTTACAAAAAGGTTTTTATCAGCCATTGGTAAAAGGGATTGTAGAATACACTAGTCGTTTGACAGACAGATAAATACGGGTTTTTACAGTCACTATATGATCTCAATGACAAGTCTACCCCTCCCACGTACAGTTTCTATTGGATTCCCCCCGGGAAGAATTAAATTTCCTTTGAGTATTTCTCCTTTTCGAACGCCGTAACACTTACAATTATATACTTTACGCTATTGTGTATCAGTTGGTGATTTAATCAATTTCAGCAAATACTCAACGAGGATTCAATTATAAATATATTTTGAGCTAGTCTTTAACTTATCAAGGTATGTTCGCTAAACCACATAGCTCATTGAGGACAGGTGGTGTCCCCATTTCGGAAACAAGAGAGGAGACTCGGAACACCTCTAATGATTTCTATAATGTCATGATATGCACAGTTTTCGCCTTTAGACAACAAGAGAAAAACTTATCAGTAAATATGCACGAAATCTGTGACCTATTTTATACTGCCAGAAAATGGTGTTATATAACGCGTTAAACGATATAGGGAGGGATACATGTAAATAAAACGTACAGGGGACTGTGACGTAAATGCGGCGTGCATGTCGGCAGATACGTGGCATAGATATATCAAGTTTATTTAGCACATAAATACGAGCGTATACTTAACAAAATAAAGGGTTCAATATAGAAAGTTAAAAAAAAAAAAAAAAAAAATTGATTTCAAGTTTGATGTGATATATCCGGTACTGACTAAATTAAACTGAAGTCATGGGTGGAGTTTGTTTTTCTTGAGTTAATGAAGTATCAGTATTATATATAAACATGTAACCATTTAAAACTATATACATTTGTAACTCCGTCCAAGGTTCTGTGACTAATAGTAAACTGTAACACAGTAAGTCACGAGTGATGTGACGGGTAGATTAAAGAGGGGAGGCAACTCCGGATTGAGACGGATATAGAATACTTAATACCAATAATAATCATTTGATTAACAATACATTCAAAATTGCAATTACGTATTTTCAGGTTGCTTTTATTTATGTTTTACATATGATCTTAGATAATGTTTATCTTTTCTGGACATGGTCTAGGTGTGTAATGTCAGTTGCATTAATGCCGATGTGAAAATAGAAAGTGAAAGGCTCAATACCGAACCTTGACGAACTCCTGCGTTTTGTTTAATGAACGATGATAACTTGAGTATATATTGAAACGCTAATAATGGCGAACCCGGTTCTCTCTGGTGTCCAAATAACGAGGATTATTTAAAATAGGCTACATGGTTAATAATTAAACACAATTTGTCGAGTGGTGTAGAATGATACCATTGTGTCTAAAACACAGAGTGTACGTGGAAGATAACGGACAACTTTGGCGAATTAATTTGTAAGACTGTCTCATATCCAAACAATACATATCGATTAAATTTTTACTTTTTATCAATCAAGGGGCCGAGTGGTTCAGTTGTCCCTGCCGGGGAGGATTAAAATTTTCCAGGAAAAAAAAGGTGTCCCGACACTCATCACTAGCCCTCCACCTCTTGGTCGCGAGTTCGAAACCCACACGGGGCAGTTGCGTGTACTGACCGTAGACCGGTGTTTTTTCTCTGGACGTTAAACAAAATAAACCATATCAATTATTATCAAGTTTATCATCATTTATAAAGAACAGAAAATTGTAATACGAGAATGACAATGGACAGTTTAATTGGTATTGATTACCGTCAACAGCAAAGGTAATGGGAAGTTTTCAATGCTGCGTGATAAGCCCTTTAGATTGCCTGGGGTTTTCTTCTTATCACAGTTCAACAAAATCAATAGTTTTAAGTAATTTTCATCTTGTAGATAAACACAGGGATGCGAAATGAGATCTATTATGAGTCCCGATATACAACAAATCTTGACTATTTACGGTCGGTGATTTTCAATATTAATTTATGACGTCACAGTGAGAAGGTCATCATGATACCGGTCCGTTCCCAATAAAATGTACAAATTTCTCAAAAAAATTATGGCACTATGGAACGCTCATTGATTTTAAGTGTTTTCAAACAGAAATCAAAAATCTTATCTAATATTGAAGGGAAAACATGCACTAAGTGTATCGCGGTTTAATTCCAAAAATGTGAAAAAAAACATGTATCATGATATTATAAAACGTAGAACTCTTGATATCGTGACGTAGTACACAGGTACAAGAGGGCATGATCATTTTACGATTTCTCTCACCAGGTTAGGTGGTCCAACATCCACACCAGCAGTGAGAGGTTTGTTTGGTAATAATTGAACAAAATAGGATAAAATTGACAGTATCACCCATCATGCTACTATTTGTGAAAACATTTCCAGCCATTTGACGCGAAACACATGTTACAGTAGGGCCAATATTGGCCTGGGGCGAGGAAAAACTAATAAACAGTTCGGCTTCAGATACACACCAATACCATCAAAACGACCGCCATGATACTATGACATTTCCAGATTCCTTCGCCAGATAGTGAGAAATTCCTACTTTGTTTGGTCTCTAAGCTCAACAGAAGATGTCGGAAATGTGTTTTAGATTTGTGTAAAGTCAAGGTTGAGGACCTCCAAGTCGAACACACGTAGTTATATACACTGCAGTATACTTCAATACAAATCACGTTTTCGTTTACTCTGTTATCATGAAAACCCGTCATTTCAGATTGTTTTCAAACGAGGACTTTTGTATGATTTTAATAAAAGCACTAAAACCAAAGAGTTCTTCAACAGAAAGTAGTTAAATTCAGCGGGTATGTATCCGTCCTTGTTAGGAAATAAATATCATGTTGATAATAAGACATTTACGCAATGACAGAAGAAGCTGACAAATCGCTAATTTGGCACTAAAATGATCTGTGACGATGGCAAAAATATCTGGGCTTTGTGTAACACGTTGGATTGAACACGTGGGAAGTGGTGTTTGTAAATGGCATGGGGTGTCCACTTAACGATGTATATACATCTCCAATCACATCTTATAAACTCCCAACAGTAGTGTATAACCCGGCAAATATCTCGGATAAACGTTTCTTTGTAAACCAAATTTCCAGAAATCATTGTTGCATCAACCGCGTACCTGCTCACCATTTTTTTTTTAAACAAGTAGATGTTTCTACTGACGTAGATTTCTAAGAGTGTTCACCTTCGGACTTTTTGTCAAAACATTTTAGAAATTAGAAATATCTTATTGAAATTCTCAGTAAGAAAGTTATTCTAAATTTTATTTTTTTGGCGATTCTACAGAAAATAAAATAATTTAAAAGCTAAATATTCATATGTATCTCAACTGGAAGAAGATAAATGCTAAATATCCACGTATATCACTTGAGATGTCACCCTTTGGCTTGTAGAGGGATCCCCACTGGTAAACGTTTTGGTAGTTCGGCGGTTTCGTCTGGGTACACAAAATATCCATCCAAATTAGGT
Source organism: Pecten maximus (assembly GCF_902652985.1). Classification (NCBI taxonomy): domain Eukaryota; kingdom Metazoa; phylum Mollusca; class Bivalvia; order Pectinida; family Pectinidae; genus Pecten; species Pecten maximus. Next base: position 20,109,658 of record NC_047018.1, read on the forward strand.
TAATAGAACTATAAGAATATGCTAATAAGGCGATAAGGACAGAAAGAGGATTTTTAAAACTTGTCTTTTAATTGAAATATGGCATTGGCAACAATGTTGAGTCCGATTTATCTTTTCCGGGCAAATAATCCATACACGACTTTGCCATTAGTTGTACGTGGTATCGAGGAGGGTAGATACCCGCATATTTATTTAGAGGTTGATATGTGAAGTTTACGACCCCCTGTAAGAACCGTAAAGTTAGCGGCCGATCGCACCCTGGTGGCAGATACCAAGTAGGGAAGGGCGATAATTAGCCTATGTTTTGTAGCATTTTGTTTTAAAGTGTCATAAGCTTATCTGTCCTGTTGCTACATTAATGGACATTGTTAACCGGACAATAAGTAACCCCGTAACTACCTCCTGAGGTCTATATATACCGACAGGGTATAGACGTGGTCTGACCTCAGGTCACCTCTCAACACCTCTCTACTGGATCGAATGCGCCTGTTTCAGTAATGACGTCACAATCCAACGATATTGGAATCCAACATGGACACTTGCTTCAACCAAACCACATTTCTAGACGAAATTAAAGTACGAGTATATGATCATGTAAAATAACTTAACGCTGGTACTATAAATGCAATATAGCGCTCGGGTAAAGAGGTTGTATTTGGCTCGATCGGTGAAGTCAAGACTATTTTAGCCAGAGGTCCCAGGTTCGATTTGGTTTGGTTTGTTTTTGTTTAACGTCCTATTAACAGCCAGGGTCATTTAAGGACGTGCCAGGTTTTGGAGGTGGAGGAAAGCCGGAGTACCCGGAGAAAAACCACCGGCCTACGGTCAGTACCTAGCAACTGCCCCACGTAGGTTTCGAACTCGCAACCCAGTGGTGGAGGGCTAGTGATAAAGTGTTCGAACCCTACCGGATACGTTAATTGAAATAGATTTATCATGAACAAATAAATGTTACACATTCAACTTATATTGACTGATTAAGTATCACGTGTACCTCCATAACGTCAATTCGCTATTTATCCCGTAAATGCACGTGAAAATAACACTGGAACGGATTCGATTTAGTGCCCGTGAACGTGCACGGTATGAATTACTGGTTCACAATCTACAGCAATACCGTGTCATCATTTACCCATCAACATTACCAGGTCTTCGAGTCCAAGCTTGGTCTCTGAATCACTGCCATGGTACTTATGGGACACATCGAGCAAGGCGATAGCAAGCGAGGTTTATACAACGCGGATTCAATATTTTGCTTTTAGAAGCCACAAATCATTGTTTATGGAAGAAAAATAAGCTTTAGGGTTGATTTGATTCGAACATAATATTTTATTGTTTAGACACAATTGGATTGGGCACAAGTTTTAACAACTTATAAAAGCCCTCTCCACAAATATATATTACAAAGATTGTGATAGCGACACAGTATACTTATAATGATGATAAAGAAAGAGAAACAAAGAAGAATGACAGGAAGAAAACAGATCAAGAGATCCAAGAGAAAGATGAATGTTGCTGCATTAGGATATACTACAAATTTGACGGTTAAATCGATAACATGGCCAATAATAATTTGAAAATTGAATATTTTCTGAAAGAACGACAACACCATTTCTGTGGTATAAGCATTCCATAAGCATTTTAATTTGATATTTAGAAAAACTAAAAACGCCCCTAGCTCATTTGATGTTGATTTGCACAAAATTGGTCAATATCATCTTATATTTCAATATTCAGACCGTAATGTTGAACTTCGAAGTTTCGAATTTGATGTAATCATTTAAAAAAATGGATCTAGGTATTCGATTTGATCGAGTTCCCACGTAGCGGAATCATACGTGGTATATTAAGAAAAGTGCTTTATACAATTAATCAATTAGCCGGGTCAGGCTCGGAGGGGGCGTGTGAAGTATTATTCAGATTGTCTAGTAAATTGTATGTAGTCATACATGAGCTAATTAAAAATATTGGAAATAAGATATAATTGATTACGACATGAAACCTGAGAGTACAACTATACCCTCAATTAAAGTAACATTTCAGGCCGACAATGGTGTCTACATTGTGTTAGTAGTTACAGGGGTGGTCGTGTAATCAAGAGGTAAAATTTTAATTAAAGCCGTACAATCTACCCCACGTGTATCTTTCTTATGGATTTTCTCTCATTTTTTCAAACTGAAATTAATATACAATGTATACATATATATATATCAATTATTTTTAATTGAGCGCAATCGTGGTATCAAATTTTTAGCCGGGCTCGTATATAATAGATAAAATAGCCCTTGAACCGTCGGTGACACTATTGAATGGTGTGTTTAAATGTATAATATATGATGTGTGTGTTAAGATTTGAGATGACACTCTTATCAAACTCTTTCTCTGCTGTGTAGGGTTGCTGAATTGTAGCCGTTTCTCGTTGTGATATTTAACAGAAACTTAAAGACTTTGTGTGAATTTCCTGATCATGCATAATTTCAAAGCAATATTTGACCTATGAAGTCCATAGGTTAAACACAATATCTATTACAGATTCGCATTAACAGTCAATGGTAGCGAACTGTGTTTAAATCCTTCATACGGGGAAAGTTGGAATAAAATATAATTTTAGTTTCGTACAAATAGCAATTTTCTAATGTAAACTGATAGAAACACCGTGGGAATATCCAAGTCAATAGGGTGTAATTATTTAATTGTTTCCTTCCACCAATCCTGTTTGTCTTACCCACCTAGCTATTACCGAAACTAAAGTCCGCAAACTAACGAACGAGTTCTAAGTCGGCCACTCAAGTCAAAAGCACGCTCTTGGTGACCAGGGTGTATAACGAAACAGACAGAACGTCTGGTGGATCTCTCAGAAGCCTCCCGTTCAAATTTACATATGACACAAAAATGGTTGGAACATGAAAACAAACTACAGATCAATTTCAAAAGAAAATGGATTATCTTGTGATACCAGTAAATCACAATTTGTTTAACTCGACTTCTAAACAAACGTATGTGGTTATGAGTACGTAGCCACATGTCGCCTTTCTGGAGCTGCCCTGTTTACGAGTGGTCTTCCTTTTCATACTCTGTCAGCTTAATATACAGTAAAATAAAAGTGAATTTGACATCTTCACATTTTCAAAATATATTTTCTCTGTTGTTATTTTTCTTATATTCTATTCATTCCCCAAATTTAAAATCACGTTTTCACATTAATCCCAAATAACAAAATGAGTAACGACTCATTTTCGTGTGGCTCCTATCAAGCTAACAATGCGGTGTGGGGGATGTGTCGGCGAGTTACTGGTCAGTAGTCTTAGTGTGTTTAGATACATGACCGGGTGGGATATTTGATACGTCTCTGAAGGAGCCTGGCCGAGTTTATCCACCCGATGTGTGGCCAACCTATTAGCTGTCGGAGCTTTTAAAGTGACACTTGAGCGTGACCAAAGCCTGCTGGCTTGTCAATCAAAACAACTTTCGATAATAACTCCACCGGTAAGTTGTTTAAATTAGAACCACAATAAAATCAAACAAAGTCTTATAACTCCAACGAGAAAATAGTCACCGTCATTTTTCAAGTCATGATTACAAGACATGCTCTAGAATTACGATATTGTATGTGCTTGCCATCCGGTGTCTATTGTGTTAACGATATGTATCAATTTATTATTTTTATCTTAGCAAATTAGAGAAATCGTGATATGTTAAATGCCCAAATCACAGTAATATTAAGCTAACAGATCTTTGAACACTTTAGAAGGATCATTAATCTATTGTTCGGTATTGAACTCAAGTACTGAACAGTGGATTTTACACGAGTTTGATCATCTCCCTGATCCCGGGTGATGTAACCTTACCCTTGATGTTTAATCAGACTTATATGTTTCCTATCTATTGAGAACGTCCGGAACATAACGTAACCCTTGGTGTTTAATAAAGACTTTTGGGTTTCCTACCTATTGAGAACGTCTGGAAACATATCCCTACAATAAATGGTGTCGTGATCTACATGTGTCTAATTAACTTAATCATATGAACCTAGTATATTACAACTATAAATCGTAAATTCAATATTTCCTGTGTAATACAAGTGTTTATATGTTTAAATGTTGCATTATTTGGTTCATTCCAAAATGCAGCATTGGAATATACTCTGGGGTACATTTAGGTGACAGTTTCTTGTCGAAAACAATTCCTGTAAATGTTCGCCCTACCACCAGGATCGTGACAGGTTTTCAAGGTTTCAAGGTTTTATTGATATCACTCTGAGACACTAACGTGTGTAACAAGAGGTCACATATACATAATAACAATGATACATGGCGTACAGTTATACAATCTTACTATATTCTATACAATATAAATTTGTGATAATTACAAAGAACATTAAAGAATTTTAAAGAATGGAGGAGCACTGCTTGGTACAAAAATCACTTTAGAATCAATTTACTTAGTTTTTCTATAAATCTACACATTCTTATATAAACTTTACGATTAAATATAGTGAACATCCCTTGCATTTTTTCTCGACTCGGATAAGTATAGTAGTATTTTGGAATATATTTCTTTCTCAAACATATTACAGATTCATGTTCACATTTAAATATATAATGAAATTCATCACCAATATCTGATATACACAAATTACAAATTCTCTCGTGACGAGGTATACCAAGCCATCGTCCTGATTTTATTGGTAGTTTAATATTAGAGGATCGAAATCTACACATAATTTTTCTATCTTTTTCATTTAGCTGTAACAAATACTTTTCTATGCCAAATTGTGTCTTAAATATAGAACAGGAACACAAACATGGCGCCCACAAAATATAACTGAGCAGTGTACAAATATGGAACACTAAAACTTTTATTTATGAAATCTTTTTCGTTAGTAGGATGTTTGACGTCCTCGTAACAAAAGAGTATGAGAGGACAATAGATCGAATAACGTCTTTTTGTTGTCCTCTTAGCAGATACTGCCGTGATCTATCAATATGCATGCACAAATCTTAATTTAGTTTTTTTCCCTTATTAATCTTTGCCGGTCAGACAGCATTAAATAATAGTTAGCAATTTTCCAACTCAACGATGTTTATTAAAAAAAATAGGTATAAAGTACAGATATTTGGCAGTTGTTGGTTCTTCCTGGTCTTGCTGTGGATGTGGTGTGGGATCTTTGTTCCAAGAACACGTTAGATGTACCGTGATCTCAATGTTAGGACGATAAGAACAGTGGTCCTATGTTCGAGAACAGACGACACATGACTCCGAAATGTGATTTTAAAGTTTTGACATGTTTTTTATACAACAGAGTTGAAATACTTATGATAAAGCCGGGTATTAGGGAAGGGTTTATCTCGTGTCCGCTTCATTGTGTAATAATTCGAATTTGTGGCTGGGCACGACATCCTCATCTAACACTGGAATATGTATTGGAATGACTTCCTGATTGTTTTTGTTATTATAATCTCTTCTAGTTAATTCCACCTGTAAGGATGGAAAGCAATGGTTGATGGTCCTGTAACATCTCCTTAAATTTACTATAATATAAATCGATGTCCATATGCAGCTTTCATTTATAATCAGCTTAGTTTAAATCAAACATTTAAAAGCTTTTTATGTCCATTGTTTTTACAATTTGTGTTTACAAATGGCGACAAGAAAGAAAACTAGAAGTTATTGCCAATTCTTCTTCTTTGAGCATTTACTCATGTCATAGATGAGATGAATGAAACAGTAAAAAAAACATATACTGATGACATCAGGAGTTCTACACTGACAGACCAGGACTCATTTGTATAATGATAACATAAAGTAAATGGAATAAAAAAAAAACTATAATGTGTTAAAGATCGCCAGTTACATTTATATCAAGTCATATCTTGAATGTGGAAAGCGAGTAATGATGACATACATACCTGGCCGAGTTTCATCACATCCTTTTAACTTATTCCTTCTCTTAAAATGTTTCACGGAAAAAAATTAATAATAAATGGACAGTTTCCTATCTAAGGTATTTCCGTTTAATCCAATAATACTATTCCTATTGGGAACTTAATTAAGGAATTTCCTTCAGTTAAGGAACGTTGGTTTTAACTTACAGGTAGTGGTCAAGGTTCAATGTAAACTGGAAATTCATAATATTTCCGTCACTTACACATCTGTTTATTGTACGTCAAATGGATTACCTTTGTAAGGTATAATATGGTAACCATTCCACCACTTAAAATGATTCTCCTTTTTCAGGTGCTTATATTTTCTTATCGTTTTGTTTAGTATGTATTACCTTTAGACCAATCGACTTACAATGTATTACGTTATGTATGACCAAATGTTTTGTTAAGTCTTGTATTGTCTTACGACCCATCGACATATTACGTTATTTATGACCTATTATTTGCTAAGGCTTATGCTCAGTAAAACTATATTTTTATTTGTTAAATGGGATAAAGATCACCTGAAATCATTATAATTTCATTATGGTTTTACTAAGTATTATTTCGTAGTATGGAACAGTTCGTCTGATTTGTTAGAAACTTAATGTTTCCTATTTCAAGCATCTGATGAAATTTAATTTGTCTTATTTTCCACATATGTTTAACTATTGTTACAAATGTGTTTTATTTTCCATTTTTCTGAATTAATCTTTAATGATTTATGATTTATGACAAAGTGTTGGTTCTCACCTGTTTATACACATGTAATTGTATATCCTGGTATGTTTTCTAACTTGATCATATACATGTATTATGGTTGCTATAGCTACCTCTACACCAACTAATGTCTATTGTAGGATTTGTCGGGAATGCACTTTCGTTGTATTACCCTACATAATTGCATCACTTGTTTTCTTTTGTACCTTTATGTGTTCCGCCTATATTCGTTTATGTTTGTGTTGTGTATCAAGACCATCAATATCCTCCAAAAGAAACTTGTCCTTGATTATGGACTCTTTTTAAGGATTAGTTCCCTACATATATTCACGGTATATCAATGACATATCCCCAATGGTCTAGTATTGTCTCTGACCCTGCGTATTTCTTTGTAGATACATTATTTTCTTCCCATAAATATTGAACCTGTTAATTTACCTGGAAATATTTTTTATGGATCGATTGAAATGATGCTGATTTTATTTGTAGTTTTATTCTGGGTGTCTTCTGTATTTTCACAGTTTCTGACATAGATCAAACCAATGGGGAGCTTGGAGTATGTACCAATCATGTAGATATATGCATTATTGATTAACTAAACGTGATATGCAAGAATCACGGAATCTCAATCGTAGCATTACTGGAAGCCATGTTCATGGTTGTTTGGATATATCATGGTTGCTTGGATATGTCATGGTTGCTTAGATATATAATGGTTGTTTGGATATTTCATGGTTGCTTGGATATATCACGGTTATATCATGGTTGTTTCACTATTTGTTTCGGATACATTGATAATTTGTCAGAATACAAGTTAAAGAATTTATGTCACATTTATATAACCTATCTTGTCAAGATTAAATTTTGTCAATCATTTTGTAACTACAGAAAAACACCTCTACCAAAGCCATTCCATTTCATTGTTATTCTTGAATTTCATTGTTCTTTTACACATACCGTAATGTTTTAGTCTTCTGTGATAGTATCGCTATCCGTAATAAAGTGTATTTGGTCATTATACCAGGTTCTAATCTACTATTAACCTGGATATGTGTTTGTAGTCTGTATAAAGTCATGTAATTTATCACCAGATACCGATATCTTCCTTCTCCACGTATCACTCTAACTCTACTGGGTTTTTTTAATATAGTAATTCAAAACCTTTTCGTTTATTACTTATGTGAACCCCTTTTTTGAAGATGCTCCAATACCCTAGATATCATTTTACCATTACAATATCCAATTCTCTATCAGTTACATCTGTATTCTACTTAATATTCGTCAAAATCCTCGAATTTATCTATTTTTATATTTGATATTATTTTTTGATATCAGTGATAAAATATTAAGCTGATATTTCGTCCTCTCCATACCATCCCATTCTTGACATTACTTTTTGCGACCTTACTATAACAAAATTTTATTTCAGTTTTTATTTCAACAATTTGCTTTAAATGTGTATTGGATCGAACCACGGCATTTTTTTACAATTACATATATTGTTATTACATTATATATTAATATATTGAATTGTTTCTGATACGGCTTACGGTAATGAATAGTCTGCGTATTCTCAATTTTGTTAATATTTATAAATTGTTTTCCTGTAATCTTGCTAAGTAGCTAATGTTCGTTCAGAAGGTATTTTCAAATTACATGTAGTTTGTTTCCAATGTTTGATTCCATTTTTCACTCTCAAAATTATCACGATCAAGATAATTCATTTTGGGAGATTGCAGCCATTTTCCTATTAACGAATAATTCATTGCTGAAATTCATCCCTAGTTGTGCATTTGCGGAAGCGCTCATCATTTATTATGCATAGATTATAACCTATCAATAGAATGTCAATTAGACAAACTGGACAAAACAATAAAATCTATTGTTTTATATGGATGTTAAGTTTGGGGTTTCTGTAATTATAAACTTATTGAACGATTTTATGTTAAGTTGTACACACATATACTTAATGTGAAAACGTCCATTTCAAACTGTATGAATTTTGGACTAAACTATCAAAAAACAGCCAGAATAAACTAGATAATAAGCTGTTATCAAATACATCAAATTATGAATCATCCTGGCTAAAATATGTGAACTTATCTGAAAATACAGATATTAAACAGTCAAGAGATTACAAATATACAATGGCTAAAGTGAACAATAGTTTATACACTTAAAAAAAATCCTTTATTTGGGAAATGAAATTTATACTTCTCCGAAAGCAATCAATTATATAATATATAAGTATGATTTTCATTTATGAAAATACTTACTAGAACTACCTCCGAAACTAACCAAATTATTTTGTCAATTCAGAAAATATAATACCAAATTACCAATTGAAAGTGGTAGGTGGGCAAATATGGCACGCGAAAGTAGAGTTTCACTATTTCACTATCTATTTAGCTGCACCCAACAGCCCATATTCAATAGCAGACACAAATATATACATGTTTGTCGAGATACTATTATGAAAGACCAAACACATTTTTATACTTTATTTAGTTATGTAACATAACATGAAATTATTATCATTGACTGCATTTATTACAGAAATTATCGAAATGATTAATTCGCAATACTAATGTCCATCCTGTTTCACCATGTATTATTGTCACCCATTGCTTGTATAGGTATTATTTACACTTCAATGTTGATGAAAAATAAAACAATTGAAATTGAAAATTGTCAATGCTAAGCACAACACACATGAAACCCTGGTAATGAACAGAAGTCGTCATCTCTGTCATCCGCATCAAATCTTTCTTTTTTTCTGGTGGAGTTAAAGAAGATAGGAAAACGAGATTGCGACATTGGCATATCAGCAGAAGCTTAAAAACAACGTACTAAAAAAGTATATATACATTGACAGAAACATATGATAGATATGATCAGACAAAAGCGTCAATTTATCGTAACGAAATCGGCATATTATCATGTAGTGACGTCTGTATGTTCAGTGAGATATATTTTAGTAAACTGTCTACATAAAGTTATATATACATGTCTATACACTGTATGTTCTCTTATCTCAATGATTATCCTTTCATCTGACGTTGGCAATTTGTGAAATTATTTGTATTGTAAATCCGAGATATATCGGAAAGTCAACATAAATAAGGTGAAACTTGCTATACTGTCATGCTACATTTCTTATTTAAACCATTTTCATTTATATAAGATTTTTATCAAAGGTGTCTAATAACCAATACCGCGACCGGACTATGGTTCCGAACGGGAGTCGATGCATTTTTGGCAGGTTGATTGACGGCGAGTCAATAAACAAGGGGCACGTGACTAAAACAAATGGGGAACGTGTTTGGAGCCGCTTGCACTGCCACCCCTCCGGCAATCTAAGTGAGTTTTTCTGTTTCAAAACATTACCTTTACATTTATAAACTTTTCAATTGCTATCGTACGTTTGGAATGACACATGGGATGTAAGTAGGCTAATAACTGCTGGTCTACCGCCACGATATGTCTAGGTATGGAAACGTATCTGGGCCAGCCGTGATAGAGCTATACATATAGAAAGCTATCTGGATCAGCCACGATATGTCTAGGTATGGAAACGTATCTGGGCCAGCCACGATATGTCTAGGTATGGAAACGTATCTGGGCCAGCCGTGATAGAGCTATACATACAGAAAGTTATCTGGATCAGCCACGATATGTCTAGGTATGGAAACGTATCTGGGCCAGCCACGATATGTCTAGGTATGGAAACGTATCTGGGCCAGCCGTGATAGAGCTATACATATAGAAAGTTATCTGGATCAGCCCCGATATGTCTAGGTATGGAAACGTATCTGGGCCAGACGTGATAGAGCTATACATACAGAAAGTTATCTGGACCAGTCACGATATGTCTAGGTATTGAGACGTATCTGGGCCAGCCACGATATGTCTAGGTATGGAAACGTATCTGGGCCAGCCGTGATAGAGCTATACATATAGAAAGTTATCTGGATCAGCCCCGATATGTCTAGGTATGGAAACGTATCTGGGCCAGACGTGATAGAGCTATACATACAGAAAGTTATCTGGACCAGTCACGATATGTCTAGGTATTGAGACGTATCTGGTCCAACCATATAAAGCTAGGTAAAATGGAACACTCACATACTTCATAAGAATAAACTTTCATGGATTTCTGCATAATCGAGAATTTCAGAAGAGTTCTTCCCTGTTTCTTGTACGCTCTCGTTGCTGTAGAAAGGACATAAAAACTGTAATCAATTGCAAAAATAGATCCTCCGGGGTTTTTGTTCACTTTCGCTCTCTGCAGACCGGGCAAGGTTTGGTGTCTGGGGAATGTCTGACCAATCACTTAGCGGATACGTTTCTTTTTAACATTATAGAGGAGTTCAAAGTCAGTCAGATTAACGGTATGACGACACCGATACTCGTTTGATGTATATCAAAGGATCACTTTAGTATGTTTGTCTTATCTACAAGATGGCGATTTTAGTATGTTTGTCCTACCTACAAGATGGCGATAACTGAGCCTTCGATTTTACAATGACGGGAACTGAGAGCAAAAGTAACCGTATCGCCTTCGGTATTGATGATACATCGATTGTAACGTTTGGAAACTGTGCAGTTTTTTAGCAATTGATAAGAATCACTAACCACCATGGTATTGTTGAACATTCTGGTGAGGTATAGAATCCCTTTTGAGTGGTACAATACTAGTCAAGCGTTTACGTTTCTGTTAATGCAGGGATAACGTCAAAGTTTGAATGCCACGCAAGGATGTATGAGGCACAATGGGTATTAACCTACAGAGGGGAAACAATACGAAATGAAGAAAATAGACATATAGGGGCTTAATTAGGAAAATCACGCGTGGATATGACATTTTAAAATGATATGATACGACTACCATTGTACTAGTCACCCCAAACTTATGATGGCGGCGGGATGTTACTAGTCACCTCAAACTTATGATGGCGGCAGGATGTACTAGTCACCTCAAACTTATGATGGCGGCGGGATCATAACGTTCGGGGTAATCAAGTAGAACATAACATTGATAATTTTAAAGTGCAAAATTTACATTATAGAAATATCGACTGATATAAACCTTGGCTTGATATGGAGTACATTTAGTGTCACATGTTTACTTTAGGTTTATATTTGAATTTGGCTTCCTTACATCTCACTCAAAACACCCAAGGGTATACAAGGGAATATATAAGTACTTGATTCGTTTTTATTCTTATATACGTGGATACCAAATAGATGATAGACAGCTTTGAGTAGGATATATAAGTGATCATCTCTACGTGAGCACATTATAACAGTTCTACATTCCTCATACTGACTGCCTTATCAGACCGCCTGCTGATACCACAATTAGTGTCCACCTTGTATCAGCTTCAACTCTCGCCGTCATACGAGAAATGGCGCCATAAGCTTGGCGACGTCTCGTTGCCTAAGCAACTAAGACCCCAACAATCTATACTACTAAATATCCGATGATCTCAACGCTTATTTAAACAACAGAAATTATCTAATCCATAAATATAAATACGATTTGAAAGGGTAGCGAGTGTTTTAATTGACCTTTAATTTAAAACTTCATTTATTGATGAATATTGAAGCAAATCGATTAAGATACTATGGCGAATATGTCACGTGACACAACCTATGACATCTGTCATACAAATTGACTCATCAGTTTCAGTAATCCCGCTGGACATGAAGCATTTGTTTTAACCTCAGCGCTGTAGTTTATCAAAAAACACAGCACTTGTTAGATAAACATTGTTGTCAATGAGAGCGGTTCTTGACAGTTAGATGACTCGCGAGATCTCGTGAAATCTCGCTATCGGAATCTGCCTCCCACTTGAGTGTATCTGCGGTCACTCAACATGCCACTTTCTCCGTCATCACGACCACTAGAGTGCGCTCTTCAAGCTCCGGTTATCGGTCGTCTGCCACGACACTTCCATGGCCGCCTGATACAATAATAGCCTTGGTATTTACACTAACGTTATAAAGTGTTACATAGGTGTGCAAATAAAAGAGAATAGCGACCCGAAGGTTGACATGTCAATCACATAGAACGCTTGTATCTAACGCTGATTTGTCACACGGTGTGAATTGAGACCCGACAGTGGAATATATCAAGTAGAATATCATATAGATTAGGGGGAAATATCTGGGTACATGTCATGTCCTTGGTTTTTTTTAACCTTTTATCAAAATTGAAATAAAGGATTGAAGCAGTTTGGTAACCATATGTATAAATATATTCTAAACTATCAGTACATGTTTATTATTGCAAAAAAAAAATCAAAAAAATCACATAGATAAAAGTAGTATTTGTCAAATGCTTAATAAAATGTGTACACAACACAAATGAAAGCATACAATTGACCAATCACAAAGACTGACACAAAAGTACATGGATGAATGATCAATTGAATTTTAATGGCGTCGCTAATATTCTGGTGAAAATATATCTATTATGGCCAAAAAAGGTTATTAAATATCCCTTATTGAGCTAAAAAAAACTGACATTTGATCCAATGATATTTTTTTTTGTCACAAAGCAGCAATTAATTTGACAAATTATGAAATATTATGGTTCAACATACATTTCTTTAATTGTAGTATTGTTTGAGAATGCTTCCGATGTCTAGAATAGATTATTGCACGAAGGCAAATACAGACCATACAATGCACATCCGTTAATTTCCCTGTAGACTCTAGGGGACAGTAAGATATTAAAACTTTGCTTTCGTTCTCATACTTTTTAGAATAATGTTTATTTGTCTTAATCATACATATGATATTCCTCATTAATATTGTATTTAACCATGAGATTATATGACCTGTTTCTACCATAATAGAAAATCTGTTCTGAGGATAACTTGACCTGTTTTGTGTTAGCATGTTTTCTTTTCACAATATCAGTTGGGGTGTAAGGATATGACCTAAAGTGAAATGCCGCTAATTTGAATGCAACACTGACAATTTCGAACATGTGTTGAACTATTACAATTTATTACAAATCATAACAAATGATAAGAAGTTGTTTTCCAAAGCAAAATCTAAAAATATATATCTAAAAATATGACAAAAAACAAAACCATTAAACACAAAAAAAAACAAAAACTGCGAACTACTTCTTCTGCGTTATCATTTCCAAGAAGTCGTGAAGCGGCCTTTAAGTATTAATAAACCAGAACGCATTGAACCACGTGATTGAAAAATAGTCCCGGTCAACGTGTCGACCACTTTAAAGTTTATTCCATGTGTGTTATTGGCATAGTACCTTCTTCATCCGCAATAAGTCCAATCGTTAAAACAAGTCTTTGCAAGAAATTCGGTTTACCGTTTATTCTTTATTGATGCGAACATTGGGTTCATCTTACTGTTAATGACATTTCCAGGATTGCACGTTTTCCACTCGGATATCGCCGAGTCCCTGCTTGGACTTTTCAGAATCTCAGCAAAAATTGATCAGGGAAAACTGTTGTTTCTTCAAAAAATGATTGCAATGGGACACTCTTATTTGACGAAGCAGATTTTTACTATACGTTTGTATTCATATATTGCAGTGCTAGCTAGGAATTCCACAATTAGTCATGCTACAGGATACTTCCCAGACATAGTTAAAGTGCTCCGGAGATACAATCTAGTTTCTTACTTGGAAACATATCCACAGTCCCGTCCAAGCTTTAATGGAAACGTATAGGAATTCCACTATCAGGTCCTACGAAAATTCGTCCCTCAAGGAACGTATGGCAAATGATCAAGATTTGGCATTTTTCGGAAAGATCCATTTCTCATATATTTCATACATAATGTGGCTCGCTGCGGAATCTCTCTATGTTCCATGTGGAATCTGTGTCCACACTGCTAACAGAATTTTGACATCGTTGAAGTTCATCTCTCTTCTGTGTGTACAAACAGCCTAATTTGGCACCAGTGTTCTTATGTCAATTGAGAGCATGAACACTATCTCCTTTGCTATCAGCTTATTAGGAGCGACCACAGGAATCCCCTTAACAGTTGACGCGGTCCAAAGACAATTCCTGATGAAGTCCACTCGATTTGTTGACTGATTCACGCACTGGAGGAATGTATTCCTGCTATTTTCCTTACCACACTGGCACCTTATTCATTATTTAATATTTATATTTTCACTTAATTTTGACTCAATGAACCTACCACAGTTAACTCAAGTCATTTTCCAATGAACTATATCAAGTCCGGCTTAGGAATACATTTGTCGAGCTTGGACTATATTTTTTTAATTCCTTTTTAAAAGTGATCATATTTATATGAAATAAATTCCATTAAAAATAATATTTGTTTTAATCCGTTATTAAGTTTGTTCACGAAAGAAATCCTGAAAGTAATAACCATATGTAGACAAAGAGTGGTGACGTACATGTCGGTAGATTCCGTGGTAGACTTGCACAAGTCCATATTTGTCAAGGACAAAATATTATACAAAAATATCAAAAAATATATATAAATATAAGGATTGAACAAAGTTATGTTGAGGTGTATGGGGGTATAAACCTCAATAGGTCTTGAGACAAATTTATTCGCAGTTCATAAAATTTGTTTCAAGACCTATTGAGGTTTATACCCCCATTCACCTCAACATAACTATATTCAATCCTTAATTGTCTTTCTTTTTTTGTTTTTCTCCTTCTGGAGGAAATAAAGTATGCTGCTGCTGCTGCTGATGATGATGATGATGACTTCGTGTGCGTTATCATTTCCAGGAACTCGTGAAGCGGTCTTTAAGCATTAACCAACCAGAACGCATTGAACCACGTGATGAAAAAATAGTCCCAGTCAAAGGTCAACGTGTCAACCAATCAAAACGCATTGAGAATTGAATAACACCCACCCATTGTGGTAGAAACATGGTTGAAATTCGTGTAAACTAATCAAGCAGTATTCGTAAGTGAAATATATAAACACCACGAGAGTGATGACAGAACGAGAGTGATGACAGATTTGTCGTATCCCGCACTTTTTATAGTTTCTGTTGAGGCTCCATGTATCTGTTAATAAAAACAGCATCAAGTTATGACAGCAAAGTGTAAACTGATGTCAAGTACAGAATGATACACTCTGCCTTACCGGTGCTATTGTTTAACCTTGATCCCCAAATTGTCCATGAGCCCGCATGAATAGCATGCTATTGGCAGATGGACGAAAGCCTCGGTCACAACCGGCAGTGTTTCCACTCCACATTGTATGTACGAAAAAAACGCAAATGAAGTGAAATTTTGAGGATGAACGATGACCATTGTGTCGTGCTCCCGAAGCAAGGAACACTTGTGGGCAGAACACTAAGGGGACGGTGCGGCCATTGTTTGACTTAAGATTAAGGGTATTGCCTAGTGTAAGGGGCGACATCTTCAGATGAAAACATATGTACAGACATCGGACATTCACCGATATACCTTGCTACACATCCGACCTACTTACATTTGTCGTACGTTTGATTTAAACATATTTGTATTGTATCATACTATGGAGATCGGATACAAATGTTCCAACTTATAGGAAGCCTATTGACAAAACATTATACGACACATTAGTATTTACACAATATAGACTTTTACATATAATTATCTTATTTTAGGAAATTGGCGTTAGGCTGGATAACGATGGGATGAAAGGAAGTGTAAATGGGGGGAGAGAATGTGAAAGTCTTCTTCATAATTTACAGTTTATGAAGATTAATTTATACAAATAACTATAAAAATATAGTTTTTATCCTGAGTGAGTGATCTTTGCCGACCCAGCAGACATTGGTTGACATTCCGTACTCCCTGTCATGTTGTCGTGTGTCGCAAGTCTCTCATGTCCTTACTACTTCTACGGAGCACGCACGTGCAAATTCTTAGATGTACGACACACGACACACGCCGTTCTTATTCCCTCTTTACCATTTATTATAACTTTTCTGTCTCTATTTCATCTTCGACCTTTTCTTTGGCCTTTTTGGTGCTGCGTATTTCTTTGTTTCTTTAATGTATTTACTTATTTGTTTATTTATTCATTCATTCATTTATGTTAACGTTACCATTGTCTTTCCGTCAACGTTTAAAAGAATACAGTATCATTTTCGTAAATGAGAATATAGATATAGTGATAATTTGTCGCCATAGAGTGTGTATATGTGTTATAAGTGCATGTATTTAAATGCGTTGATCTTGATTCGACAGGGACAAATGGTGTACGTGACATCTATCTCATCATTGTGGTTGCGCATTTTATCTTTGTCATTGTTGGATACAGGATAACATACTAGTAGATTAAAATTACATTTTAATTCCTGGTACTGGCTCATAGTAATATTTTCTTAAGTTTATCCAATTGTCAGATTGAATTGTGGTGCGTACAAAAAACACATCCCTAACTTGTGATACTTGTGGACCACAGAAACGTTTGGATATGAACTTTGAAAACAGGCGGTTTTATTGATATGCTTCATATATCATCTTAATTGAACAAAATTCTTTGTCATTTTTTACTTTTGATTTGAAAAAAAATCAAAATCCAAGACTATTGTGTAGCCGTTTTATTTTTCTTATTTGAAAACAGTTTTCAATCACGAGAAAAGTAGGTCGTCAAGTCCTTGTTCTTATAAGAATATTTACACTAAATTCCGTTCTGTCGTTTTAAAGAATGGAATATTTAACTTAACAAACTTCAAGTTGTAAATTCAGTTCTTATAAACATAATTTTGTTGTTTAAGATGATCATATCTACGCTGATACCCGGCTATGTCAGTGTAATCCATTTAAACTACTCGAAAACGTCCGATTGTCGATAGATCACCAGGTTACATAGAAATTATGTCAAATTGTGGGATAACAGCATTGTGAATTGATGCCTCGAGGAAATTAATAATAAAATTGTTAAGCAAATGTCCTCCTTTTTCTTCTGAATTTGGAATTTGTTTATACCGTAACACAATTTCTTATTACCGACCTTCTTCACGTGATGTTAAAATCAGTGTCAATAAGAAGCTTTCAGCCGTAGTATTGAAATAAAGCATTGTCGTTACTTCTATCACCTCAACACTGCCACTCGTGTGGTTTTGACAGTCGACAAAAGTCAACAGCCCTGGCTCCAGGTTTTGCCGTACCCACTAAAGGAAGCCTCTGTATATACTTCAGTATACACACGTTTCAATTTCAAACCAAATAATTCAAAATGATTCATACAAATTCAAGGATCGGTGTTCACGTCAGAGAATTAAACCGTTTGTGTTTTGACAAGTAGAGGGTACAAATGTTTGTTGCGGTTGGAACACACACACACCTTCCGGACTGCCAAGAAATTAACTCGAGGTTAAGAAACAGGACACGTTTTGTTTGGTTGATATGAAAATATTTCCTGTATTAATTTTATTGTAAATTGTAAGATTTGTTTTTTCAAATAACAATTACAAATGAATTTTTTATTATGTACATCGAGTTTTGAGGATTTTCAAGTTCGTCGAACACAAATGTCTAAAACCAGTCGCGTTCCTACCGGCATAGATATCAGATAATTTATTTCTACCAAGAAATAATAGTAAATCATCGTCATATATTTGTTATGAAAGTCTCGATCAATTTCTCCGCTGAATGATAAACCCTATCTTGTGTCTGTAAAAGAACTCTTTTTTGCGGTGTCGCACACCAATATTTCCGGATAATTTGCGATACCTGTGAAATTATTACATCGGACAAACTATGGATAATATATCCTCCATTCCACAGGAATCATATCTCAACGAATATCCACGACGTTACTGGTAACATTTCAAACCGTTTTAATGATGGCAGGAATTTCCACAATCGTCATCTTGTCGATATGTTTTTGTCCTGTGATCTCGGGAAAGAAAAGTACACCGAAAATTGTTTCTAAACGTAATTAGCATCTCTATAAATACAGTCAGCAGTGTATATATGTATGTATATATAATGACAGTATGTGTCCCACGTGATCTCCGCAGGGCGATACCTGTGTGACCAGATATTTGTAAAAACTTGTGATTACTGAGTTTTTGTCATTAAGAATTTGATGTTTCCATCACAACCAAAGAATTAAATAGAGTTAAAATAGTGTGTCAAATTAGGAAATACTTTACTGCGTGATTTATTAAACAATAAACCGTTTGATGGTCTCATTAAGTGTTTGTTTTGCATATAAATGCTCGTAATAACTATGAAAAGTTAACAAATTCGATTTGTTTGCCATAACTAATCATTATATATTTGTACAAAGTATTAAACTATTACGTGTCAGAAGATGACCTATCATTTGACAAAGCCTATTTTCAATCCGCAATGTACAATACTGTAAATACAATAAAGTTATATGAACATTACAGGCCTATTGTTATATTCTATTGTTCTATCTTCTTAACAATTGAATTCAATATGCGAAAAATGAAATCAAAATGTTGGAAAAAGAGTCGCCAGAAAGTGTTTAAGGTACGATGGGATTGATTAGGCTTCCATAGCATGCTAGTAAGCGTTCGTCTGTACAGACTTGGTTAGATAAGATCAAAAATCGGCCTCCTCTTTCTGATAGAACTAGAAATTGTTATTTTGACAAATATACAAAACGTAGATATACTATCTCCTATAATAGACTGTATTTATACATTTATGTCCGCCATCGCACGGGTCCGGTGGCTTAGATAGAATCTCGGGGTACATACATACTGCTCTCCCCCTCCCCCGGGGGGTGAGACCAACATCAAGGCACACAGCCCTTCCCCTTGTTTATAAACCTGGTCTAAATTAGATGAGTATCGCTGGATTACTGGAGATAAACTTAATTTGTTAGACCGATCTTGGAGTTTTGTGATACAAAGCGGTAACATATGTTGAATCACGGTAAATATTTATATATTCATTGCATACACTTGGTCCAGCTTGACCGTCTCCCAGACTCTCACGATCAAGTTAGAGATATTTTATACAGCCCTTAGATGTGTAGATTTTAATATCAATAAATGGAGATTATCAATGTATAACCGAAATAGATGGTGTTGATATGTAATTAGACTAGTTACCAACATTTTTTTATAGAATTGTTCAGTTGAGGTTTTATACTGGATTGTCTCCCCCTAGTTTTAAAATTAAATTTAGCAATTTCAGATTCCAGAGATGAAAGCCAGACTAATACGTGTTGAAAGCCTCAAAATATAAGAGAAACATGCGTATTTAATGTTTATCGGATAATGACCACAAACTCCATATCGATGGTCAAACGACCTGTGTGTCAACCAAACGAGTTTCCATCCATTCTAAACTGAATTCTTCCATATTAGACCATTGCTTTCATGTATTCTCAAAATTCGGTAGAAAATCTGTGTAGCAAGCATGCTTTCTTAACTTAAAAAATCAATCAAAGTCAAAATATTCATGGGCTTTACAACAAGTGAATGTTTAATATAAGACAATGTATGTACATTTAACGAGGAGTTGGTTTTTGGTTTGTTTTGGTTTGTTTTTGTTTAACGTCCTATTAACAGCCAGGGTCATTTAAGGACGTGCCAGGTTTTGGAGATGGAGGAAAGCCGGAGTACCCGGAGAAAAACCACCGGCCTACGGTCAGTACCTGGCAACTGCCCCACATAGGTTTCGAACCCAGTGGTGGAGGGCTAGTGATAAAGTGTCGGGACACCTTAACCACTCGGCCACCGCAGCCCCTTAACGAGGAGCCTCAATAGTATAAGTTGATATAGTTTGAGTCCAATTCTCCTATTTCATTTTTGGAGTAATAAAAACTTAAAACAAGGGGAAAAGCTTGAGCCAGTTATCCTTCTTTTTAAATGTCAATAAATGAATTAGAGTCATCCAATTATATTTAAGTATCTGACAGATTTTTGAGGGTTTTTTGGTCCTTTTTTAAGTTCCTTCTAGAATTGAGATAACAGACAAACACATTTACAACGTCGAGTGATTACAAACACTTTTGAAAGTCCTTTTAATCAGCACACAATAAAACATAGCAGCTATATATATATATATTTTTTTTTGGATCGTTTGTTAAACAAATAAACTTTGTTAGTAAGCATCGTTTTTATTGGTTGTATAACTACCCTTTCATATTAGCAAACGAGGGAAATATGGTTTAAAATGAAGATTTCCAGACGAGGAGTAACTTCACAAGCTGGAAACTGTGATTGTTTGGTCTGAGATAAAGCCATGGATATACTACAGATAATATTACACTGTATATTATGTACAAATACCAGTCTAAAACGTCAAGCCTTGGTATGTACTTTTAGCATTTCCTCATTTAAGTTACAAATCATAGTTTAAACGACATTAATGATGCGCTTACTTCAGTTTCTCTCGGGTACACATTTACATCTATAGTATACATATCCAAATGATTATATTAAAATGGTTTCTAGAAAATAATAGTAGACATAAAAACTACAAATATTTCGTTGAAAGATGATAACAAGACGATTCCATTTCGAAATTCATTAATAGATTATTTGAGTTTCTTTTCGGCTACTAATTATTGGCTGTATGATAAAATAATACCTTACGTGTTAATCACACGATGTTCAATGGCGTACAAAATGATGATGGAAGAAAGAGATTGGTATTTGATCAGTACAGGACTCGAATCCTTAAGGTCGCGTAAATAGTTAAGTCTAGGCAAACCGGTTTTGGTTTTGTTATTCTTTTTTTTTCTAGACATTTTTTTTTTAAATTATGAAATAAATGAATTATATCCTGTTTAAAAGATACAGACATTAGGGTGTGGGCGGAAAACTTAAATTAAATGAATCATTTCTCGGTGTGGGTTCTATTAGACAAACACTGGCGGTAAGGAAGGTCGTGTAGACCTCAGTGCTGGGTATACAATAATGTATATCTATCTGTCACAGAGAGGAGACAGGCTCGAGAGTCGGACGATCTGTTGAAAGGAAACATCTTCCGTATCGAAGTGGTGCATGTCTAAATCCCTATTTACACAAAGATTAACACAGTTCATACAAAACAAATATTTCGTAACATACTTTATTTGACTAGAGATCAGCGGATTCGAGAAAGTCCTTCTAAAAGTGCATTTGTAATCGATCTATAATATATTTTCATTAAGATTTTTTTGTCGGCGTCTGCTGGCTCTATACTGGTAATATAACGAACAACAATATATACACGGGTCATGGAATTAGCATTATTTTGTTCTTAAATGGTCGCTGATTTAAAAACAAATTTTCCATAACCTTTTTGAAGACTTTTAAGAATTTAAGACTTAAACTAATTACAAACAAAAATATTTATGTAAATTTTAATACAAAATATAATTTTCAGTAAATCATAAAATTGCACAAGAAGAAAATAAATGGACGTGATTAATTCGCACGTGTATGTATATTACATGTAAATGAGCTAGTAAGGCTTTCAGGTTTTAAAATCAATCGCAAACACACGAGTGTGTACATAACATTTATCAGTTAATATGATTCTTGAGAGCAACAAGCTAGTAGTATTTTTTCCGACACAATAGTCGCGGTCTTAATTTATTATTATCAACAAACACACTGCTTGACTTCACGAGTTGCGAACTCTTTGTATTGGCGTGCCTCTACAGGACACAATTCATTTTTTTATAGATGTAACGTTCCCCTGTAATACCGTTCACTGGTTATTGTTCGCGCATCACAGAGTTACTCCCCTTTCGTTCTGACCGTCTTCATTATTATTATATCTGATAAGCACCACAGAGTTATTTCCCTTACACCCTTGTCTATCACGATGTGGATGATGTGGATTGACGCGTGTCTTGCGACTCAAACTTCACTCTCTACGACACATTGCAATACATGTATTGTAGTATATCGTAGAAGAGTGGAAAATGTAAGTCTTATTTTAATTAGATTGCCACTTTGGCAGACTGATATAACTGGCGCTGGCCAATAACTACATCTAATTTGAGCTGGTTTATAACTACAACATATAATTGGCGCTGGTTTATAACTACAACATCTAATTGGAGCTGTTTTATAACTACAACATCATATAATTGGCGCTGGTTTATAACTACAACATCTAATTGGAGCTGGTTTATAACTACAACATCTAATTGGAGCTGGTTTATAACTACAACATCTAATTGGAGCTGGTTTATAACTACATCTAATTGGAGCTGGTTTATAACTACAACATCTAATTGGCGCTGGTTTATAACTACAACATCTAATTGGAGCTGGTTTATAACTACAACATCTAATTGGAGCTGGTTTATAACTACATCTAATTGGAGCTGGTTTATAACTACAACATCTAATTGGCGCTGGTTTATAACTACAACATCTAATTGGAGCTGGTTTATAACTACAACATCTAATTGGAGCTGGTTTATAACTACATCTAATTGGAGCTGGTTTATAACTACAACATCTAATTGGAGCTGGTTTATAACTACAACATCTACTTGGAGCTGGTTTATAACTACAACATCTAATTGGCGCTGGTTTATAACTACAACATCCAATTGGAGCTAGTTTATAACTACAACGTCTAATTGGCGCTGGTTTATAACTACAACATCTAATTGGAGCTGGTTTATAACTTCAACAACATCTAATTGGCGCTGGTTTATAACTACAACATCTAATTGGAGCTGGTTTATAACTACAACATCTAATTGGAGCTGGTTTATAACTACAACATCTAATTGGAGCTGGTTTATAACTACAACATCTAACTGGAGCTGGTTTATAACTACATCATCTAATTGGCACTGACTAATAACTGCAACATCTTGTATGCGCTGGTTTATAACTACAACATCTAATTGGCGCTGGTTTATAACTACAACATCTAATTGGAGCTGGTTTATAACTACAACATCTAATTGGAGCTGGTTTATAACTACAACATCTAATTGGAGCTGGTTTATAACTACAACATCTAACTGGAGCTGGTTTATAACTACAACATCTAATTGGAGCTGTTTTATAACTACAACATCTAATCGGCGCTGGTTTATAACTACAACATCTAATTGGAGCTGGTTTATAACTACATCTAATTGGAGCTGGTTTATAACTACAACATCTAATTGGCGCTGGTTTATAACTACAACATATAATTGGAGCTGGTTTATAACTACAACATCTAATTGGAGCTGGTTTATAACTACAACATATAATTGGAGCTGGTTTATAACTACAACATCTAATTGGAACTGTTTTATAACTACAACATCTAACTGGAGCTAGTTTATAACTACAACATCTAATTGGCGCTGGTTTATAACTACAACATCTAACTGGAGCTAGTTTATAACTACAACATCTAATTGGAGCTGGTTTATAACTACAACATCTAATTGGAGCTGGTTTATAACTACAACATCTAATTGGAGCTGGTTTATAACTACTACATCTAATTGGAGCTGGTTTATAACTACAGCATCTAACTGGAGCTGGTTTATAACTACAGCATCTAACTGGAGCTGGTTTATAACTACAGCATCTAACTGGAGCTGGTTTATAACTACAACATCTAATTGGAGCTGGTTTATAACTACAGCATCTAACTGGAGCTGGTTTATAACTACAGCATCTAACTGGAGCTGGTTTATAACTACAACATCTAATTGGAGCTGGTTTATAACTACATCTAATTGGAGCTGGTTTATAACTACAACATCTAATTGGAGCTGGTTTATAACTACAACATCTAATTGGAGCTGGTTCATAACTACAACATATAAATGGCGCTGGTTTATAACTACAACATCTAATTGGAGCTGGTTTATAACTACAACATCTAATTGGCGCTGGTTTATAACTACAACATCCAATTGGAGCTGGTTTATAACTACAACATCTAATTGGCACTGACTTATAACTACAACATCTAATTGGAGCTGGTTTATAACTACAACATCTAATTGGAGCTGGTTTATAACTACAACATCTAACTGGAGCTGGTTTATAACTACAGCATCTAACTGGAGCTGGTTTATAACTACAACATCTAATTGGAGCTGGTTTATAACTACATCTAATTGGAGCTGGTTTATAACTACAGCATCTAACTGGAGCTGGTTTATAACTACAACATCTAATTGGAGCTGGTTTATAACTACATCTAATTGGAGCTGGTTTATAACTACAACATCTAATTGGCGCTGGTTTATAACTACAACATCTAATTGGAGCTGGTTTATAACTACATCTAATTGGAGCTGGTTTATAACTACAACATCTAATTGGAGCTGGTTTATAACTACAACATCTAATTGGAGCTGGTTCATAACTACAACATATAAATGGCGCTGGTTTATAACTACAACATCTAATTGGAGCTGGTTTATAACTACAACATCTAATTGGCGCTGGTTTATAACTACAACATCCAATTGGAGCTGGTTTATAACTACAACATCTAATTGGCACTGACTTATAACTACAACATCTAATTGGAGCTGGTTTATAACTACAGCATCTAATTGGCGCTGGTTTATAACTACAACATCTAATTGGAGCTGGTTTAGAACTACATCTATTTGGGGATGGTTTATAACTACAACATCTAATTGGAGCTGGTTTATAACTATAACATCTAATTGGAGCTGGTTTATAACTACAACATCTAATTGGCACTGACTTATAACTACAACATCTAATTGGAGCTGGTTTATAACTACAGCATCTAATTGGCGCTGGTTTATAACTACAACATCTAATTGGCACTGACTAATAACTGCAACATCTTGTATGCGCTGGTTTATAACTACAGCAGCTAATTGGAGCTGGTTTATAACTACAACATCTAATTGGAGCTGGTTTATAACTACAACATCTAATTGGAGCTGGTTTATAACTACAACATCTAATTGGAGCTGGTTTATAACTACAACATCTAATTGGAGCTGGTTTATAACTACAACATCTAACTGGAGCTAGTTTATAACTACAACATATAATTGGAGCTGGTTTATAACTACAACATCTAATTGGAGCTGTTTTATAACTACAACATCTACTTGGAGCTGGTTTATAACTACAGCATCTAACTGGAGCTGGTTTATAACTACAGCATCTAACTGGAGCTGGTTTATAACTACAACATCTAATTGGAGCTGGTTTATAACTACATCTAATTGGAGCTGGTTTATAACTACAACATCTAATTGGAGCTGGTTTATAACTACAACATCTAACTGGAGCTGGTTTATAACTACAGCATCTAACTGGAGCTGGTTTATAACTACAACATCTAACTGGAGCTGGTTTATAACTACATCTAATTGGAGCTGGTTTATAACTACAGCATCTAACTGGAGCTGGTTTATAACTACAACATCTAATTGGAGCTGGTTTATAACTACATCTAATTGGAGCTGGTTTATAACTACAACATCTAATTGGCGCTGGTTTATAACTACAACATCTAATTGGAGCTGGTTTATAACTACATCTAATTGGAGCTGGTTTATAACTACAACATCTAATTGGAGCTGGTTTATAACTACAACATCTAATTGGAGCTGGTTCATAACTACAACATATAAATGGCGCTGGTTTATAACTACAACATCTAATTGGAGCTGGTTTATAACTACAACATCTAATTGGCGCTGGTTTATAACTACAACATCCAATTGGAGCTGGTTTATAACTACAACATCTAATTGGCACTGACTTATAACTACAACATCTAATTGGAGCTGGTTTATAACTACAGCATCTAATTGGCGCTGGTTTATAACTACAACATCTAATTGGCACTGACTAATAACTACAACATCTTGTTTGCGCTGGTTTATAACTACAACATCTAATTGGAGCTGGTTTATAACTACAACATCTAATTGGAGCTGGTTTAGAACTACATCTAATTGGGGATGGTTTATAACTACAACATCTAATTGGAGCTGGTTTATAACTATAACATCTAATTGGAGCTGGTTTATAACTACAACATCTAATTGGCACTGACTTATAACTACAACATCTAATTGGAGCTGGTTTATAACTACAGCATCTAATTGGCGCTGGTTTATAACTACAACATCTAATTGGCACTGACTAATAACTGCAACATCTTGTATGCGCTGGTTTATAACTACAGCAGCTAATTGGAGCTGGTTTATAACTACAACATCTAATTGGAGCTGGTTTATAACTACAACATCTAATTGGCGATGGTTTATAACTACAACATCTAATTGGAGCTGGTTTATAACTACAACATCTAATTGGCGCTGGTTTATAACTACAACATATAATTGGCGCTGGTTTATAACTACAACATCTAATTGGAGCTGGTTTATAACTACAACATCTAATTGGAGCTGGTTTATAACTACATCTAATTGGAGCTGGTTTTATAACTACAACATCTAATTGGCGCTGGTTTATAACTACAACATCTAATTGGAGCTGGTTTATAACTACAACATCTAATTGGCGATGGTTTATAACTACAACATCTAATTGGAGCTGGTTTATAACTACAACATCTAATTGGAGCTGGTTTATAACTACAACATCTAATTGGCGCTGGCTTAAACTACAACATCTAATTGGAGCTGGTTTATAACTACATCTAATTGGAGCTGTTTTATAACTACAACATCTAATCGGCGCTGGTTTATAACTACAACATCTAATTGGAGCTGGTTTATAACTACATCTAATTGGAGCTGGTTTATAACTACAACATCTAATTGGCGCTGGTTTATAACTACAACATCTAATTGGAGCTGGTTTATAACTACAACATCTAATTGGCACTGACTTATAACTACAACATCTAATTGGAGCTGGTTTATAACTTCAAGATCTAATTTACTCGGGCTTATAACTTCAACATCTAATTGGAGCTGGTTTATAACTACAACATCTAATTGGAGCTGGTTTATAACTTCAACATCTAATTTGCGCTGGTTTATAACTTCAACATCTAATTGGCGCTGGTTTATAACTACAACATCTAATTGGAGCTGGTTTATAACTTCAACATCTAATTGGCGCTGGTTTATAACTACAACATCTAATTTACGCTGGTTTATAACTACAACATTTAATTAAGCATGATAAATGATATGACCGTGTAATTTTCAAAAGAAATAACCATTATCTATGATGGAGTTCTGATCTGGTATGCTGTCCTAAAATGAAGTTAAAATGTATAGGCAGTTAATCTATACAAGACTTACGTATGGTTCAACTCAGGGCTGTGCACTACATCCTAAACACACATCGGTACAATCACCGCACATTCAGCATGTCTGAAATGTTGGATCACCTGAAATTGCACCCCTAGCAGACAGCTATAATAAAATCTGAGAGGCTCCCCTTACTAGGTATTCCAGGCATAGTCTTTTTAACTACATCATTCCAAAACCCTGGCTAGAAAAAAGTCATTTTTTCCAAAAACTACATACATGTATGAGTGGAACACATTACCACCAGACATTGTCTCCTGTCCCACCACAGACTCAACAGACATCGTCTCCTGTCCCACCACAGACTCACCAGACATTGTCTCCTGTCCCACCACAGGCTCACCAGACATTGTCTCCTGTCCCACCACAGACTCACCAGACATTGTCTCCTGTCCCACCACAGACTCACCAGACATTGTCTCCTGTCCCACCACAGACTCACCAGACATTGTCTCCTGTCCCACCACAGACTCACCAGACATTGTCTCCTGTCCCACCAGACTCAGTTAAATCAGCCATCTACCGTCATTATCACCAGATATTGTCTCCTGTCCCACCACAGACTCACCAGACATTGTCTCCTGTCCCACCACAGACTCACCAGACATCGTCTCCTGTCCCACCACAGACTCAGGTAAATCAGCCATTTACCGTCATTATCACCAGATATTGTCTCCTGTCCCACCACAGACTCACCAGACATCGTCTCCTGTCCCACCACAGACTCACCAGACATCGTCTCCTGTCCCACCGCAGACTCACCAGACATCGTCTCCTGTCCCACCGCAGACTCACCAGACATCGTCTCCTGTCCCACCGCAGACATCGTCTCCTGTCCCACCGCAGACTCACCAGACATCATCTCCTGTCCCACCGCAGACTCACCAGACATCGTCTACTGTCTCACCGCAGACTCACCAGACATCGTCTCCTGTCCCACCACAGACTCACCAGACATTGTTACCTGCCCCACCACAGACTCGGTTAAATCAGCCATCTACCGTCATTATCACCAGAAATTGTCTCCTGTCCCACACAGATTTAAATCAGCCATCTATTGTTATTACCACCAGACATCATTTCATGTCCCACCACAATCACAGTAAAATCAGCCATCTACCGTCATTATGCCATAACCAAGTAGAGCTTTTATCTTAACATAGACAACAACAAAAAAAAAAAACCTGAACTTTCTCCATTTCCACTCCCCTCTGGCACTTTCCCTTCAAATTGTTGAAGTTGGCCAGTACCATAGAGATGTAGATAGCGAGATATGTTTTCCCTGCCCCGCTTTGTCAATATCATAGCATTTTACATGATTACTCAAGGATATATTTGAAAAGACTAAATTAATGAAATTCTTTGATTTTCTTCAAAGTCCAGAAATTTCAGGTTTTTACCAAACTGTAAAGCATTCAGCTATACATCCCATGATACACCTATAACCAAAGTTTGGTTGCTCTAGCTTTTATAGTTTGTCAGAAACAGCCTTATCTGCAAGAGCTAAACACAAAACCTTAACATTGTTTTTGTTTTTTTCTGAAAGTCACGGAATTTTAGATTTTTACCCCAAAAACGTATAAATCTATGAAATACCGGGTATGCTAAGATGCAAAAGCCACCGCCATTAGAAAAGCAACATGTATGTGCCACCTTTCTGACATCCGTCATAGGACAAGGTGACACAACAAAACCTGCAGTCCTTGTTCAGAACAAATGTTAAACAATTCACCAATATATACTTTTGTAATACATTTAAAGTAAAAACTAGAAACATGGAAATTGATCATGTTTGATAGAATTTATTAGAGATAATACATGATTGAAATAGAAATTGTTTTCCCTAAATAGCACTACTGCAACAAATACTGAATCTTAATGATAAGTATATCAGCACTAAATGTTCAATGATATTTCAATGTCGCTTTCTTTACTGGTAACTTCAGCATGTCTTATATTGAATGTTCTTCACTTATGAATGGATTTCACATATCTTAAAGTACAAAAAGGTAAGTCCACCTACATTACAGTATGTGTGACAAAAACTGTGGGGTTGTTATTATAAAATGTTTACAAAAGGTGTGATGAGATTTTAATTAACAGAAATCTTTGAAATATAAATTATAAGAGGATAGATTACAGGTCAAAGTTCATCGTGAGAATGTGTATCCATTGGTGATAGTTTCCCTGAACAGCTGACTGGAGAAATGAAGTCAAATGCATATTCACAGCGACTGGGTTCATAGGCATTGACCAACTGGTTCTCTGGGCCACATTTAAAATGGATCTGAAAAATGTCAATTTAAAAACATTCAAGTGTTTGCATATCAAAATTCAAGGTCAAAAATAACATTTCAAGGCCATGTGTTGATTTTGAAAGTTTTTCTAAGCCAGAGACAAATTCCAAGGCTTTTCCAAGTTTGATACCCAAAAGTGAAGGTCTTTTTAAGTTTTAATTAATTTTAAACATACATCAGTTTTACACCAGGATTGGTATTTTTAAACAAGAGAACTTCAGGTCTTAAAGAAATGCATGCAAGACAGCACAATGAAAATGTGCAAAATACTTCCATTTGAAAATGTCTGATTTATAAGAAAGTGTTTTGTTGTAATATTTCTGATATGTATATCCACATACTTGCAAAATATACAAGGAATGAAAAGTTTTCTCATTCCACTTTTTATGTTTTCATTGTGAAAAACTAAATAAAATAATAAAAATAATAATAATATAAATAACTAAATAATCATGATTTACCTTTACAGATCGGTCCGGGCCATTCCAGCAATTCTGTCCACGTTCATAAAGCTGAGAGGAATATCGGTCATTTTCTGGGCCACTCCATTTTCCCCATGTACTGAAACAAAACAAGAATCCAGTCATATATGTTCAAAGACTTGGTTGGATCAGTGACTTGATAACAATCACATCCCAGTATATATCTCTCCTCATTGTGAGGGTATACAGTAATCATTCCAGTACATATCTCTCCTCATTGTGAGGGTATACAATGATCATTCCAGTATATATCTCTCCTCATTGTGAGGGTATACAGTAATCATTCCAGTACATATCTCTCCTCATTGTGAGGGTATACAATAATCACTCCAGTATATATCTCTCCTCATTGTGAGGGTATACAATGATCATTCCAGTATATATCTCACCTCATTGTGAGGGTATACAGTAATCATTCCAGTACATATCTCTCCTAATTGTGAGGGTATACAGTGATCCTTCCAGTACATATCTCTCCTCATTGTGAGGGTATACAGTAATCATTCCAGTACATATCTCTCTTCATTGTGAGGGTATACAGTAATCATTCCAGTATATATCTCTCCTCATTGTGAGGGTATACAATAATCATTCCAGTATATATCTCTCCTCATTGTGAGGGTATACAATAATCATTCCAGTATATATCTCTCCTCATTCTGAGGGTATACAGTAATCATTCCAGTATATCTCTCCTCATTGTGAGGGTATACAATAATCATTCCAGTATATATCTCTCCTCATTCTGAGGGTATACAGTAATCATTCCAGTACATATCTCTCCTCATTGTGAGGGTATACAGTAATCATTCCAGTATATATCTCTCTTCATTGTGAGGGTATGCAATAATCATTTTAGTATATATCTCTTCTCATTGTGAGGGTATACAATAATCATTCTAGTTTATATCTCTCCTCATTGTGAGGGTATACAATAATCATTCCAGTACATATCTCTCCTCATTGTGAGGGTATACAGTAATCATTCCAGTATATATCTCTCCTCATTGTGAGGGTATACAGTGATCATTCCAGTATATATCTCTCCTCATTGTGAGGGTATACAGTAATCATTCCAGTATATATCTCTCCTCATTGTGAGGGTATACAGTAATCATTACAGTATATCTCTCTCCTCATTGTGAGTGTATACAGTAATCATTCCAGTACATATCTCTCCTCATTGTGAGGGTATACCATAATACATGAATTGTAGTAGTCATTGTAGACAACTAATTCACACATAACAAATACTTCAGATATGTGTTAAGATTTATACAGGAGTGGTCCTTTATCTATTTGCAGTAAAAAAATGATATGTACAGTGTACTGTATATATACATGGAGCTTGTGAAAGTTAGCTTGAACAAAGACTTAGACCACAATCCAAGTGTGTGGTCGGAAAATGTATAAACAATATACAGTGAAAGACCAGCTGGGGGACTAAGCAAAAGTCGTCTTATTAGCAGGGTGGTCTTAATACTGAGGTTGACTACATTTACCTTTCACCATTAAGAAATTATAGGATTCGACTCTTTTTTCAATTTTTTTCTTTCTTAAATCAACTCTACACTGATCTAAAGAATCACAGCATCATTTTCACAATACATGTATATATCAGAATCAGCAACAAAATAACTAAATAATAATGAACTTCCAAAACATACAACTAAGGTACTTGTTTTAGATCTTGAAATACATTTTAGATTCAGATAGGAATTCCTGGTGTGATTTTTGTGCTGCTATTCTGCATGTGACACCTACCCAAGACTTGTCTCTGAGCCTCCTGCCTTTGGTCGCTGTGATGCCCGCTCATAGACACACAATTTGTAGGTATATTCTCGGTCCGTATACTCATAGCACTGATCCTTCAGGACAGAAAACTCCTCGTCGTTACCGAAGTCTAGGTTCATATAACTCTGTAGAGACCTAGAAATGGTTGAATGTGTTATAATTGAAATACATGCATATCCAAAAGATTTCATTTTTCATATTTTTATTTATTTCAACATTAAAATAAAAGAAATTTTACAGTAATTTTAGTACAAGTACTGGTAAATAAATTACTATGTTTGTTTGTCGTATATATAACAGAATGTTTTTGTCTTTTCTTTAATGTTCATATAAGAAAATTTAGATTAGGCATACTAAAGTCAGCAATTCTATAAGAAGTTCACCTCTTTTAAATAAACAAGAGGCCCAACGGTCACCTGAGATTTGAAATATTTCGGCCAACTAAATTGACCCTTTTTGGCCCCACCAATCAGTCCTAATGGGGTCAGTCTATGAAGAGTATTTGATTCTAACATATAGTTGATAAGAAGATTTTGGAAATTTCAGTCAATTTGACACTTTTTGGCCCCGCCCACCAGCCCCCGGGGGTCAACCAGGGCCAACATGTACATAACATCAAACTGTAATCCCATGCTGATAATTTGAACCAAGTTAGAATGAATTCCAATACAACTCCAACAAATAATAGCCAAAAATGTGATTTCCCTATATAAACTATAGTAAAGTTTACCCCCTCCCCAGGGGCAAACGTGAGACCCCAGGGTCATGAAATTCACAATTTTGGTAAAGCACCTAAGACCCTTCCATCTATGAAGAGTATTTGATTCTACCATATCTGAGAGTAGGGAAGAAGATTTTTGAAATTTTAGTCAATTTGACACTTTTTGGCCCCGCCCACCAGCCCCCGGGGGTCAACCAGGGCCAACATGTACATAACATCAAACTGTAATCCCATGCTGATAATTTGAACCAAGTTAGAATGAATTCCAATACAACTCCAACAAATAATAGCCAAAAATGTGATTTCCCTATATAAACTATAGTAAAGTTTACCCCCTCCCCAGGGGCAAACGTGAGACCCCAGGGTCATGAAATTCACAATTTTGGTAAAGCACCTAAGACCCTTCCATCTATGAAGAGTATTTGATTCTACCATATCTGAGAGTAGGGAAGAAGATTTTTGAAATTTTAGTCAATTTGACCCTTTTTGGCCACGCCCACCAGCCCCTGGGGGTCAACCAGGGCCAACATGTACATACAATCAAACTGTCATCCCATGCTGATAATTTGAACCAAATTAGAATGAATTCCAATAGAAATCAAACAAATAATAGTCAAAAATGTGAATTCCCTATATAAACTATAGTAAAGTTTACCCCCTCCCCAGGGGCAAACGTGAGACCCCAGGGTCATGAAATTCACAATTTTGGTAAAGCACCTTAAGACCCTTCCATCTATGAAGAGTATTTGATTCTACCATATCTGAGAGTAGAGAAGAAGATTTTTGAAATTTCAGTCAATTTGACACTTTTTGGCCCCGCCCACCAGCCCCTGGGGGTCAACCAGGGCCAACATGTACATACCATCAAACTGTCATCCCATGCTGATAATTTGAACCAAGTTAGAATGCATTCCAATACAAATCCAACAAATAATAGTCAAAATGTGATTTCCCTATATAAACTATAGTAAAGTTTACCCCCTCCCCAGGGGCAAACGTGAGACCCACGGGTCATGAAATTCACAATTTTGGTAAAGCACCTTAAGACCCTTCCATCTATGAATGAAGAGTATTTGATTCTACCACATCTGAGAGTAGAGAAGAAGATTTTTGAAATTTCAGTCAATTTGACCCTTTTTGGCCCCGCCCACCAGCCCCTGGGGGTCAACCAGGGCCAACATGTACATACCATCAAACTGTCATCCCATGCTGATAATTTGATACAAGTTAGAATGAATTCCAATACAAATCCAACAAATAATAGTCAAAAATGTGATTTCTCTATATAAACTATAGTAAAGTTTACCCCCTCCCCAGGGGCAAAAGTGAGACCCACGGGTCATGAAATTCACAATTTTGGTAAAGCACCTTAAGACCCTTCCATCTATGAAGAGTATTTGATTCTACCACATCTGAGAGTAGAGAAGAAGATTTTTGAAATTTTAGTCAATTTGACCCTTTTTGGCCCCACCCCTCAGGCCCCTGGGGGGTGGGGACCATATAATTCACAATTTTGGTTGACCTTCATAATAGCACACAGACAAATATGAAATATTCAAAATTTCAATGACACAACCTGTATTTTTTATTGTAAATAGAGAATATGAGTTCTATTATATTAATCTGTTTTAAAATGTCTCCAATCAGTATCTTAAATTATTCCATTATCTGAAGAGTTCTCATTTCAGTCATACCACAGATGACTTAATACTACTTACGATATTTCTCTGTCAATGGATTTCAGTTTTTCATCGGCAGCATTGAAAGCATTCCTAGTAATATCAGCAGCTGCAGAACAAGATTGTGTTTAACATCATATGATATGTACCATTAAATCCCATGTAAATTTGTGTCATTTTTTTTTGGTAACTCTGGCAAATACTAGCCGCACTCCGCTAATGATATTGTGGCTAGTATTTACAGATATATATCTCAGTTATAAAGTAAACAAAACTTTGTTGGGAGGAATAGAGTATTTTGAACTTTTTTTTCCTAATCCACGGTACATGTATACATTGCCAGGAAATTATCCTTTTTTTTTCAATATAACACGCACAATGAACCAATGAACATTTCATGGTCAAACAATGACTCCTCAGGTATGATATCATTGTATTTCAGTCTCTTTATTTACTCTCTCTACATGTAAACTGCTCTAATTTCTGTTACATATTCTATATCACAGCTAAAAAAAATTTAATAGCTCTTTTTTTTTCACTCTGGAAATTCAACATTCATTTTCATCTCGACATTGTTTTTACTTTCCTTCCATATTACCAGAACCTGCCTATAAAGGTTGCTTGTTTCAGTTTCCATCTGTATAAAGGTTAAAGGCTATTCTTCCTTGAGTGACAATAATGGACAGGTTTGATATTTTATAACATCAGATCATATGACTGGCTCAGAAGTTGACACTTTATTGTGTTATAACCTGTGTGTAATCCGCCAATGATTTCACTTCCTATAAGCTTTAAGTTCTAGTCTACACACCTTCTATCAGTACTTGTGTCTCTTCATCATAAGCAGGCATCTTCTCCTCGGTGTCTCCCTCTGTCTGAAACAAACACATCACTCTGAAAATCCCAGGTTCTAGTACAGTTACGGTTGGTTATTAATCATACACATTTCCGGAAGACAATCATCTTTTTAACAATGAGAATGACATCATGTTCTTATGACAGAACACCATGAAATGTCTTATTATATTCTATGACATGCTTGTCAACTTGTTATCACTGAAGATATTTACATTTCTGAACTACAAATCCCTGTGAAACGGTAAGTAGGACTTCAGCATTGAAGTTCTTAAATTATGGATTTGTTTAATTCCTATTTAAGGACTTGTAAACTGGTGTTTAAATGATCATATATGCTTAGCACACACAAATCATAGATACTGAATTACTACATAATAAAAAAGTCCCAAAGTCACCCAAATCACAGCTCAATGACGACATATTATGGCCATCACCACAAACATCAATTTTATTCTGCTAAATGTTAACCAAGTCACCAATGTCAACAATATTTCACAAATGGTAATGTAGGCCACAAAAGTCAAAGTAATTCTGCTACAGAGTACCTCAACCACAAACATCAAGTTTATTCTGCTAATGTTACCCAAGTCACCAAGGTCAAAGACAATTCCCTAAAAGTAAGCTGAGCCACAAAGGTCAAGGTCCTTCTGTGACAGAATATCTTAGCCACAAAGGTCAACACTTTTTTCTTGACAATTGTGTGATGTTGGATACTGAACCAAATGCACAATGTATCAATGACAAATTTTACAAAATATCACAAGTGATAAAAAACCCTCACAATAAACATTCATATGTATGCAACCCTGGGAGCACAGAATATGAAACCCGTACCAATAAGATATTTTTCCATAATGAAAGTATATACATGTATCAAGTTTCATGAAATTCCATTGAGAAATAAACTTTTGAGAGTGCTGACAAAATCATATTTGAGTTAAATAATCTAAGGGCAATAATAATAAGAGCTGGTTCTAAAATTCAAACTCATTGGAGAAATTACTATAGGAAATTCCTGTATCAAGTTTCAGGAAATTGGGCTGAGAAATGAGCTTGTGTGAATAAACTAAGGGCAATAACTCTGTAAATACAAAAGTGCAGGTTCTGAGATTCGAACTCATCAAAGATGTTGTCATGGTTAACATATGTACCAAATTTCATGAAATTCCCTTTAGAAATGATCTTGTGAGGGTGCAGACAAAAAAGAGTAACATACCTTTGTACAAGTATATGTACAGGCTGAATCCTACATCCCCTCCAAACTCCATTTGTCAGAGGATTATAAAGACATTCTAACTTAACTAGGTGGCTTATTTATCACTCCACTTTTAGACAAAAGTGAAACAAATTCATTGGTGATACAGTTGCTTAGTTTTCAATTTTAATCATTTTTTTTCAGATTTGACATTATGTCTGCATGTACATGTATAGTTGTATACTCAGATTTACATTATTGTTTTATTGGCGCTTTTATCTGACTAATGAGATTGAATTATTTTCTTGCTATCCTTATACACTTTATCTCTGCCATTATTTAAAATAGAAATATCCAGCTAAATATTTGATTCAAAGTACCAAGCAAGGGTAGCAGAACATCACATCCTATACAGGTCATGTGAAACATCACATAATTTCACTCACCAACTAAATTAACTCCACCAACTAATAAACACAGACACCAAATAATTCTTGAAATTGTACAGGTTTATACACTGAATATACAGTCAAACCTGTCTATAAAGACTGCAGTCAAACCTGTCTATAAAGACTGCAGTCAAACCTGTCTATAAAGACTGCAGTCAAACCTGTCTATAAAGACTGCCCAAGGGGAGGCAGAAAAACGGTCACTATAGACAGGTTGCCTTTATATACAGGTCCAAATTATCATGCAAACCAATTTGCATGTACCTGAATGTCTAACATGTTGCCTATACTCAGGAAACATGTATGTCTTCCTGTACAGGCTCAAGGATCATGGAAGTCTATAAAACCTCATGTCTCAATATTTTTTTTCTGTACAATCATTGCCTTTGCTTTCTCAATAGCTGCTTGCACTGAAGGATCCTAAATTACATTTGGTAGAGATGAATACTAGTCAGTACATGTTCATGTCCAAATGGAAGACAAGTTATAGATTATCTACAGATACATTTAAGGATAACTGTTTTTATTTGTAAGAAATTGCAATGTTTCAAATTTGAAAAGAAAACTTCAAGAGTAATGATTCATTTACATGCAAATTTTAAAGCATGGAGTACCATATACATGACTTTGGAATAGTATTAGTATTATTCAATACTGAAACTAATACCAGTCCAACAAACATCAAGTGCTACTAATCCCGACACCTGTTAATTGTGAATTACCTGTACTTCATTAGTAGGGGATGCAGGTGTGACCAAAGTGCCTTCTTCTGTGATTGATGGCAATGGTACAGCAGTGCTAGTGTCAGACTATTGATAAAGGGGAGTGTCAAGGCAATGTTAAATGTATAGACTCAAACTCGTGGGGATTTAATACCAGTCTTTCACTTACAAACCCAATCATGTAGAAGTGCATTGAAAGTGGTGCTGTTTGTTAAGGTTTATGCATCATGGATTTAATTCTGCTTTATTGTACATATAAAATTGGCAGGTGACATTTTTCTTAGAGGAATAATTTTCAAAAATAAGGCATCAATATTTTGCTGTTTAGAAACGAACTTTTTTTACAAACAATTAAACTGAGAAAAAGAAATACAAAATGTATATCATAACTTTCGATCAAATTTAACTGAAAAAATGTTCAAAACTGCTTCTAATAGGTGTAAGCCACACAATGCCAATATTACTACCTCAACAAATCCACAGTGATAGGTTAGTTCAGAAAACACAAATGGAGGGTAACCCTCAGACAAAGAACAAATAATAAAAAAGAAAACCAAAGCAGCAGAGTGAGTAAAATCAGACAACAGATCTCATACACAAACTTGATTATAAATCCATCTCATATACCTTATGGTAAATGTGTTTCTTGGCTCTGAACTTATTTTGAAGAAATTAATTATCTTTTTTTTTTAAATTTTCATTCAAGCGATGGGAGGATTTCGTGGCTACTGGTTCCAGCTAATGGAAAATAACTTTTTATTATGATGAGTTAAGAAAAGTACAAATACATTCACCACAAACAGTAACTTCACTTTCAGTACAAAGTCCATCATGCAGCCAGCCGAGACATCAGACATGTTTAATGAGCACAAACAGAAAGAATATGAGATATATACTCACATCATGATAATCATCCCTATCATCCATGTCATCGTCCTCCTCATCATCCTCTTCCTCCTCCTCCTCATCCTCCTCGTAATAATCTTCAGGCTCCAGAGGAGGGGGAGGAAGGGAGTTGGGAGATCCCTACAAGGGAGGTAACTCAACATAAGACCCACCCATCTAGTCAACTTTGGGACACAGCACTATCAAAAACTGGTAATAGACCATAATTATATCTATTCAGATTGGTCTATACTGGTCAATACTACCGGTACTTACTAAATCTTTCACTAAAACAATGATTTTAAAAATATAATTATTATATACCTTCAACTTCGCACTGATGAAAATGCAGCTAAAACTCCCCACCAAAGAAATGCAGAGAAGTGCAAAATCTAGCTAATGACAGTAAAGCAGACTAGAACTGTCGCCAGGATGCCTGACTAATACCCCCACAATCTGCATGAGTCAATAGTGAATTGGAACTGTTAATTAGAGGCTAACTAAGATAACCCAGTAATATAGTGACCAGTTGCCATAGCAACCATAATTTTGAGAAAAAGAAAGTGAGATGCACATCTACACATGGTCCTCTATATTTGTGTGAAGTTCCATTGAAATCGGCAGTTCAGTTTAGGAGTTGTCCGCACAAACTTGAAGTTATGGTTCTTATCGGAAAACCTGTTTATAGTGACCAGTTGCCATAGCAACCATAATTTTGAGAAAAAGAAAGTGAGATGCACATCTTCACATGGTCCTCTATATTTGTGTGAAGTTTCATTGAAATTGGCCCTTTGGTTTAGGAGGAGTTGTCCGGAAAACCTTAAAGTTACGGTTCTTATCGGAAAACCTGTTTATAGTGACCAGTTGCCATAGCAACCATAATTTTGAGAAAAAGAAAGTGGCATGCACATCTACATATGGTCCTCTATATTTGTGTGAAGTTTCATTGAAATCGGCCCTTCAGTTTAGGAGGAGTTGTCCGGACAAACTTAAAGTTATGGTTCTTATCGGAAAACCTGTTTATAGTGACCAGTTGCCATAGCAACCATAATTTTGAGAAAAAGAAAGTGGCATGCACATCTACACATGATCATTAATATGTGTGTGGAGTTTCATTGGAATCAGCCCATCAGTTTAGGAGGAGTTGTCTGGACAAAATAATGTCTACAGAAGGAGGGACGGACGGACAGACAACCCTGATTCCAATATACCCCCCCCTAACTTCGTTGCGGGAATATACCCCCCCTAACTTCGTTGCGGGGTTAAAAATATAAGTCACTGTAAAATTAAAACAGTTCCTTTTCAGATGTAGAAAGTCATTTAGGCTAATGACTATTGAACTTCTAGTACTAGAATAATTGATCTAAACTCAATATCTAACTTGAACAAAAGACAGACATGGAATATCCCCTCTGATGTAAATTGCATTTGGGGAAATTAGTCCTCTAATTATTATACTAGCTGAGGAGAATTCCTAGCCAACCTATGTCTTAGAGAATTGCTGATCAGTATTTACTGTGAGTTTGATACACTGTCATGTAAAATTGTTAATTGTTATAAGTATATTTGTATCAAGATGCATAAAGGAAAATTATACTTGTGTAAAACATAAATTGATAACAATGAATATGCACACAGAAATTGTAGAATTTAAAAAAAAATGCTTAAACATTTGGAGATATGGTGATCCTACCTATGAACCCAACCTATCAAAGGTCATTAGTGACCTTGACTGCAATCCTATTAGTGGATTTGTTCTCACAAATCATAGACAATAAAAAAATAATTCCTCATATACCAGACCAGGCTGTCTGTATCTATCAAAAACGTGTTGCACTGCCAATTGTTTGTGTTGAGGGGAGAAAAAAAAAGAAAAAGTCTTCAATCCAACCTAACCACTCTCCCAATCAACCAAGGAATTAATTGTTAAATTGCATTACTAGCAAACTAAAAGATTTCTAAGGATGAAACTCCTACCAACCAAAGGTTTCTTAAGACCTTGATTCGACAACACTTAAGATATTTTCGCATAATTAGTCAGAACGAATTTACCTCTACCTAAAAGACAAACAACATGTACAGCTCAGGACCAAGACTGTGTAGAATGATTGGTTCAGCTGCTGTGTAGAATGATTGGTCCAGATTAGATAACTACAGCTCCTAGTGAGACTGATCTACCAAAACTTACTGCATCAATACAAATATATATCGATTGAAGCAACACTTCAGTGGTCAACTATGTAAATATAGATCAGGTAGATAGTTTTATGCTATACACCCTCACAACAGACAAATGTATGAAAACACATTCCTATAAAACTCTCTGCATTTGATAATCACATGCAAACACTCTACAGTGTATACAGTCCATTTGTCAAGGAAACTCAAATTTTAGCTTTCTTGAATATTTTTCACAAAACAAATTTAATAAATTGATCACAAAATCAGAATTACCAGTTATCAATTACAGAAGAGCCAGGATTAACAAGATTTAACTGTACTTAATACGCAAGGAGGAAACAAACTGAATTTGTGAAGGGAAGGTGGTAGCTGCTAAAAACATCAACTTTAAAAACACCAATCACACAACTTACATTTGTTTCCTCTGCGGGGGGAGTAGCTGTCTCTCCCTGTGGCTCGGCTGGAGATGGTGCCTCTCCATCAGTTTGGGTGTCTTCAGGAACCAAGGGTTTGTAGATTTGTTTGATGTTGGGCCAGATTTTGGATACAAAATTGTCCATGTCTACCTTATCAGATTCTTCAAGATGTTCCTGTTTGTAAACAGAAAGCAAATAATGTAACTTTGGTATTCAAGGTTTACCAATGTTGTTGTCTCATTTACCATTGTACAGAGTCAAAACAATTATTGATAACCAATTGATTTACTTCATTGACCATTACAGCAAATAGTATTTACACAGTTTTCTTGTTTAGTTCTATGTTTTACAGACAAGTACGATCAGAATTATTACTGTCAAACAACCGTCACTAAGTTGTAAGATTGTCCAACAGATTCATCTTATATTATTTACCTTCACTTCCTCTTCACTGACCACACCATTGGAGTCAATGTCAAACTCAATGTGGATGACCATTTCCAGTACATCAACACTGTCGCAACAGATATAAAAATATTAATATAACATACGCCTCTTATTATCAACTATAAATAATATCGCCCCCTTCTCTTCATGATCAGTAATATAAGCATACCTGATTTCTTGTCCGATTTGTTTTCTATTTGGTTTTTTTCTCCGCTCAAGCCCCTTATTTCTCATTTGATTTTAAACTGAATGCAAGGATATATATGCTGCATTACATCAGAAAAGTGTTATTTAGATGATCCCAAGTCAACCAGACTGACACCACCACTCCAGCCTCCCACCCCGCCAATCAACATTTGGTACTTACAAGTTGTCATTGTTGGAATCCAGTTCGTTGAAAGCTGCTGCAGCAGCAGCTGCATCCTTTTCTGCTGACTTACGAGCTTTTTCTTCTGCAGATAGCAAAATGGTATGTCTTATTATTAAAGACTAGCTCTCATACTTTTAAATTCAAGGAATCTTTCAAATAAATTTACAGCACCAGCCCCCGATCCCATCTCCCAACTACACCACAAGCTTCCCAACGCCCCCACAAGAAAAGAATCATTCAAATATATTTTATTGAAGATCAACAAATCAACTGGGCACAAGTTCTTTCTCCACAATATACAATAAGTAATTTTTCTATTGTCACCAGACTTGTATACTGTCATAGGTATGAGAGTAAATCTTGGATATACAGAACAAACAGTATTCAACATTTACCATCCCAGGCTTTTTGATGTTTGTCTTTAGCTTCCTTCTCTGGAGCTTCAGCTTCATCTTTCTTGCCTGTAATAAATTTGAAATTTATGTACGAAATATTTTCCTTTTTTTTATCAATTGGAGAAAACTAAAAATTTCTAGTAAAATCCTTTATTTATCAATACTGATATACATTTTGAAGAATAGTTTAACAGACAGCAATTACCAAAGACCCTTAAACAAAGTTTACAGATCTATGGAGAATTGGTCTAAATACATGTACATAAGAGCTGCGTCAGACATCGGTCAGTAAACATGTTCAAAGCTTATACAGTTATAGTACTGGTCAACAGCAGTGGACATACTTTCCATTTCCTGGCGTTCTGTCTCAGCTGCTTCTCTGTCAGCTTGCAATTGCTCAAGTCTAGCCTGGAAACATAAAGGATAAAATGTTAGATTTTATAAGGATTATTAGAGGACAACATGATTTGCATTTGAAAATTGTATTTATTGAGAACAAGATAACATGATTTTGTGTTTGTAAATTGTATTTGTTGTGAACAAGACAACATGATTTTGTGTTTGTAAATTGTATTTGTTGAGAACAAGACAACATGATTTTGTGTTTGTAAATTGTACACACTAATATAGGGCGAACTTGATTCTAGCTTGCCGTTTGTGCCGTTTGCCAGTTTTTGAGCTTGCCGACGGCACGTACATTCAAGCAAAGCGGCTCATTTGCAATATTCCCGACATAGACCAAAACATATTTCTATTTTTTCTTATTTTATACATTTATACATGAATAAACTATTTCAGAAGCATTGTAAACATCGAACGCTGCAAAACATTCAAAATCAGCTTATTTTGCAATATATATATGACTACAATAGCCTGACCGGATTAAAATAAGTTGAAATTCTTTAACTTCTCACTTAATCTAATCTTTCGGTTAAACACTTCGCCATCTTGTTTGCCGGTGTGCCGGTGGTTTCAAACCGGCAGGAATTTGCACGTGCCGAAATTGCGCGTGCATATTCGGGATACAATCAAGTAATTTTACTGCCTTCCTACCTTGCCGCCGGCACACCGGCACGTCAGAATCAAGTTCGCCCATAGTTCACTGTATCAATACAAAATCATAAATATTATGTCAGTAAAAGTCATTGCAATGAATTCATGTAACTAACCTTTTTCTCTTCTTTCATTTTCTTGCCAGATTCTGCAAATTCTTTCTTCTTTCTCATTCCCTCCTCCTGTAGCTTCATGATACGTTCCACCTCCTCTTTGTGTTTCTTTCCCAGTTCACTGTACATTATAAAACATTTTTTTTCATCACAAAACTTTTTTGAATACGATCATTGATACAAGCAAATATCAAAATGTTAGCATATATTCCATTACACAGCAACCATTTTTCACATTTATTCAAGATATGTATTGTTTAACTGGTTTAAAAAATCACTTTACAGCAATAGGTATTCAGTTTTCTTGGTTTTTATTGATATACATTATAGAAACACCAGTAGGATTTCCTAGAACGTTTCCTTTATATCATGACAAATCAAACCATATGTTACTCCTACTGAAGAGGTACATAAGATCATCAACATACACTTCTACTTTCTTTACAGAACAAGTAAAATACACAAAATATTGAATCATCTTGACACAGGTGGACAACAAGCACTACTGTCACAGTAACCTACTTGCAACTGTTAACACAAGCAATGTTTCCCTGAATATTCATCTGTCCCGTCACAACAATCTGCAATATCAAGAAACAAAGTCTGTTAAACTTGATACGAATCTGAAGAAAACCCTGTTGTATCCAATGTTAGTTAATAAACTATTACTAGATTGGAAATTCAATTAAATAATGTGTAAAGTAACAACATCCAAGTACATGGTACTATCAACATTGTGATTGATAAACAATTCATCTTTCTGATAAACTTTCTAAATGTTAGTTAAATTCAAATACATTTCTCGCTTAATCTTACCAATATTAGAAGAGAGATGTTCAAGTGTTAATAGCTTTGTTTATAGTTTTAAATAAATATTAAATTGAATAATAATGACCGAGAAATTTATTGTAGATCTTCAAAAATTAAAATGAATAAAACTGGAACAAATTTCCTCACCACAAACGCCATCATTTACACGGGAAGCTGGAACTATCAGTGGTCTGTGTCCTGCATTGGTGCAAGTGAACTTGCCATTTGGGCATGCAGATGTTCCTATGAAGTAATACAATACATTTAACCAGTGTAAATCAGAC
The DNA here is from genome assembly GCF_902652985.1 of Pecten maximus. Lineage (NCBI taxonomy): Eukaryota > Metazoa > Mollusca > Bivalvia > Pectinida > Pectinidae > Pecten > Pecten maximus. Next base: position 20,154,654 of record NC_047018.1, read on the forward strand.
TCTATCTCTCAACCTACCTATTTTTTTTAATTTTTGGTGGGTTTTTTTTTTGAAAAAAGTGTAACTTTACTATTATATTATATCATTAAATTCTCTGACTTTTACTTTTGTTGTAATACTTCCTACAGAAAAAGAGTAAAGAGTTGTTTCCACTTTCAAAGGAGTACTAGACACAAACTGGGGTCACTTTGCTTGTACAGACGCCATTGCATGCAGGCCCTGAGTCTCATTTGACTGGGTTTAGAAAGATGCAGAACAGATCAAGACTATATGTTTGAATCAATCCCTGGCATAACACATTCATGATGCCAATTATATATATTACACAACAAGCTAAACCACACATAAAATGCTAGAATAAATCTGAGTTCTTCATTGATGTTCCATCCCATGTCTGCAAATATGCCCACCAGTGCCTTAGGTAGTATGGGCAACTGCTAGGTGTAATTCAATAACTCCTTGGGCAAGAAGGATTGTCTGATTGTAAAAAGAGTAGGGACTGATGGGCTTATTAACAGACATGGATCTATTGCATTTTTACAGATAAATAAACCTAACTACACCTTGGTGACATGTAGTTGACCCTGTTGAGGTCTGTCTGGTGAGTTCCTTTACCTGGTTCATCTGATCCATCAGCACAATCACAGTAGTCGTCGTTCACATAGGAGTAAGGGAAAGACTGAGAACCATCAACGCACACAAACACGTTTTCACTGTTAGGCTGATAGTGGGATGCATCTATAACAATGAAAGAAAACAGAATGTGAGAATCATTTTTTTTAGTTTTTAAGATCCACGATTCCCATCATGTGTCAGTCAACAGTGAACTCCAATTAAGCAACATCGATATTCTAAGTTTGTAAGTAAAAGACATAAATGACAGAGTGTGAGATTAATCAGTTATGTAATGTAATCTTGTACTGGTGTCATTTTTTATTCTCTAAAATTTCAGAATATATCTTCCTACTGGCAGCTGTCTAGACGACGACCTGTCGAGAACATGGCTGGCAGATTGTTGTATGTCACAATAAATATATGTGAGCATTATGAGCAGATGTTGCCAGTTGAGAAAGGAACAACACACGTGATTTAGCTTTAATACTGAAACACTGTTAACAAGAATAATACATTCACAGCTATTTACAATCCAACATCATGCTTGGGCTTTATGTAACACACGTCACACGTAAAAATACTTAACGTTACGAGTTATCTCCCATAACATAACATCCAAAAGAGAGAATAATCCAATATTCGCTACAATACGTAATAAATTGTTCGTAGCCACAGGCCTATTATCATTATCTAATTTATCTTGACACTTACAGTACATGATCTACGTTTTGGGCGTTTTGCGTACTAGACTAGAAGTAGAATAGAAAAGGAGGGCGGGGGGGGGGGGGGGGGCACCGTACTAACTCCGCCCTCACACTTCTAATTACTGAGACATTATGACATATTACTTGAATCAGCGACTCCTCGTGGCCTCGGGATAGAAGCTGACGTGATAACTGCGACGGAACATATCAGCAATATTTTCATGACCATTTTTGCCTGCAACGAGTTGGCAATCGCCGGCTTCCAGGACTGTGATATGGTCGATTGTCATTGGTCAATAACATGAACAGGGGAGACAATAGTTTTTTTTTTTTTTACTTTCGCTATCAAAATAAGGTAGCAGACTACAATTTGTAATCTCCATACCATCAAAGTATTTAATGTTTAAATATATAATGATAGTCATACTATAAATAAGTTAACACAATAAGAACTTGATACAAAGCACCTTCGTGAATTTAGATATCATATTATTTACATTTTTTGTGCAACCGACACCACTCTTATCGATAATCATAGCCTAGTGTTTAGCCCTCTTGGACAGCATTTCATTCTTCTTCTTCTTCTTCTTCTTCTCATCAGAGACGTGTATATCTGTTCTCAGAGAATAGAGTTATGACACCCCCCTTGGGCGCATGTGCGGAAAAATCATATATTTACATTGGGGATCTTATTTTTAAAATAGTCAACATGTACAATTTAAAAGAAGATGATGGTCGTTTGTTAACTATTAACTTCAAGGTTATTGTTAAGTATCCTCGATCAATCCTCGTTTAATTCCAATATATTTCAATGCATTTCAAATGATTAGATACCTGAAAATTGGATGCCACATTTAGATAGTAATACGCGCGTAAGTATTACAAAAACTATAAAACTGACAGCGTGTGGCTCCCAGAGACGTGTATTGATAAAAATCGCGGGAAATCTTTATTTATCGCACCATGATCAGTATTTCCCGATACAGTGATTGAGATATAACTCAAATTCGCCACATTCAAAGGGTTAAACTGTCGTATTAAATATCCTTATTGCAAGCCAAGATGTTATTTATTCGTGGAGCAATGTTGATCCACTATTTTACCAAATGAAATAAGATATCTTATACAATATATAAGATAATTTTCTGTAAACGATATCGTAGATTTTTATATGAGATATCTTATATATAACGTAAGATTTCTAATATATTTATGATATATCTATCTAATAAAGTTTACAACATATCTTATATAATAAATTATATATCTTATATACAATAATGCAATTTGGAAAATTACTCCATACACCCTTTCTGTAGCTAGCGAAGTTGCTAGATGGCAGTCTTATACCTGTCTCCGTGTAAATCGACACTTTGCTCACTATTTATAACCCGCTTTATCTTAATAGTAGGATAAGGTTTCATTTACATAGTCAATAATCCGAAGGTTTCTGATGTTTTATCGGTCTTTAAAAACATTTATTATGGGCCGAATTATAGTCAAAATAGCCGACAGCAGATTTTGCTTTTGTTTTTATTTTTCTAAGCACATAAAAAATAAGAAATCTTCGGAAAACTTATTCAATTACTGTTCAAAGCAAAATATGAATAAAGCCGCGGGTTGCAAATTACGAGGAAAGTTATGTAGATCTATGTCTAGCGGAACTGGACTGGGTCGATCAACGGCGACCGTGCAGGTAGCTCAGTGGTAGAGTGTCCGTCTAGAGTTCGGAGGGTCCCGGGTTCGAACCCCGGTCTGGCTGTTCTGATTGCTTTCCTCCAAGAAAGACAGCATTAAAAATATACAGTATATATACATGTATATTACTTCCTTGAGCGATGGTTGATGGTTACATCATGTAATGTCGTTAATTTAAGCATTTGTAAGGAAATCGACAGAGACTGCGAAACGCCTATAATTAGTATTATGTAAATCATTGCTGCATATATATCAATGCTCATGGGGCCCAACTATTTATGGCAAATAAAACATTGTATTTCGTACTATATAATGATGATAGTGCTGCTGCCGCTGCTGCCGCTGCTGCTGTTGATGATGCGTATTTGAGCTGTGTTGATAAAAACTCTAGAGCAGATCGAGTTATATTCCTTTTTCTTTTTTCTTTCTTTCTTTTTTTTTGAAAAAAAAGGAAAAGGAAAGAAAAACACTAATAAATACACGGTGTAACATATTAATCCACAAAACTTCTTATTTATTTCTTTTTTATTATCCTGTGGTGTTTTTGTCATTTCTGAAACCCTTTAGTCTACAGTATCTTCCCGGACGTCTACAAAGAGGTATAATAGTAGTGTCGTTTACGATCTAAGAACCTCGTTAAGCACCTTGCTCTGATTGATCGTAAACGACACATACCTCCACAACAAAGTAGGCCCAATTTGGTCTAGGTAGGATTTCAAATTTCCCGCGCTCGCAAACCCATGTCGTAATATTTGCATTACACTAATATTCCATAAATCCTTTAATAGATATGTGTATTTCATATATAGGCATGTCTTTACTTACCATGTATCTTAATTGATATTTTAAAACTTAGTTAACATGATTTTAAAAATCAAAATTTGAGACATGCCGTAAAGCTGGTCGAAATTTGACGTCATCGACGAGAAATACTGGAAGTCAACGAAGGATGGTTGTGAAAACATAGAAGAGGGATTTTTCCAAAATGTCAGAATTTTTCAAGTCTGCGCTGGGTTACATCAGTGGCAGTGGAACTGGGGGAACTGACAATGATTTTGTTGGTCAACAAGTCGAACTGGGAGACCAGAAATTACGAGTGAGACGGGTGATCGCTGAAGGTATGTCCTTGGTTCCTCCTCCCCACCTGTCAGATGATAACAGACCACTTCAGTGAAACCATTTCATTGATTGATATAGTTTCGCCCGCAGCTAGCTTTTCATGCTCCACCTGTTAGGTTGACAGCACATGTTACTTCTTAAGATATAACTAACGTTGGAGATCTAGTTCTGACATATATCTTGTGTTCAATAAAAAGTAGTGACTGGTACACTGGTTATGCTTGGATGAGAAAGTTCGAGATTTATATCACACTGATCAGTGCTCAAATAACAATCATATGGGCTTTAATTACAGTCAGTTTTTAGTAATTCGTTATTCAAATTGTTTTATTTAAACCTTTTTTAATATAAATGTTGTCAATTGTTTGTTGACAGTATTATTTAATTTTCTACACAGTATCATAATCAATATAGATATGCTGTATGTATGTTAGGTCAAAGGCCAATCATTTACCTGGAGGCTGTACCTGATAGAAATCTTATTTGAATTACATGGTATACAGGCTGTAGTTAAGCTTATAGACTTCTGAGATATATACTGGTTTTATGGACAACTTAACTGATACATATGTACATGTGCATCCAACACTTTTTGTGACAATTTTTCAGGCACTTTTATGATACTTTTTTAGCAATATTAATTGTTCGAAGTCTGTGAACCAAACATCATCATTGTTACCTAGGATCCAACCTCCTGTAATATATTATAAACCTCGGCCATAGTTTTTAGCCTCCTTCCTAACACAGGATCCCAGACATACCTTGAACTTTCAACTTAGCCGATGAATTTGATCTGACATATTAATGTCTTTTAAGTTTTGTCACTGCTGATTGTATCTGATTGACTAATGTTTTCTACTGCCATCTCACCTAGACAGAAAACAAGATCTTATTGTATCTGTTTCTTAAACTACTTTCGAATCCTCACCAGGTAAACAAATCATGATCAGAATTGTGTTTTTTTGCACAATTTTCACAATAAACACTACTTACATGATAAACGTGGTCCTTTTGATATGAAGGAGTTGAATGTGCAGAGCATCACTGTTTTTTTTTTGTTTACATATGAAGGTAGAGCCAATGTCAGTTTCGAGTATGTTGGTTAATCATGATCAGTGGCATGGGCTGCTGCATGTTGGGTATGGATACCGAAAGGTATGCAGGGAGACGAAATAAGATATGTGGTTTTGATTACAGCATACCAAAGTGTCACCAGTAAGTTGGTAATTTTATTTGTTTTTTGTTTTGATTTACATGTACACTGAAAAGCTATATCAAGGGATGTAAATCTTGTCGCAGGAAGATGATATCATGATCATTGCACTTCGTCTGTGTAAGATATCTGCACATATATAATGTACAGTCAGTTATTTCTGCAGGGATGATATTTTTGCTAATTTGTGGATCATGGACGTTATCGTGACAATGTGGTCTGTGAAATAACATGACAAGCATAGATATATTTCGCGATGTTCATATTGAATTAAATCTCTTAAATTCAAGTATATTGGCAAACATAATTGTTACCAAATTAAAACATTGTTTGTAAAATTAAATTGACTTGTTCAATTTTAAGTTATAATTAAGGCACTAGAAGACAAACATATTAGAATAACATCCGATTAAGTTGTGCTGATATACATCCCATGTGCCGCCATTGTTTGAATTGCTAAATATTAATATTGCATTCAGGAAATCACTTACAGAAATACTGATGTTGTAAAGAAAATCTCCTTTAAAAACTATATAAACGTGAACCATTTATTTGCCATTCATGAAGATTGTGTATATTGCCAGAAAAGTGTATGTATATGTGAATCATTTCTTTCATTATTTGCTCTAATAAAAAGTTCATTGTTTGTTCGAACTGTGAATTACTGCTGTTAATTAGATATATCCCATTACACATACTTTTTGTTTTCAAAACTGATACGATATTGTACAAAATAGACAAATGATAACCAAAAGATTACAACAGTGAAAGGCAACAAGAATTTCAAAACACTGTAAGTCATATATATCATAGATCTAGAGTAGGTACAGTATATTGAAGCATCAATTAATGGTCTTTGGTTTCATGATTTAATGGCACAAAAAATCACGGCTGGTCGCCTCTTACCATGGTTCATCGTACAGGTAACCTGGTTGGTTATATAAAATCAAATATTATTACAAAAGCATAGTTTGTATTAAATATACATGTATTTTCATATGCTAATCATTAAGAGTCCAGAATGGGTAACCTAAATATAAAGTAATTTTATAATTATATATGTTTCCTGATGTCAGCACATTGACTGGCATGAAATAGGTACATGTATTGTGAAAAAAAAATTTGATGCTGATTCAGGAATGGATGTATAATAATCACATATGCAGGCATTGGTAGCAACCTATCGATCCCACATGAGTATGCCACCAATCCCAATGGTACACAGAGTGATTTATGTACCCCCTGCACCATTGTCTGTAATTGGTAAGATCATTCAGGATATGACATAGTTTGGCCTGTTAATATAAATCAGAAAATTAATATAGGCAAACATAACTACAGGTTATAGCAAATGACCATTTGTATTTCAACTTTATTATTATTACAATTTCTGTATACAAGTGTCTGAGTTTGTGTTTAAGCATGTCCCTTCAGCACTTTGAAGCAAAGAAATTAAAAAAAGCACTTTGAAACATAGAAATTAAAAAAGTACATGTACTAAGTTATTTTCAGGATTTGCATTCAAGTTGTACAGGACAACCTTTGAGTATATACCGTTAGACCAACATTTCGTTTAGTTGGGTGATCTGTGCCGGAATACTGTTATGATTTTGCTATGAATTACTACAGATTTATATATCATCTAGATGAGTAGAAGTTTCTTTTCTTATAGATCTGTGAGTTTTGTAATTGCATGATTAAGACTGAAAATAACAATTATTACATTTGTATTGATATATATATATACTAGACGTATTTCTTTTTACATTAGAGTGGTCAATTGCAACAATTCTGTAATAGGAAGGAGTAAAGATAATATGAAAAATACCCTGCATATACCGTTACCTACAGCACTGGGGCTCGATCAATTTACTCGCAAAATTTTGCTCTGAAGGCATGCAGCTAAAAGGAAATTCCTGCTAGTCTGAGCTAGTACCAAGTAGTAAGGTGAACCTATTACTCTCAACGTGCACATTCACACATAGACAAATATAGGATTTCTGAATCTTGCTTCAGCAACATGAACACATATATTTTGGTTTTATGAGCCCTGTCTGAAGTCTTGACTTAATGATAAGAAATTTCCTTTATCAGTTTGAAGAAATTAACATAGTCTGACATTTAGGACATCAGTTTTGTGTAAGTGTTTAAGCACAGCCCTGAAAATATATATACTCAGTCAACATTAATTTCTATGCGAAATATTGACTATACTAAGCTACTGAAGTATTGGACCTGTCCAGCAGCTCATGTAGGCAAATCACAAAAGTTATTCTCTGGGATAAATCTCATTACATCCTCACTTTGTAAAATTAGTTGGTAGATTAGGCCGAAGTTTTCATGCACTTGACAAAAAATCAATGTGAGCGATCAGGAGCACATAGAGCAGTCCGAACGTGGTAAATCAATATCCACGCTGTCACAAAACTTAGATGCACACAATGTGGTAATAAAGGTAGAGATTCAAGGTTTGTATTGGTAAGGGAGACATGTGTATTTCTAAGTGATCAATACTCCAGTATTGTGTAATCATGATTCAATAAACATGCAGAACATCTAATTGTCAGTGCTTGCCAGAACTAAGAAGTGTTGATCACTGTTGTGGCCAGCTGTGCAACAATGAAACATTTATATCAACTTACGTTATACGAAGAGTAATGTAAGAATGTTAGCCTCAAAATAAAGTATTTATAGGCCTGTATTAATTGGATGTTTCATTTAGTGGTATAAACCATATTTCATTTCATAAACTTGAAATTACAATATTGGTATACATGTATAATGTCTTTAATGAAACTAGTTGATCTCCAACCATAGATATTATAC